>NC_090697.1:34523423-34850014 GCF_040954835.1 Lepisosteus oculatus
CATGAATATGGTTGGAGCATGGTGGTGGGTAAAATGAAAATACTGCGTCTGTGTGCCTTTTGGTTTTGTACCACACCTGCATGAAGCCTCCATTTTATTGTCTCACTGTGTTTTGGATGTCTTTGTAGTAGTTTAGTTTTGGGTATGAATGTGTCTATTCACCATTTTGTTTTTTCCCAGTAACTAAATCATACTTCAGTTTTTTAACCTTCAAAATCAGTGTGGAAAGAGAAAGTATTGTGTTTCACAATAGAATTCTCAAGTTATACTAGTGGCACAACATCCCCAGACTGATGACACAGAACACAAGTTTTTAGACTATTGAACTGTATACAAATACAGCCACTCCCTCAGTACCGGTCAGTTCTATTCACAGTCTGCATTATGGAACGTGGATTTCTTGATTTCCTCTCCTGCTTAGTAAGTGCATTTGAGAATGGGGAGGTTCCCATTTATTGTGTGGCATCAGGGTTTGCAGAGAGAGATTTGACAGCAGGTTGTATTTGATTTAGTTTAGAAACCATCCTTTCTCTTATTCTGGCCTTTGTAGGCATTTAGAGCTAAATACTTGGTAAGAGTCTGGGATTTGTCTGGGTGGTTAGGACATTAGGCCTCTGGGATGCCTAGTTGTCTGTAAGCTGTGTTGTATATTTGTAATTTGTTTAATGTTAATAAATAATTGTGTCTGAATTTTTTTTCACCAAAACTGTGCCAGACAATGAAGAATTCATGTACCTCTAACTATACTGTACCAACTGTTCAGGTATATTCATGGACAGAATAATTTACAAGTTGATTATTATGATTATTTATTGAATTATTGATTCATCCAATCGGTCATTTCCTGATTTTCTCTAAATGTTTACTTACTTATAAAGGTTTGTTTGACATTGCTTTGTGTCAAACTGTAGTGTATTTGAGAGTAGTTCAGGTGGGTAGCTGCGTCAGCATGCGTAGGCTGCAAAGGAACAAGTAATAGGTTTATTCCATGCTGAAAAAAAAAGAAAGAATACAATGTTTCGTCCGTGGAGCCTTCTTCAGGTGTGAACACAGTATAAATATACAACACAGTTTACAACTAGGCATCCCAGAGGCCTAATGTCCTAACCACCCAGACAAATCCCAGAATCTTACCAAGTGTACTTGAGAGCTTGTGCATTCTGTTTTTTTACCTTTTGTTTCAAAACACAGTAATTAAACAATAAATCGTGGAAAAATGTGGCAAATCAAAATATTTCGGGATTCTAAAACCAGGAGGGAAATGCAAGAATATCTTTAAAAAACAGAGTGAAAGATGTCTATCAAACAGTACAGAAATGGAATAAGTGACAATACATGACATTCACAGCAAACCTGCTGTTGATGACAAAAGTTAATCAGCGTTATGACCTATGACATGTCTGTTCAATTGAAATGTAAATGCCCCTTCAATGAAATTTGTAATTTCTGAATTGGTTACATGTTCTAAGTTATTATTTACATTTGATACTCAATATGTATTTACAAAAAAATTGAATAGCAGCGAAAAATTAGTTAGTATTTTCAAATCCCAGTTAGGAACCTAGTTTTTCACTCTGATTCCTGTAATAAATGTCCTGCTGTATAAATAAACACTCTTGAGAGTGTAGTAAAACTAAATCATACAACCAGTCAGAATTCCTTTAAGACCTCCAATCTTCTCTTTAGCTTCAAGCTGCAATGATACTTTTAAGTCTGTTTTTCTGACCTTTCTTTGTCCCCCTACATAGATCACTCCTCTATGCCCTTTATGCACACTTAACACTGAATGCCATAGACTGAATTATTAGTGTTCAGTGAGAGGCCCCTTTCCAAATGGGAGATTTTTTTGGTTATGGATGTTTGCTGTTTGGACTTTTTTGGTCTGGTGCATGTGTTGTTTCTTAAAGGCCTTAATTTGTTAATCTGAGGTTTTTGTTCTTTCTGCAAGCAGATATGATTTTGTGATCCTTAAACGTATCTGTTTTCTAATGGGATGGTGAACGCAGATTTTAATTTTTGTTTTGTGGTTATGCTGTTGTAGTATGTTGCGATGAGGTCATATAGATCAGAGGTCATATAGTAGTTTTATCTGCAAATAGTGTTGCTGATTGAACTCAGAACCCCCAACAACAACAACAACAACAACAACAACAACAACAACAACAACAACACTCACTAGTGTGACTCAATGACTAAGCCCTGAGGGCTGATTCGTCAGAGCTTAAATAGTCTCTGAGGTCCACTTAATGAGGTTGATAGGTCCAGCCTGATCTGGTTTGAGATGGTCCTCACGAGTTCCTTCCTCATGTGGAATGTAGAAAGGAATGTGGTGCAGGTGCACTGGAACTCGTCAGGGCATCACAATTATTTATTAAGTCCAAGTTGTTTCTACTGTACAGAAAGCTTTCTGTAGTTAATTTTGTTCAGGAGGAATCCTTGAGAAATTGGAATTTGCTCCTGACCAAATTATTGCTGCTAAAAAAGGGCACCCCAAGTTATTGAGACAAGGGTTGTCCTTGCTTTTTTTACACAATGATAATGGGGGCTGGCTGATTTTGTTTGAATAAATAATGACAAAATAAAATTGTATTTATCAGAAAAATAAATGCAGTTGCTAGTATTCAGTGAGATTGTCTGTTCGGTCTTGTATATATTCGTTGAAGCCAACAGCCATGGCTGCTGACAGGCAGGAACCCAACTGCAGGGACTTGGCGGATTTTGGTAGCTGGTTGGAAAAAGCCAAGTTGAAGGTGCTTTGGACTCACCAGCTGAGACAGCGGAGGATGTGCAGTGATGAAGTAGGGTTATAGAGGAGAGAGGGGGAAAAATTTGTGGAATTTGCATTCGGTCAGGTGGTTGCGGGAGGATACTACCAGATTGATGCTGGTTTGAAAGGGGCTTCAAGCAGGTTTCGGATTTTAAGTTCTAGGCCTCAGGTTTCGGTTTTTCAGGTCTTGGAATCTTTCAGGATTTCAGGTTATCGGGCTGACACATCTCTCATCTCAGTGTCAGAGCACCATTCTAGTGGCGTTTCAGGGATTATGTAGGGTAACTGGGATAGTTAATTGGAAGATTGATTAGATGATCGATAAAGTGAGGGGTGAATGAACAAACGGCCTGAGTGTGCTCTGTTGTGGTTGTTCAGGGAAAAGTTATGACTTCCCACGGCAACTCTGGGCTGTTTGTTGCTGTCAGCATGGGCGTGACAATGTATAGTATTCATACAGTAGTGGTTTTTGTCTAGTTTTTTGCAAGATACTAGGCTTCTGTTTTTCTTGTGTGCTGAGATCATCCTGTAAACTTTTAAGGTATCTGTGCCTTGAATTTTATTGTAGTTTCATTTAATGTGTGAGTTTGCCACTGTATTGAAGTGTGAATGGTGGTGATTAGAGGGTTTATTTTTAACTTTTCAATTTTTGTCAAAGGAAGGTCTTCCTACTTTTTCTGGCATGTTCTGGTGTATCCTCCATAGTTTTGTGCTATGAATAAAGTTCTGGTAGCTTCTAGAAAGTCTGATACTTGTTTGTGTATTCTGTGGAACCTACACAATTTTGATTTGATTAGTCCTCTAAATGTGTGCATTGAATGGTAACTCGATTGTGTAATAGTGTGTGGGTGTCTGTATCCTTAAAGAAAACCATAGTGTCTGGTTGTTGTGAATGTGTAAATGTTGAACCTTTGAATGTTGTAGTGTCCAGGAAATCAGTTTGCAGGCTAAGTGTAGTCTGTTTGACTGTAATGCATGATGTGTATTGAGGAATGAGATGAGTTTCTCAAATTCAAGTAATACATCCATGTACCCTAAATGTTGTGTAATTATCTGAAGTAGTGCGTTTAGTTTCAGTGGGAATTTTAGGAATATAGTTTCCTCTCATTCCATCATATATATGTTTGATTATGCTGGGGTGAATTTTTTGTCAATGGCTTTACCCTTAATTTATAAGTAGAATTGGCTGTTTGATTCATAATCATTTTCTGTGAGGCTAATTTCTAGAAGTTGGAATGTTTTTTTTTGGTTTGGTCTGTGTATAGTCTATGTATTATGTACTGTTGTTTATGATTTTATGCTCTTTTTGTGTCTTTTGCGTTTTCCTTGTGTGTTTTGTACTTTTGTGGAAGTAGCCAAAGACAAATTCCCACACTAGTAGACAATAAAGTATCTATCTATTGGTTTCAGATGGAATCTATATGTTTTGAGGCTCCCAGGTTTGGGGTAGAAAATGTTCTCGTTTCCGCCCACAGTCCAAAGATATACTGGTGTGTTAGTAGGCCTTGATTTGAGTGTGTGTCTGTGTGGATCCTGTGATGGACTGGCGTCCTGTCCTTGGTGTATCCTACCTTGCACCTGCTGCTTGCCAGGATGGGCCCTGGTTCCCCCACAAACCTGTATTGGATAAAACACTCTGAAGATGGATGGAGAGATAGTCATGTGTTTTTCACATCTCTGCTACCGTCCCTGCACCCTCACTACAGAGGAGAAAGAAGACTTCACTTCCCTTTCCACCAACTATCCACTTACTGTTGAACACAACACAGGCAACACAGCCCCATGCCAGAGGTTCAGTGTGTCCTTCCCCCTACAAGCCTACAAGCACCTGGGATGGGTAAATGATGTTGAGAGCCCTGGCCAACTAATCTCACTGCACTGCTGCTTGGGGAATCCTGCTGGTCACAGTCGGCTAGTGACATGATCCTTCTCAAACCTGGGATCATACAGCTCAGCCTGTGCTCAGTCCAGCACCTTTTCTTAACTCAGGAGGACCTGTAAGTTACATGTTTCCTTTGATGGTCAGTTAGTATTTATTCTCCTCACAAAAAGTTTTTTTTCTTAAACAGAACGTGGATATGAGGAAGGAAGTGTGGATGGGTTAGTACCTGGGGAGGGTTTTGGGTATATAATGTAGTAACAGAAGGGTACGGTAGAAAATTGGGAGTCCCAAATAAAAGAGATAACAGATTTAAAAGTGGGTCACCTTACCAGCAAAGTGAGAATATACTGCTTTGAAATGCTTCATCATTTGGCTGGATTCTGCCATCTTGTGAGAAAATGTGAGTAATTTGTGTAATGCTGTATTGTGCACCTATAAAATAAAACAAAAAACAAAGAAAAAATAGAGGAAGATGAGAAAGGCAATGAAAAGGTTAAGTTTGAGAAGCTTCAATCACAACAATGTGTGTCTTGTTTGTCCTATTCCAAGTGGAAAATCTAATACCAATCATGATTTCAAGCGCTGATCCATGCTAATCTGTTGGGAAGAAAGAAAGCAGAGGAGCATTTGAGGGTTTCAAATAAAGGCCGAGGCTGCTTAGCTGAGTGTTTCACAGGCATGTGTTGATTAGACATGTAAATGTAATTAAGCCTGAATCTAGGAGAGTTCTGTGCCTCTCATTTTAATTCTGATTTGCAAAATTTCTGTGATGTTGTTATCAAAACTATCTGTGTTGTGGCAATACAGGTGCAGCCACTCAACTCACCACCCCAACCTTTCTTGGATCAGACCGATTAAACTGAATTGTGCAAATAAAAGGTTACAGTCTTACAGTTTTTGACCAGGCTCATAAATAATTCATAGCTCATTCCTGTTTGTGTTATAGGGATATGAAGCTTATGTCATACCCAGGGAAATCAGATGTTGCAACAGGTAAGCAAAATAAATATGTATAAAGTAATCTATTCTCTTTCACTGGGACTTACTTTTAGTTCCCCACAGACTGTCACTGCTGGGGAAAAACATTTCATGGGTCTTGGTCGTTCCACGCACATAACAATGGTGCCATTGTCTCTCTTTCCATCAGCACAAAATGAATGGTCTGTGACTGGGCAGCTCAGCCTGAGGGCTTCTTTTAAAAAAAATCTGGAGTGTATCTGAAGCATTTCTGTTCAGACACAAACAATTATTCCAGAAGCTGAAGGGGTAGTTTTCCAAGAAGGGTTAGACAAGTACTTGTCTGAGGGCAGTGTTGCACATCCACATCAAACATCCAGGTGCACTGTGCATACAGTACATACATACAGCTCTCTGTGAAGGCAGTTAAAAACTATCTGCTGGCTCTCTTCTCATACAAATTCCAGCACAAAATGCTGTAGAAAGGGTATGATAGATGGAAGGGGCACCAACAGACATACCCTGAAAACTGCTGTTCACACAAATCTCAAAATACACAGCACACATCTTGTACTGTCTCATAACAGTAAATCATTAGCTACGAGCAAAACATGAGGCTGACACAGGTAATTCTTATTCGTAGTAATTTATATTTTTGTATCTCTGGTCAATCTTTTGTGTACAATACAGTGTGAGGGGACAACTTGACATCTGAAGACACAGATATGAGTGCCTTTGTTAAGTCATCAGATTGCACCCAGCTGAAATCGTTTTTTTGTAATATGCAATGTAATGAACAAGGACAAGTTTGCTCTCAGGAGGGCAGAACACAGTAACACATCTTAATTTGAAGTTCTCCCCATTTAATTTTATATGGAAAATCAGAAAGTCAACCTTCAAAGATATTTTGTGTCTGAATAATGCTACCGTCATGACCCAGCCAATCTCTCTTTCTGCATCTCTTTGCTTGAAATGCATAAAATATATCTGAAAACAGTTCAACAGTAAACTGCAGGATCAACTGATCAAAAGATCACAATTGAATGATATGTTAGCTTTTTGTATTGTATGGTGCAGATGTCACAGAGTTGTGCCACACTTTGAAAAAGAAGGCGCTATATTGAAATATAAAACATGCACCCCATCTCAGTCCACACGGACAAAGCAAATTACACCTGTTGTTTTCATGACATCCAGTAATTAAAAGAACCCAGCTTGTTTGTACCTGTAAACCTGTAGACAGTCATGGGATTACCCACCCCAAAAAACAAGGTGCTTTATCTCGGTAATGAAAGCTGCATAAAGATTACTTTCAACTGCAAAATACCATCACAAATGGAGCACTAAAAATGCACTGGGTTTCATTGTTTGTGCTTTTGTTGGCGGGGGCCAACTTCATGGAGCTGGACAAGCAAACATGTCCTTATTCATTACATTGCATACTGCAAAGGACCATTTCAGCTGGGAGAAATATTATGACCACTTTTTTAGTGGTAAGAATATAATATTCCAATTTTTAGCACACTTCAGCATTTTTGAAACACTACATTTTGAAAAAGTCTAATGTGCTCCCAATCTAGTGAAGTAATTTTTTAGAAGTAGTTTTTGCTATTTACATTCTTTCCTTTCACCAGCAGAATAAGCCAGAATTTGACCCTTTAAGTATGCCCTAATCAATTCTCAAATCACGGACAGCGAATCAGTAATTCTAATTTTAAAAATAAGTCATGAATAAAATGAGGATCATCCATATTATACCAATAAACATTATCCAAGATAAGTGGTTCTAAGGCTAAATAGCCCTTCAGTATAATACAGTATATCAACTGTTTTATCTTTATTAATAAATTACTTCTGAAAAGAGACTCTTTTCTAGTCAGTATAGCCGTTCCTCTTGATTGAGTAGTAAAAAGAAGGAAAAAAGTTTGTCCTGGCCATTGACGTGCTGGTTTAAGATATTCTGAGTAAGTTAGATGTGTTTCCTGTGGTACTGTATCTACCTTCTGCTTTTTGAGGAAGAAATGTATCTTTTAATTTATACCAGGTCAAATACAGTACGTACAGTATATGTAATTAAACTATTCATACATGTAAGAATAAGGCAGACAAAAAGAAAAAAAACACTTAGAGAATAAGCCCTGAAATATGTAAAAATTATATGTTTTCACACAATATTTTTTGTCTTTGAGAGTAATCTGGTTTAGAAAGATATAACCCGAAGCACAGCTCCCCTCACCCCACCTCAACCACTTGCCCAAAGGAAGTGTCAAAACCCTTGCAATCAAACATATACTGTGACATGAACAATAAATAACATAAACTTCAAGTTCTAGTATCCCACATAGGTAAATACTTAGGTAACAAAAGAGTAGAAAAGATTAGAAGGCATAGTTAACAGAGAATGCCAAACAAGTAGTTTCTCGCTGTTTTGCTTTTTTCAAACAGCTTTAATACTAGCTGTTCTCTTCCTTGAAGTGTCTATTATGAAGCAAGTAAAAATAGCCCACATATTATGACAAATTTAGCAGATAATGAATATGGAGGGGAAACAAAGAAAAAAAAACAAAAACAAAAATACAGAAGTTTGGCATATAAATACGTTGATGATTTAGAAACTTTAAATAGCAATCAAACTTGGATCATGAACATAAAAATTAAGAAACCAGCCAGGCGCATTTTTGTGATGTAAATTTAAGCACCACACAATATTAACCTTATTCAAAAGCAATTAAGAACTTTACTGAATAACTAAGAGTTATGCAAAATCAGTACCACCAGTCAAGTGGACAGAGTTCATGATTTATCTCTAAATGAAAAACAATCAAACTGATGCTATCTTTATTACAGAGTTGTAATAAAGATTCAAACCACCGAAGAAGAATTTAATACACATATACATTGAAAACTCATTTAAATTCTAAAAAGTTAACTTAATAGATGTGTACTGTGGAAGAGCCGTGCCAGCATTCTCCATAAACAAAAAGATGAAAGAGATTAAATCTGATGTTATTTTTCTATTAAAACACGTATAAAAAGCATGTTCACCTTGCTCCTATTAATTGTGAGGCCTAGCTTTATGAATTATGCAAATACAGACCAACATTAGGGCCAATCAAGATTTACAACTGATAAAAACTAAGGAAAAGGCAAAACAAATCCCTGACTTATTGTTCAAATGACAGTATACATTTTCAAAGAGTTGGTACATTGTAATGTTTAAAAACATTAAAATGTGAAATGTATTTTCAGAGAGGAAAAATTGCTCAGCTTTGGAGCACATTTGACCAGCTGAAGACAAATACAGTATTCTAAAATAGCACTTCCAGATGTTTTAGTTATTAACTGACTCATATTGGAATATGCCAACCCATTACTCATATTCACAGTTTTCTTTAATTGATTTATACAACTGATCACAATGGAGCACCAATAGGTGCTCACAGCTTAAGGTTTCAAGGTGAGAGTCTGGCCCTAGGTTGCTGTCTGTGTGGCTTTGCAGGTGCTCTATATCTTCCTGTGACATTGTGCTGGATTTTACAGTTTCCTCCCAAAGACACATTGAGTGGGTTTGAGTTATTGTTTTAAATTCTCCTGTTTTCCAAGACCTGTGATGGTGTGCCAAACAGTGAGAAAGCATCTGTGTGCTCTCAGTCCTCATAGTCCCAGGATTCCAATAGCAGGTTTATTTCAACCTCTGGTCCCAGGAAAAGTGGTGTTTTTTTATAATGGACTGATGAACCTCAAAAACCTCAGATTAACACCTTCCATCATTTTTTACGAGCAGCTATATCCTAGATATTGCCTCAATTGTGCAGATTAAGAAATGAGATGTCAACAAAATGGATGCACGTGTACTGTTAAAAACAAAACTTTCAACAGTTAAAACTTGAAAATCCCTCCAATTTAATTACACTGGCAAGACCGAAAAAATAAACCCCAAGTTACAGCCCTCATGTCTGCATAAACTCACTTATTGTTTCATATTTTACTTTTGAATCTTAAAACCTTAGATAATATTTATTATTATTCAATTTTCTCCTTGTTCTCAAAAAACTACTCTGTATACTCTCATATCCGAGAGCATCACCAAGAGCAGGTATTTATATCTCCCCTTGCTTGCAGCAGGCCTGTTGCCTAGCACCTGCAGGCAGTCTTGGGTGCTGTAATATTAGAGGTCTAATAAACTGGCTGGATGTGAGGTCACCAGCAGGTGAAATTCATTTCATGCATTGTAGGGAAGAGATCAAAGAAGAGTGGATGCCCTAAACAGGAACAGAAAACAAAAATCTCACACACAGTCAAAGAGCGGAAGAAACCGTGAGAAACCCAGAATATTTATTTTAAACCCTTTAGTTTCTTAAAAAAAGAAAATAACTTTTCATTCTGGTGGGGATCTCTGTCATTAGCCTTTCATTATGATGCCATGCTTTGCTTCTGTCCCGATTTGAGTGTTCTTCACCATTTTGGTGCTGTTTCTTCTCACATATTTGTCACGAAAGCGTTCTCTCCGGACCCTATGCAGATGACACAATCCGGGGATGAGTGAGGAAAACATGGGGGAAAAAGCATGCGGGACTCAGAAATGTAAACAGGGGGCGTGTCCATAGTAAGCAGGTGTTCAGGGGGGTGAGTCTGGGGCAAACAATCCAAAACAGAGTCCAAAGGGAAATACAAGAGGGAGGCAAAAGGTCCAAAGCCGGGCGGTCCATCCGAGACGAGGACAAACAGGATTAAAAACCAGAGCGTGATCCGGTGGAGGGTAGGGGTAAAAAAGGGGGGGAACAGGACCAGACGCTCCAGATCCCGGTGCGGGAACCAATGCAGAGCGCGGAACAGAGTGGGCGTCTGGCTTTTAAGGTGGGCTGGAGGCTGGAACAGGGGGCAGGTGCACAAAATCAAGTCTGAAGTGAAAGAGCCGGAGCTCCCTTAAGGGCAATCGTGACAATATTGTCTCATTCAAATGTTGAATTTTGCGTTACACATTGTCTTTAAAAAGTAGACTGAAGGCTGGAAGGGAAAGTCTCCAGGTCCATTCTCAACGACCCTAGTCATCCCAGTCACAAACTGTTTTCTCTCCTACTGTCTGGTAAATAGTATCGAAGCATTCGGTCAAAATCCAACATATTATGGAACAGCTTCTACCTCCAAGCAATAAAATTTCTAAATAGCCAAGCTGAAGTTCCTTCAGCAAATCATCTGTAGTGGCTACATTAACATAGAGTTTTCGTTGTATTTGGCATATGGCACTACTTGGACAAAATGTATTGCATACACCCTGGACACATTGCAGCTCTATTTATATTGAGCTCTGTCTGAGTTTATTTTATTATTATTATTATTATTATTATTATTATTATTATTATTATTATTATGTAACCTTATTTTATAACTTTTGTGATTTTTACCCCCCAGTGAGCTCGCAGAAGAGTCATTTTATTGCCAGCAACTACTGCTGCATGCTGTATTATTGTGCATATGATAATTGATTCTTACACAGGCTTCAATATACAAAGCTCCGCACATGGACTCTTCCGAGCACACTGTGTGGCTAGGTTGCTACTGCTCTAGAGCTTTATTACTTTCAGAAACCATATACAGTATTTCAGGGAACATGACCAAGGCAATTAACACTCTGAACTGAAAGAATTGTGTTTCATTGGAACTAAATGAAAACACAAAGCAGAGAACAAAAGTGGCAAGTGTACAAATGTGTATTTAAAACTGAAAAAATTAGGTTCTTCTTTATTCAAAGGATTGTGGGACTGTGGAACACACTACCTAGCCATGTTATTGAATCCAATACCTTGACGTTCTCCCCAAGACAGCTGGATGATATCCTTGGATCAGTTACTGTAGCTAACTCTGTCAGTCAGTCTCAATGCCCCAAATGCCCCCTCTTCTTTGTTACTGTTATGTTCTAACTAAGGTTGGTCAAACCAAAAGTTACCATTAAGCTACCATTAAACCATTTTAGAAAGGTACAATAAAAGCAAAAGACTCACATAGCTCTGTAAGGAAGTGGCTCCCAATTTACATTTTAAATGCTCCTAAATGCATTTTCTACATGTCTGTCCCTGGGTCCTTCTATCTTAATCTGGAAAATGCCCTCTGGTTTGAGGTGCTCAATACCTTTTGGGATTTTGAGTCCATTAATCAGGCCTCCAAGTAATCATCTTTGTTCCAGGCTAAACAGATTCAGTTACTCTGTCTGATTAGGACTTTCTTTTAAAACCACCAGTTCATTTGTTAAGCTGTCCGTACTGCAACAACTCTTGTTTAAATTGATGACTAAATTTTAGGATCATGGCTCACCATGATATTTTAAGTGCAAGTGCATTTTCTGAAAAGTTTAAATTTTTCCCACCCCTGTCCTAGATCACGTATATAAATTTGGAAATACAGTGGTCCTAATACTAATCCATGTAATCCACACTAATGATCTCACTCCAGTCTAAGGTAACACAATTCACTTGTAGGCCCAAATGCTTCACATGCACTACCTCTGTGCCTCTTACTCCACCTTGAACATGTGGAAGAATCAGATACATGCAAGAACATTCTTTCATTGGTTGCTTATCACACTGAATTAGAAAGTAATCATAATGCCCATTTCAGCGGTAGTGCTCTCAGTCAAAGCAAAAATATTAAGTACGTATGATTATTAATTAATCAAAATTATTTTAATAGTAATGTTTATGTAGAAAGATCACAATGTGGACTTATCAAACATTTCTATTTAAGATTTAACAAAGCAAAGTATTTTCTTTGTTGTAATAATCTTCAGTTTATTTCACACAAAACTGGTTCCAACAACTTGTGAGCAATGCTTGAATACAATCATCTAGTGAATAATTTGCATTATTAAGAGGTGTCTTACATTACTAAAGGCATTTATTTATACAAAAGGTCTGTTGATTTGACAGATTGGTTAATTGGTAGCTTTTAATCACATAGTTCAGCTGATCCAAACTTCAAATACATCTATTAGAACTTAGTGGCTTTTAACACTAACAATTTCAGACTCTCTCTTTGATATAAAAATAAATCTTCTAATTTGGTCTAAAGAAGATGAAGACATGTTTGGTTTAAGCCATTGTGAACTGCACTCAGAAATGGTGGGGTGGTATTTATGTGCATGGCTAAAAAGGCAACTTCTACAAAACCAAAGACTTTCCAAGAACAAACTCTCAACCTCACTCCCTTCAAGTACTGTGAGGAGATTGAGGGATTTGTTCCAGCAGGGCTGTCTTTTGAAATTCCGGCTGGGTTGTGATACATGGCTAGATTAGAAAGGAAACTCATGTGCCTTAAAAAAGAATCATTGAACAATGGTGCCTTTTTACCTCCAGCAAGCAGGTCTTCACTCTTACAGTGCACGGTCTACATACCTGAGGAAAGCTGAAAGACATTTTCAAAAGTTAATTAGTTTCTGTGCCCAAGGCATTGTAATTTCTTTGGAATTCTAATTTATTGCAAAAAGAAATCCAATTTACATGCCACAATTAATGAAGGAGTCACAATTTCTTTTGGAATTAAAGGATTGCAGGATAAGGACTAACTACAAATATTTTATTTAACAAATAGAAGGATTGTTCTTTGTACTTTCAAATTTGTGTTTCAACCACTACCAATCACCTCACGTGTACTGCAGGACAAGTGATATTTAGAATAGTGGTATTTTTAGGAGCTGTTGCAAGCCTGCCCTACTATTTATTCATCACAGAACTTTGAACAAAATCATTTTAGTTTTAAAAAGTTTGTTAAGACAGAGATGTCAGCACTGGAGGAAGGACCGCTGCTTGGCAAAATAGCGGTGTATCTTCCCACCATAGATAAGAGAAATTGAATCTGAACGTCAGAGAGTTAGTCATAATGACCACTCTGCTTCAAAGAGTTTGGAAGACCTTGAGTGAGAGAGCACAGAGAGGGAAGCATAAACCTAATGAAGTGAACTGAAAGGAAGGCTCTGTGCTTAGACTAAGAGAAAGAGGAAGCAGAAAGAGTAAATTGTAGAGAAAAACGCTTCATACTTGAGAGAAGACAAGAGTAAGAGTGAAAGAATAATGCTGTAGTTTTGAGAGCAAGAGAAAAAGACTGGGAAAGATCCAAAGAAGGTAGAGGTCTTCACCAGGAGGAAACCTGTGATCCTGGAGGGTCAGGAGAGTGCCAGACTTTAGTCACAAACTAGTATCAGGCAATTAAAAAAACACACATTAATGAAACTTATAAAGAGTTTTAACTTGTGCTTCAGAACTGTTGCCAGTATAGGCAGGGTGTTAGTTTTCAAGTCATAGTGGCAACAATATTTGTTATTAAAGTAAGGAACTTGAACTTTTTTATCAATGCAGAGCAGTTTTCAAAGTGTAAGCATAACAAACACAAACAGGGCTCTCCACAGCTTCCAGTCTTCTAGTGTTAATTGTAAATGAGCTTTCAAGTTACTACTATAGTAGTACTATACTATAGTACCTAAATTAATCATATTTCTCAGTTCCCAGAAAAAGAGCTTTAAATTTAAAGATACATTTTAGGATTTGAGAAATCAGAAGAAACTACTGAAAACAAAACATGGTTTAATCATATGTTTAACTAGGGGCTAAGTTAGACCTTGTTGCAGTGATGGATGTCTTCAACACTTGAAAAACAATAGTATGAGCAGCATTTCCAAGTTTCATACTGCTATCATACACCATAGAATTAAGGTTGAATCCATCACAAAACACCAACACACACAAACAATGGCGAGCAGGAAGAGTTTAGTTAGAATTTCTCTTTCCAGCTGGTCAGCATGTAAATGAGGAAATTATCTCGTTTACATGCTGACCAGGAACTGTAATTGGTTACACATTGACTGAAAGAATATTTTCATACTGTATACATGAGAAAAACACAGATACAGGTCATGTGTAAAAAGTACTTGTACCTTTTTTAATTGATCACAACAAGGTGATCACTGGAACCACACGAGTAAATTATTGCCAGTAAATAAGGAATAAGCATAATTTCAAAGTAAATAATAATAATTGCTTACACTTATATAGCGCTTTTCTGGACAATCCACTCAAAGCGCTTTACAGGTAATGGGGACTCCCCTCCACCACCACCAATGTGCAGCATCCACCTGGATGATGCGACGTCAGCCATAGTGCGCCAGAACGCTCACCACACATCAGCTATCAGTGGGGAGGAGAGCAGAGTAATGTAGCCAATTCATAGATGGGGATTATTAGGAGGCCATGATTAGTAAGGGCCAATGGGGAAATTTGGCCAGGACGCCAGGGTTACACCCCTACTCTTTTTGAGAAACGCCCTGGGATTTTTAATGACCACAGAGAGTCAGGACCTCGGTTTAAAGTCTCATCCTAAAGACGGCGCCTGTTTACAGTATAGTGTCCCCGTCACTATACTGGGGCATTAGGACCCACATGGACCACAGGGTGAGCGCCCCCTGCTGGCCCCACTAACACCACTTCCAGCAGCAACCTTAGTTTTTCCCAGGAGGTCTCACATCCAGGTACTGACCAGGCTCACACCTGCTTAGCTTCAGTGGGTTACCAGTTGTGAGTTGCAGGGTGATATGGCTGCTAAACAACTGGCAATGTGTGAAGGTTATTTCAGTAATTTATTTATAAAAGCATTAGAGCACGGTTGACATTGACATAGACTAAGAGAAAGAGGAAGCAGAAAGAGTAAATTGTAGAGAAAAACGCTTCATACTTGAGAGAAGACAAGAGTAAGAGTGAAAGGATAATGCCGTAGTTTTGAGAGCAAGAGAAAAAGACTGGGAAAGATCCAGAGAAGGTAGAGGAACCACACAAATCCATTTTAGGATTTGAGAAATCAGAAGAAACTACTGAAAACAAAACATGGTTTAATCATATGTTTAACTAGGGGCTAAGTTAGACCTTGTTGCAGTGATGGATGTCTTCAACACTCGAAAAACAATAGTATGAGCAGCATTTCCAAGTTTCATACTGCTATCATACACCATAGAATTAAGGTTGAATCCATCACAAAACACCAACACACACAAACAATGGCGAGCAGGAAGAGTTTACTTAGAATTTCCCTTTCCAGCTGGTCAGCATGTAAATGAGGAAATTACCCCGTTTGCATGCTGACCAGGAACTGTAATTGGTTACACATTGACTGAAAGAATATTTTCATATACACGAGAAAAACACAGATACAGATCATGTGTAAAAAGTACTTGTACCTTTTTTAATTGATCACAACAAAGTGATCACTGGAACCACATGAGTAAATCATTGCCATTAAATAAGGAATAAGCACATTTCAAAGTAAACAACTGGCAATGTGTGACGGTTAGTTCAGTAATTTATTTATAAAAGCATTAGAGAACCCGTTGACATTGAGAACCCGTTTCTTCTGGTTTTCACTCCAACAGAGCACTTACTGAAATATATTTGTATATTGTGTCAGGTGTGCACCACACCTGACTTTAACAAAGCACCATAGAGGAAAAGGAATATAAGGAATAGAACCTGTAAAATAATCTTAAGATGTTAGAGTTGTAGTAAATCAGTACAATTAATCTTACACAGGAATAAAAACTACTTGTTGTAGTTCAAGTGAGCAACCAGGTTCATTCTAGAGCTTAAAGGAATGTCCGGCTCAGAGGAGTTAAAGGCCCAATAACTCCCCCCCAAAAATGGCTTTGTTAAGACAATGGAACAGACACCAATTAAGAGGATGTGTATTTAAGACTGAAAATAGAAAGCAGTTCTTCATGCCTGGAAGAGAAGTTTGATTCCATTCAATGATACAGCAACCAGATTTATATGAACTGAAAGTCCTTCCATTTGTGAGCTTTCAAATGTGCTTGTGAATAATAGATTTTTTAACTTAGTTTAGTCAATGTCTATTCTTCTGTCTCACACACTTTGTATTAGTAGGAGCCATCATGACCCCCTCACCCCCCTAAACAGAAAACTTCAAAATACTGTATGAACAAGGATATAAACTTGCATTATTTGGCCTGTTGGACTTTATGCAGGTCAGGTTATTCAATTTATATTAAGGAAAAGGTAAAGGTTTATTCCATGCTGAAAAGAAAGGAGACAATGTTTCTGCTATGGAGCTTAAGAAAGCCAAAAGCATCATGGATACTCCCCCCCAAAAGCATCATGGATACTCTCACCCCCTCCATTGCGAATTCACACTTCTCCCATCTGGGAGACACCTCTGTGCCCCCAGGTGTAAAACCAACAGACTCAGGAAATCTTTCATTCCCACTGCAATGACACTCTTAAACAATGTAGAGTAACTACCTTGTCTCTAGTTTATTTTCTCCTGCAACACTACTGTATTCTCTTCACTTTTGATTATGTTTATTTGTCATTGTGTTGTGTTTCACTGTGCCTTAAAACAAATTTCCCTTAGGGGACAATAAAGCTTGAATTGAATTGAGAATTGAGCCTTCTTAAGGTGTCAATTTGTGTTAACCCTTTTAATTTGAGTATATAACCCAAACCATTTTCCACTACTAAATAGACTTTCAATATAAAAAAATACATTATTGTATTTAACATTAACATCTGTATTTTTAGGTCTTAGTAAGCACAGTTTTAAACACAAACAAAAAATCCATTCTTAGTAATGTACACCTATACACTTTTTAAAAATGTACACTAAAGGAAAAGGTGTATTTTCTTCTTAACTGAAAAAAACATGAAGCAAAATCTCAAGGCAGATCTTATCTTACAGTTTGTCACAGTGTTGTGACTCCTTGACTGCTGGTCACCACAGTGGGCTCTTTCTGGCTTGTTCTAGTGCATGGAAAAGGTTGTTTGATACTGTTAGTGCAACATTAAGGTTGTAATAATTTCTTTCCACCTAGGACTTTCAAAAAACATCCAGCAATGATTTACAACAGTGCTTATTAAAACAGGTCAAGAGTACAAAGAAATAAAACCTACTACAGCATTACCTCTTGGTCTCAAATAACACACAGTCTACATTGCTTTGCTTCACCACAGTAAGCACAGGCCTTCATTTACCACACCTGTGTCCAGTTCACTCAGGAAATCCTGCAATTAGACCTAACCTTCCTGTGGCCCATTGGGAAATGTAGTTTCAGCCCCTTCTGATGAGGTCTTTGTATTACAAACACAAAATGAGAAAAGGTTCAGGTGGTAAAGACTATGCCATATCCTTGGCTCATCATGGATTATCACATATTTTGTCATAGTGTGTTAATTGTATATATACCAGCAATAAAGAGAAATAGCATTGCACTCACAAAATTTGTTATCAGCACTTTTGACAAAGCAGAAAATACTTGTCAAGAAATATAATCTATCACTCAATTTGGTCAGATCCTATAAATAATATGTACCATTAAATGCATCATTATCTTAAACACAAGACAAGACATTTGATTTGGCAGACAATTTTGCCATTGCATGTCTATGTCTGCTGGGTTCCTCTGTTCTTAAAGGACATTATTTGGGTCAACACTATGTGGATTAAGTTAAGTTAATATCTGACTGTCTATCAACTAAACAGACTGCTGAACTGTCTCTGACAGATGGAGCTTCCATTGAGCGTTTTATCGATTGTTCTAACATTGGTAATAGGAACACAGATTTGTTTTGGCTGACAGAGTATTGCAATGGCAAAACAATTCATTAAGATAGGAATTCCTGCAGCCACATAGTGGGAATAAAATGGCTTATTTATTTATTAAGATTCACTGTCATTGCTTTAATTATGGTTCAACTGTACAGAGAAATTGCATACTTTTTATAAACATCATAATGTAAACAGGGTCCTTTGTCTTTTGGGAGTATATTTCATAAAATAGATGCATAAAAAGACAGTGACCACCCTGTTTGGTATAATGTTTAGGCTTCAATTAGTTTAATTGAGTTTAATGTCTTTTGCAGGTAATTGAGTTAATTGCGCCTTTATCGTCTATACATAATTGACCCCAGTGAGGTGGAAACGGTAGCAACTCAATCAAGGAAGCAGTTTTGTTGTTTATCAATAAAAGTACTTACAGTACGGTGGATTATGAAGAAAACATGCATTGGTTTAAAAGAGACAAAAGCTTTCTCAAAGAGAAGAAAAGCAATTATTGATTCGGCTCTGATTTCATTGTTTTCTTTTAAATGTAAAATATGTAGCTCAAATGTGGAATGTTCAGGGATACATTTGTATAGAGCATTTTTGTTACAGCTCCAGAATTGTTAGGAAATCCACCTGGAGGTTTATGCTACTGCTCCTTACAATTAAATTCATCTTGCTGGAAATGTACTGCAGTTACATCTTGAAAGGATCTATGTGCATAAACATTGATTATCAAGTTTATAAGTATACAAATGCTAATCAATTTGAAAGGCATTTGAAAGATAATGCCACAAACAGTGGTTATTAAAATAAAGAATACCAGAAACAGCCTGAGCTGATTAATCAATATTTAAAATAAATACAGTAGACTCAAAACACTTTATGTAAATTTGTGTATATGCAGTTGGTGCCAAAAAAATAAATGAAAAATCAAATAATGCAGGAAAATTAGCAAATTCAAATCTAGCATGGCACTTAACATGTTATGCTTTGCATCTTCTTTGTCCCTTGCATTTTATTAAGACATTTTATTCAATCTATTTTGTATACTGTACAGTACTATATTTGCTGTATTACTGTCTTTATAATACCGTAAACAGCACACACATACAAATACACTTACTGTACAATTGATTTTACTGCTATGATTTCATGTGAGCATGACAATTACCAGTAAAGTTTGGCTAAACTTGTTATTTCCTTTAGTTTTAAAGATAGAAACGAAGAAGTTTAGCACGTAGAAGGTGTGTTTTCAGAATTTGGATTTTCCGTCGTTTTTGACAGCCGCGTGGCTTAGCAAAAACGTGAAAATTGGTCAAAATTTGCTTTTCGGGGAAACAACAAAACAACACCTTTCCTGCACTGCAAATACATCCTAAAGCATGGCAGATGCATTAGAAAATGTCTGAGTGTTGTTGCAACCCTAACCCTAACCCTACCCGGGACACTTTTGGAAGAAATTTCCAAATCCCTGCTTTAGAGAACTGTGTTCAAACAAGTCCACAAAACACTCCCAGTCAGTCAGAATCATGTCATGTACCAGTTAAAAGGTATTTTCAATGCATCTAGTGTGAATGGGTTTCAATTTTGTGGCATTGCTTTTTTTCAACCTGCTTTTGAAATGACGTATAACATATGCAATTATTGACTAGTTTTCATGTGAGCATGACAATTACCAGTAAAGTTTGGCTAAACTTGTTATTTCCTTTCATTTTAAGGATAGAAACAAAGAAGTTTAGCACATAGAAAGTGTGGTTTCAGAATTTGGATTTTCCGTCATTTTTGACAGCCGCGTGGCTTAGCAAAAACGTGAAAATTGGTCAAAATTTGCTTTTCGAGGAATAAACGAAACAACACCTTTCCTGCACTGCAAATACATCCTAAAGCATGGCAGATGCATTAGAAAATGTCTGAGTGTTGTTGCAACCCTAACCCTAACCCTACCCAGGACACTTTTGGAAGAAATTTCCAAATCCCTGCTTTAGAGAACTGTGTTCAAACAAGTCCACAAAACACTCCCAGTCAGTCAGAATCATGTCATGTACCAGTTAAAAGGTATTTTCAATGCATCTAGTGTGAATGGGTTTCAATTTTGTGGCAATGCTTTTTTTCAACCTGCTTTTGAAATGACGTATAACATATGCAATTATTGACTTGTTTTCATGTGAGCATGACAATTACCAGTAAAGTTTGGCTAAACTTGTTATTTCCTTTAGTTTTAAAGATAGAAACGAAGAAGTTTAGCACGTAGAAGGTGTGTTTTCAGAATTTGGATTTTCCGTCATTTTTGACAGCCGCGCGGCTTAGCAAAAACGTGAAAATTGGTCAAAATTTGCTTTTCGAGGAAAGAACAAAACAACACCTTTCCTGCACTGCAAATACATCCTAAAGCATGGCAGATGCATTAGAAAATGTCTGAGTGTTGTTGCAACCCTAACCCTAACCCTACCCGGGACACTTTTGGAAGAAATTTCCAAATCCCTGCTTTAGAGAACTGTGTTCAAACAAGTCCACAAAACACTCCCAGTCAGTCAGAATCATGTCATGTACCAGTTAACAGGTATTTTCAATGCATCTAGTGTGAATGGGTTTCAATTTTGTGGCAATGCTTTTTTTCAACCTGCTTTTGAAATGACGTATAACATATGCAATTATTGACTAGTTTTCATGTGAGCATGACAATTACCAGTAAAGTTTGGCTAAACTTGTTATTTCCTTTAGTTTTAAAGATAGAAACGAAGAAGTTTAGCACATAGAAAGTGTGGTTTCAGAATTTGGATTTTCCGTCGTTTTTGACAGCCGCGCGGCTTAGCAAAAACGTGAAAATTGGTCAAAATTTGCTTTTCGGGGAAACAACAAAACAACACCTTTCCTGCACTGCAAATACATCCTAAAGCATGGCAGATGCATTAGAAAATGTCTGAGTGTTGTTGCAACCCTAACCCTAACCCTACCCGGGACACTTTTGGAAGAAATTTCCAAATCCCTGCTTTAGAGAACTGTGTTCAAACAAGTCCACAAAACACTCCCAGTCAGTCAGAATCATGTCATGTACCAGTTAAAAGGTATTTTCAATGCATCTAGTGTGAATGGGTTTCAATTTTGTGGCAATGCTTTTTTTCAACCTGCTTTTGAAATGACGTATAACATATGCAATTATTGACTTGTTTTCATGTGAGCATGACAATTACCAGTAAAGTTTGGCTAAACTTGTTATTTCCTTTAGTTTTAAAGATAGAAACGAAGAAGTTTAGCACGTAGAAGGTGTGTTTTCAGAATTTGGATTTTCCGTCATTTTTGACAGCCGCGCGGCTTAGCAAAAACGTGAAAATTGGTCAAAATTTGCTTTTCGAGGAAACAACAAAACAACACCTTTCCTGCACTGCAAATACATCCTAAAGCATGGCAGATGCATTAGAAAATGTCTGAGTGTTGTTGCAACACTAACCCTAACCCTACCTCGGACACTTTTGGAAGAAATTTCCTAATCCCTGCTTTAGAGAACTGTGTTCAAACAAGTCCACAAAAGACTCCCAGTCAGTCAGAATCATGTCATGTACCAGTTAAAAGGTATTTTCAATGCATCTAGTGTGAATGGGTTTCAATTTTGTGGCAATGCTTTTTTTCAACCTGCTTTTGAAATGACGTATAAGATATGCAATTATTGAATAGTTTTCATGTGAGCATGACAATTACCAGTAAAGTTTGGCTAAACTTGTTATTTCCTTTAGTATTAAAGATAGAAACGAAGAAGTTTAGCACGTAGAAGGTGTGTTTTCAGAATTTGGATTTTCCGTCGTTTTTGACAGCCGCGTGGCTTAGCAAAAACGTGAAAATTGGTCAAAATTTGCTTTTCGGGGAAAAAAACAAAACAACACCTTTCCTGCACTGCAAATACATCCTAAAGCATGGCAGATGCATTAGAAAATGTCTGAGTGTTGTTGCAACCCTAACCCTAACCCTACCCGGGACACTTTTGGAAGAAATTTCCAAATCCCTGCTTTAGAGAACTGTGTTCAAACAAGTCCACAAAACACTCCCAGTCAGTCAGAATCATGTCATGTACCAGTTAAAAGGTATTTTCAATGCATCTAGTGTGAATGGGTTTCAATTTTGTGGCAATGCTTTTTTTCAACCTGCTTTTGAAATGACGTATAACATATGCAATTATTGACTTGTTTTCATGTGAGCATGACAATTACCAGTAAAGTTTGGTCTAAACTTGTTATTTCCTTTAGTTTTAAAGATAGAAACGAAGAAGTTTAGCACGTAGAAGGTGTGTTTTCAGAATTTGGATTTTCCGTCATTTTTGACAGCCGCGCGGCTTAGCAAAAACGTAAAAATTGGTCAAAATTTGCTTTTCGAGGAAACAACAAAACAACACCTTTCCTGCACTGCAAATACATCCTAAAGCATGGCAGATGCATTAGAAAATGTCTGAGTGTTGTTGCAACACTAACCCTAACCCTACCTCGGACACTTTTGGAAGAAATTTCCAAATCCCTGCTTCAGAGAACTGTGTTCAAACAAGTCCACAAAACACTCCCAGTCAGTCAGAATCATGTCATGTACCAGTTAACAGGTATTTTCAATGCATCTAGTGTGAATGGGTTTCAATTTTGTGGCATTGCTTTTTTTCAACCTGCTTTTGAAATGACGTATAACATATGCAATTATTGACTAGTTTTCATGTGAGCATGACAATTACCAGTAAAGTTTGGTCTAAACTTGTTATTTCCTTTAGTTTTAAAGATAGAAACGAAGAAGTTTAGCACGTAGAAAGTGTGGTTTCAGACTTTGGATTTTCCGTCATTTTTGACAGCCGCGCGGCTTAGCAAAAACGTGAAAATTGGTCGAAATTTGCTTTTCGAGGAAACAACAAAACAACACCTTTCCTGCACTGCAAATGCATCCTAAAGCATGGCAGATGCATTAGAAAATGTCTGAGTGTTGTTGCAACCCTAACCCTAACCCTACCCAGGACACTTTTGGAAGAAATTTCCAAATCCCTGCTTTAGAGAACTGTGTTCAAACAAGTCCACAAAACACTCCCAGTCAGTCAGAATCATGTCATGTACCATTAAAAGGTATTTTCAATGCATCTAGTGTGAATGGGTTTCAATTTTGTGGCAATGCTTTTTTTCAACCTGCTTTTGAAATGACGTATAACATATGCAATTATTGACTAGTTTTCATGTGAGCATGACAATTACCAGTAAAGTTTGTCTAAACTTGTTATTTCCTTTAGTTTTAAAGATAGAAACGAAGAAGTTTAGCACTTAGAAAGTGTGGTTTCAGACTTTGGATTTTCCGTTATTTTTGACAGCCGCGCGGCTTAGCAAAAACGTGAAAATTGGTCAAAATTTGCTTTTTGAGGAAACAACAAAACAACACCTTTCCTGCACTGCAAATACATCCTAAAGCATGGCAGATGCATTAGAAAATGTCTGAGTGTTGTTGCAACCCTAACCCTAAACCTACCCGGGACACTTTTGGAAGAAATTTCCAAATCCCTGCTTTAGAGAACTGTGTTCAAACAAGTCCACAAAAGACTCCCAGTCAGTCAGAATCATGTCATGTACCAGTTAACAGGTATTTTCAATGCATCTAGTGTGAATGGGTTTCAATTTTGTGGCATTGCTTTTTTTCAACCTGCTTTTGAAATGACGTATAACATATGCAATTATTAACTAGTTTTCATGTGAGCATGACAATTACCAGTAAAGTTTGGCTAAACTTGTTATTTCCTTTAGTTTTAAAGATAGAAACGAAGAAGTTTAGCACGTAGAAAGTGTGTTTTCAGAATTTGGATTTTCCGTCATTTTTGACAGCCGCGCGGCTTAGCAAAAACGTGAAAATTGGTCAAAATTTGCTTTTCGAGGAAACAACAAAACAACACCTTTCCTGCACTGCAAATACATCCTAAAGCATGGCAGATGCATTAGAAAATGTCTGAGTGTTGTTGCAACCCTAACCCTAACCCTACCTCGGACACTTTTGGAAGAAATTTCCAAATCCCTGCTTTAGAGAACTGTGTTAAAACAAGTCCACAAAACACTCCCAGTCAGTCAGAATCATGTCATGTACCAGTTAACAGGTATTTTCAATGCATCTAGTGTGAATGGGTTTCAATTTTGTGGCATTGCTTTTTTTCAACCTGCTTTTGAAATGACGTATAACATATGCAATTATTGACTAGTTTTCATGTGAGCATGACAATTACCAGTAAAGTTTGGCTAAACTTGTTATTTCCTTTAGTTTTAAAGATAGAAACGAAGAAGTTTAGCACGTAGAAGGTGTGGTTTCAGAATTTGGATTTTCCGTTATTTTTGACAGCCGCGCGGCTTAGCAATAACGTGAAAATTGGTCAAAATTTGCTTTTCGAGGAAACAACAAAACAACACCTTTCCTGCACTGCAAATACATCCTAAAGCATGGCAGATGCATTAGAAAATGTCTGAGTGTTGTTGCAACCCTAACCCTAACCCTACCCAGGACACTTTTGGAAGAAATTTCCAAATCCCTGCTTTAGAGAGCTGTGTTCAAACAAGTCCACAAAACACTCCCAGTCAGTCAGAATCATGTCATGTACCAGTTAAAAGGTATTTTCAATGCATCTAGTGTGAATGGGTTTCAATTTTGTGGCAATGCTTTTTTTCAACCTGCTTTTGAAATGACGTATAACATATGCAATTATTGACTAGTTTTCATGTGAGCATGACAATTACCAGTAAAGTTTGGCTAAACTTGTTATTTCCTGTAGTTTTAAAGATAGAAACGAAGAAGTTTAGCACGTAGAAAGTGTGTTTTCAGACTTTGGATTTTCCGTCATTTTTGACAGCCGCGCGGCTTAGCAAAAACGTGAAAATTGGTCGAAATTTGCTTTTCTAGGAAACAACAAAACAACACCTTTCCTGCACTGCAAATGCATCCTAAAGCATGGCAGATGCATTAGAAAATGTCTGAGTGTTGTTGCAACCCTAACCCTAACCGTACCCAGGACACTTTTGGAAGAAATTTCCAAATCCCTGCTTTAAAGAACTGTGTTCAAACAAGTCCACAAAACACTCCCAGTCAGTCAGAATCATGTCATGTACCAGTTAACAGGTATTTTCAATGCATCTAGTGTGAATGGGTTTCAATTTTGTGGCATTGCTTTTTTTCAACCTGCTTTTGAAATGACGTATAACATATGCAATTATTGACTAGTTTTCATGTGAGCATGACAATTACCAGTAAAGTTTGGCTAAACTTGTTATTTCCTGTCATTTTAAAGATAGAAACGAAGAAGTTTAGCACGTAGAAAGTGTGTTTTCAGAATTTGGATTTTCCGTTTAGCCAAACTTTACTGGTAATTGTCATGCTCACATGAAAACTAGTCAATAATTGCATATGTTATACGTCATTTCAAAAGCAGGTTGAAAAAAAGCATTGCCACAAAATTGAAACCCATTCACACTAGATGCATTGAAAATACCTTTTAACTGGTACATGACATGATTCTGACTGACTGGGAGTGTTTTGTGGACTTGTTTGAACACAGCTCTCTAAAGCAGGGATTTGGAAATTTCTTCCAAAAGTGTCCCGGGTAGGGTTAGGGTTAGGGTTGCAACAACACTCAGACATTTTCTAATGCATCTGCCATGCTTTAGGATGTATTTGCAGTGCAGGAAAGGTGTTGTTTTGTTGTTTCCTCGAAAAGCAAATTTTGACCAATTTTCACGTTATTGCTAAGCCGCGCGGCTGTCAAAAATAACGGAAAATCCAAATTCTGAAACCACACCTTCTACGTGCTAAACTTCTTCGTTTCTATCTTTAAAACTAAAGGAAATAACAAGTTTAGCCAAACTTTACTGGTAATTGTCATGCTCACATGAAAACTAGTCAATAATTGCATATGTTATACGTCATTTCAAAAGCAGGTTGAAAAAAAGCAATGCCACAAAATTGAAACCCATTCACACTAGATGCATTGAAAATACCTGTTAACTGGTACATGACATGATTCTGACTGACTGGGAGTGTTTTGTGGACTTGTTTTAACACAGTTCTCTAAAGCAGGGATTTGGAAATTTCTTCCAAAAGTGTCCGAGGTAGGGTTAGGGTTAGGGTTGCAACAACACTCAGACATTTTCTAATGCATCTGCCATGCTTTAGGATGTATTTGCAGTGCAGGAAAGGTGTTGTTTTGTTGTTTCCTCGAAAAGCAAATTTTGACCAATTTTCACGTTTTTGCTAAGCCGCGCGGCTGTCAAAAATGACGGAAAATCCAAATTCTGATAACACACTTTCTACGTGCTAAACTTCTTCGTTTCTATCTTAAAAATGAAAGGAAATAACAAGTTTAGCCAAACTTTACTGGTAATTGTCATGCTCACATGAAAACGAGTCAATAATTGCATATGTTATACGTCATTTCAAAAGAAGGTTGAAAAAAAGCGATGCCACAAAATTGAAACCCATTCACACTAGATGCATTGAAAATACCTGTTAACTGGTACATGACATGATTCTGACTGACTGGGAGTGTTTTGTGGACTTGTTTGAACACAGTTCTCTAAAGCAGGGATTTGGAAATTTCTTCCAAAAGTGTCCCGGGTAGGGTTAGGGTTAGGGTTGCAACAACACTCAGACATTTTCTAATGCATCTGCCATGCTTTAGGATGTATTTGCAGTGCAGGAAAGGTGTTGTTTTGTTGTTTCCTCGAAAAGCAAATTTTGACCAATTTTCACGTTTTTGCTAAGCCGCGCGGCTGTCAAAAATGACGGAAAATCCAAATTCTGAAAACACACTTTCTACGTGCTAAACTTCTTCGTTTCTATCTTTAAAACTAAAGGAAATAACAAGTTTAGCCAAACTTTACTGGTAATTGTCATGCTCACATGAAAACTAGTCAATAATTGCATATGTTATACGTCATTTCAAAAGCAGGTTGAAAAAAAGCATTGCCACAAAATTGAAACCCATTCACACTAGATGCATTGAAAATACCTGTTAACTGGTACATGACATGATTCTGACTGACTGGGAGTGTTTTGTGGACTTGTTTGAACACAGTTCTTTAAAGCAGGGATTTGGAAATTTCTTCCAAAAGTGTCCTGGGTACGGTTAGGGTTAGGGTTGCAACAACACTCAGACATTTTCTAATGCATCTGCCATGCTTTAGGATGTATTTGCAGTGCAGGAAAGGTGTTGTTTTGTTGTTTCCTCGAAAAGCAAATTTCGACCAATTTTCACGTTTTTGCTAAGCCGCGCGGCTGTCAAAAATGACGGAAAATCCAAAGTCTGAAACCACACTTTCTACGTGCTAAACTTCTTCGTTTCTATCTTTAAAACTAAAGGAAATAACAAGTTTAGCCAAACTTTACTGGTAATTGTCATGCTCACATGAAAACTAGTCAATAATTGCATATGTTATACGTCATTTCAAAAGCAGGTTGAAAAAAAGCATTGCCACAAAATTGAAACCCATTCACACTAGATGCATTGAAAATACCTGTTAACTGGTACATGACATGATTCTGACTGACTGGGAGTGTTTTGTGGACTTGTTTGAACACAGTTCTCTAAAGCAGGGATTTGGAAATTTCTTCCAAAAGTGTCCCGGGTAGGGTTAGGGTTAGGGTTGCAACAACACTCAGACATTTTCTAATGCATCTGCCATGCTTTAGGATGTATTTGCAGTGCAGGAAAGGTGTTGTTTTGTTGTTTCCCCGAAAAGCAAATTTTGACCAATTTTCACGTTTTTGCTAAGCCGCGCGGCTGTCAAAAATGACGGAAAATCCAAATTCTGATAACACACTTTCTACGTGCTAAACTTCTTCGTTTCTATCTTAAAAATGAAAGGAAATAACAAGTTTAGCCAAACTTTACTGGTAATTGTCATGCTCACATGAAAACGAGTCAATAATTGCATATGTTATACGTCATTTCAAAAGAAGGTTGAAAAAAAGCGATGCCACAAAATTGAAACCCATTCACACTAGATGCATTGAAAATACCTGTTAACTGGTACATGACATGATTCTGACTGACTGGGAGTGTTTTGTGGACTTGTTTGAACACAGTTCTCTAAAGCAGGGATTTGGAAATTTCTTCCAAAAGTGTCCCGGGTAGGGTTAGGGTTAGGGTTGCAACAACACTCAGACATTTTCTAATGCATCTGCCATGCTTTAGGATGTATTTGCAGTGCAGGAAAGGTGTTGTTTTGTTGTTTCCCCGAAAAGCAAATTTTGACCAATTTTCACGTTTTTGCTAAGCCGCGCGGCTGTCAAAAA
This sequence comes from Lepisosteus oculatus, assembly GCF_040954835.1. Lineage (NCBI taxonomy): Eukaryota > Metazoa > Chordata > Actinopteri > Semionotiformes > Lepisosteidae > Lepisosteus > Lepisosteus oculatus. The sequence continues at coordinate 34,551,899 of NC_090697.1, forward strand.
TGACGGAAAATCCAAATTCTGATAACACACTTTCTACGTGCTAAACTTCTTCGTTTCTATCTTAAAAATGAAAGGAAATAACAAGTTTAGCCAAACTTTACTGGTAATTGTCATGCTCACATGAAAACGAGTCAATAATTGCATATGTTATACGTCATTTCAAAAGAAGGTTGAAAAAAAGCGATGCCACAAAATTGAAACCCATTCACACTAGATGCATTGAAAATACCTGTTAACTGGTACATGACATGATTCTGACTGACTGGGAGTGTTTTGTAGACTTGTTTGAACACATTTCTCTAAAGCAGGGATTTGGAAATTTCTTCCAAAAGTGTCCCGGGTAGGGTTAGGGTTAGGGTTGCAACAACACTCAGACATTTTCTAATGCATCTGCCATGCTTTAGGATGTATTTGCAGTGCAGGAAAGGTGTTGTTTTGTTGTTTCCCCGAAAAGCAAATTTTGACCAATTTTCACGTTTTTGCTAAGCCGCGCGGCTGTCAAAAATGACGGAAAATCCAAATTCTGAAAACACACTTTCTACGTGCTAAACTTCTTCGTTTCTATCTTTAAAATGAAAGGAAATAACAAGTTTAGCCAAACTTTACTGGTAATTGTCATGCTCACATGAAAACGAGTCAATAATTGCATATGTTATGCGTCATTTCAAAAGAAGGTTGAAAAAAAGTGATGCCACAAAATTGAAACCCATTCACACTAGATGCATTGAAAATACCTTTTAAGTGGTACATGACATGATTCTGACTGACTGGGAGTGTTTTGTGGACTTGTTTGAACACAGTTCTCTAAAGCAGGGATTTGGAAATTTCTTCCAAAAGTGTCCCGGGTAGGGTTAGGGTTAGGGTTGCAACAACACTCAGACATTTTTTAATGCATCTGCCATGCTTTAGGATGTATTTGCAGTGCAGGAAAGGTGTTGTTTTGTTGTTTCCCCGAAAAGCAAATTTTGACCAATTTTCACGTTTTTGCTAAGCCGCGCAGCTGTCAAAAATGACGGAAAATCCAAATTCTGATAACACACTTTCTACGTGCTAAACTTCTTCGTTTCTATCTTAAAAATGAAAGGAAATAACAAGTTTAGCCAAACTTTACTGGTAATTGTCATGCTCACATGAAAACGAGTCAATAATTGCATATGTTATACGTCATTTCAAAAGAAGGTTGAAAAAAAGCGATGCCACAAAATTGAAACCCATTCACACTAGATGCATTGAAAATACCTGTTAACTGGTACATGACATGATTCTGACTGACTGGGAGTGTTTTGTGGACTTGTTTGAACACATTTCTCTAAAGCAGGGATTTGGAAATTTCTTCCAAAAGTGTCCCGGGTAGGGTTAGGGTTAGGGTTGCAACAACACTCAGACATTTTCTAATGCATCTGCCATGCTTTAGGATGTATTTGCAGTGCAGGAAAGGTGTTGTTTTGTTGTTTCCCCGAAAAGCAAATTTTGACCAATTTTCACGTTTTTGCTAAGCCGCGCGGCTGTCAAAAATGACGGAAAATCCAAATTCTGAAACCACACTTTCTACGTGCTAAACTTCTTCGTTTCTATCTTTAAAATGAAAGGAAATAACAAGTTTAGCCAAACTTTACTGGTAATTGTCATGCTCACATGAAAACTAGTCAATAATTGCATATGTTATACGTCATTTCAAAAGCAGGTTGAAAAAAAGCATTGCCACAAAATTGAAACCCATTCACACTAGATGCATTGAAAATACCTGTTAACTGGTACATGACATGATTCTGACTGACTGGGAGTGTTTTGTGGACTTGTTTGAACACATTTCTCTAAAGCAGGGATTTGGAAATTTCTTCCAAAAGTGTCCCGGGTAGGGTTAGGGTTAGGGTTGCAACAACACTCAGACATTTTCTAATGCATCTGCCATGCTTTAGGATGTATTTGCAGTGCAGGAAAGGTGTTGTTTTGTTGTTTCCTCGAAAAGCAAATTTCGACCAATTTTCACGTTTTTGCTAAGCCGCGCGGCTGTCAAAAATGACGGAAAATCCAAAGTCTGAAACCACACTTTCTACGTGCTAAACTTCTTCGTTTCTATCTTTAAAACTAAAGGAAATAACAAGTTTAGCCAAACTTTACTGGTAATTGTCATGCTCACATGAAAACTAGTCAATAATTGCATATGTTATACGTCATTTCAAAAGCAGGTTGAAAAAAAGCATTGCCACAAAATTGAAACCCATTCACACTAGATGCATTGAAAATACCTGTTAACTGGTACATGACATGATTCTGACTGACTGGGAGTGTTTTGTGGACTTGTTTGAACACAGTTCTCTAAAGCAGGGATTTGGAAATTTCTTCCAAAAGTGTCCCGGGTAGGGTTAGGGTTAGTGTTGCAACAACACTCAGACATTTTCTAATGCATCTGCCATGCTTTAGGATGTATTTGCAGTGCAGGAAAGGTGTTGTTTTGTTGTTTCCTCGAAAAGCAAATTTTGACCAATTTTCACGTTTTTGCTAAGCCGCGCGGCTGTCAAAAATGACGGAAAATCCAAATTCTGAAAACACACTTTCTACGTGCTAAACTTCTTCGTTTCTATCTTTAAAACTAAAGGAAATAACAAGTTTAGCCAAACTTTACTGGTAATTGTCATGCTCACATGAAAACTAGTCAATAATTGCATATGTTATACGTCATTTCAAAAGCAGGTTGAAAAAAAGCAATGCCACAAAATTGAAACCCATTCACACTAGATGCATTGAAAATACCTGTTAACTGGTACATGACATGATTCTGACTGACTGGGAGTGTTTTGTGGACTTGTTTGAACACAGTTCTCTAAAGCAGGGATTTGGAAATTTCTTCCAAAAGTGTCCTGGGTAGGGTTAGGGTTAGGGTTGCAACAACACTCAGACATTTTCTAATGCATCTGCCATGCTTTAGGATGCATTTGCAGTGCAGGAAAGGTGTTGTTTTGTTGTTTCCTAGAAAAGCAAATTTCGACCAATTTTCACGTTTTTGCTAAGCCGCGCGGCTGTCAAAAATGACGGAAAATCCAAAGTCTGAAACCACACTTTCTACGTGCTAAACTTCTTCGTTTCTATCTTTAAAACTAAAGGAAATAACAAGTTTAGCCAAACTTTACTGGTAATTGTCATGCTCACATGAAAACTAGTCAATAATTGCATATGTTATACGTCATTTCAAAAGCAGGTTGAAAAAAAGCATTGCCACAAAATTGAAACCCATTCACACTAGATGCATTGAAAATACCTGTTAACTGGTACATGACATGATTCTGACTGACTGGGAGTGTTTTGTGGACTTGTTTGAACACATTTCTCTAAAGCAGGGATTTGGAAATTTCTTCCAAAAGTGTCCCGGGTAGGGTTAGGGTTAGGGTTGCAACAACACTCAGACATTTTCTAATGCATCTGCCATGCTTTAGGATGTATTTGCAGTGCAGGAAAGGTGTTGTTTTGTTGTTTCCTCGAAAAGCAAATTTTGACCAATTTTCACGTTTTTGCTAAGCCGCGCGGCTGTCAAAAATGACGGAAAATCCAAATTCTGATAACACACTTTCTACGTGCTAAACTTCTTCGTTTTTATCTTAAAAATGAAAGGAAATAACAAGTTTAGCCAAACTTTACTGGTAATTGTCATGCTCACATGAAAACGAGTCAATAATTGCATATGTTATACGTCATTTCAAAAGAAGGTTGAAAAAAAGCGATGCCACAAAATTGAAACCCATTCACACTAGATGCATTGAAAATACCTTTTAAGTGGTACATGACATGATTCTGACTGACTGGGAGTGTTTTGTGGACTTGTTTGAACACAGTTCTCTAAAGCAGGGATTTGGAAATTTCTTCCAAAAGTGTCCCGGGTAGGGTTAGCGTTAGGGTTGCAACAACACTCAGACATTTTCTAATGCATCTGCCATGCTTTAGGATGTATTTGCAGTGCAGGAAAGGTGTTGTTTTGTTGTTTCCCCGAAAAGCAAATTTTGACCAATTTTCACGTTTTTGCTAAGCCGCGCGGCTGTCAAAAATGACGGAAAATCCAAATTCTGATAACACACTTTCTACGTGCTAAACTTCTTCGTTTCTATCTTAAAAATGAAAGGAAATAACAAGTTTAGCCAAACTTTACTGGTAATTGTCATGCTCACATGAAAACGAGTCAATAATTGCATATGTTATACGTCATTTCAAAAGAAGGTTGAAAAAAAGCGATGCCACAAAATTGAAACCCATTCACACTAGATGCATTGAAAATACCTGTTAACTGGTACATGACATGATTCTGACTGACTGGGAGTGTTTTGTAGACTTGTTTGAACACATTTCTCTAAAGCAGGGATTTGGAAATTTCTTCCAAAAGTGTCCCGGGTAGGGTTAGGGTTAGGGTTGCAACAACACTCAGACATTTTCTAATGCATCTGCCATGCTTTAGGATGTATTTGCAGTGCAGGAAAGGTGTTGTTTTGTTGTTTCCTCGAAAAGCAAATTTTGACCAATTTTCACGTTTTTGCTAAGCCGCGCGGCTGTCAAAAATGACGGAAAATCCAAATTCTGATAACACACTTTCTACGTGCTAAACTTCTTCGTTTTTATCTTAAAAATGAAAGGAAATAACAAGTTTAGCCAAACTTTACTGGTAATTGTCATGCTCACATGAAAACGAGTCAATAATTGCATATGTTATACGTCATTTCAAAAGAAGGTTGAAAAAAAGCGATGCCACAAAATTGAAACCCATTCACACTAGATGCATTGAAAATACCTTTTAAGTGGTACATGACATGATTCTGACTGACTGGGAGTGTTTTGTGGACTTGTTTGAACACAGTTCTCTAAAGCAGGGATTTGGAAATTTCTTCCAAAAGTGTCCCGGGTAGGGTTAGCGTTAGGGTTGCAACAACACTCAGACATTTTCTAATGCATCTGCCATGCTTTAGGATGTATTTGCAGTGCAGGAAAGGTGTTGTTTTGTTGTTTCCCCGAAAAGCAAATTTTGACCAATTTTCACGTTTTTGCTAAGCCGCGCGGCTGTCAAAAATGACGGAAAATCCAAATTCTGATAACACACTTTCTACGTGCTAAACTTCTTCGTTTCTATCTTAAAAATGAAAGGAAATAACAAGTTTAGCCAAACTTTACTGGTAATTGTCATGCTCACATGAAAACGAGTCAATAATTGCATATGTTATACGTCATTTCAAAAGAAGGTTGAAAAAAAGCGATGCCACAAAATTGAAACCCATTCACACTAGATGCATTGAAAATACCTGTTAACTGGTACATGACATGATTCTGACTGACTGGGAGTGTTTTGTAGACTTGTTTGAACACATTTCTCTAAAGCAGGGATTTGGAAATTTCTTCCAAAAGTGTCCCGGGTAGGGTTAGGGTTAGGGTTGCAACAACACTCAGACATTTTCTAATGCATCTGCCATGCTTTAGGATGTATTTGCAGTGCAGGAAAGGTGTTGTTTTGTTGTTTCCCCGAAAAGCAAATTTTGACCAATTTTCACATTTTTGCTAAGCCGCGCGGCTGTCAAAAATGACGCAAAATCCAAATTCTGATAACACACTTTCTACGTGCTAAACTTCTTCGTTTCTATCTTAAAAATGAAAGGAAATAACAAGTTTAGCCAAACTTTACTGGTAATTGTCATGCTCACATGAAAACGAGTCAATAATTGCATATGTTATACGTCATTTCAAAAGAAGGTTGAAAAAAAGCGATGCCACAAAATTGAAACCCATTCACACTAGATGCATTGAAAATACCTGTTAACTGGTACATGACATGATTCTGACTGACTGGGAGTGTTTTGTAGACTTGTTTGAACACATTTCTCTAAAGCAGGGATTTGGAAATTTCTTCCAAAAGTGTCCCGGGTAGGGTTAGGGTTAGGGTTGCAACAACACTCAGACATTTTCTAATGCATCTGCCATGCTTTAGGATGTATTTGCAGTGCAGGAAAGGTGTTGTTTTGTTGTTTCCCCGAAAAGCAAATTTTGACCAATTTTCACATTTTTGCTAAGCCGCGCGGCTGTCAAAAATGACGGAAAATCCAAATTCTGATAACACACTTTCTACGTGCTAAACTTCTTCGTTTCTATCTTAAAAATGAAAGGAAATAACAAGTTTAGCCAAACTTTACTGGTAATTGTCATGCTCACATGAAAACGAGTCAATAATTGCATATGTTATACGTCATTTCAAAAGAAGGTTGAAAAAAAGCGATGCCACAAAATTGAAACCCATTCACACTAGATGCATTGAAAATACCTGTTAACTGGTACATGACATGATTCTGACTGACTGGGAGTGTTTTGTGGACTTGTTTGAACACAATTCTCTAAAGCAGGGATTTGGAAATTTCTTCCAAAAGTGTCCCGGGTAGGGTTAGGGTTAGGGTTGCAACAACACTCAGACATTTTCTAATGCATCTGCCATGCTTTAGGATGTATTTGCAGTGCAGGAAAGGTGTTGTTTTGTTGTTTCCCCGAAAAGCAAATTTTGACCAATTTTCACGTTTTTGCTAAGCCGCGCGGCTGTCAAAAATGACGCAAAATCCAAATTCTGATAACACACTTTCTACGTGCTAAACTTCTTCGTTTCTATCTTAAAAATGAAAGGAAATAACAAGTTTAGCCAAACTTTACTGGTAATTGTCATGCTCACATGAAAACGAGTCAATAATTGCATATGTTATACGTCATTTCAAAAGAAGGTTGAAAAAAAGCGATGCCACAAAATTGAAACCCATTCACACTAGATGCATTGAAAATACCTGTTAACTGGTACATGACATGATTCTGACTGACTGGGAGTGTTTTGTGGACTTGTTTGAACACATTTCTCTAAAGCAGGGATTTGGAAATTTCTTCCAAAAGTGTCCCGGGTAGGGTTAGGGTTAGGGTTGCAACAACACTCAGACATTTTCTAATGCATCTGCCATGCTTTAGGATGTATTTGCAGTGCAGGAAAGGTGTTGTTTTGTTGTTTCCTCGAAAAGCAAATTTTGACCAATTTTCACGTTTTTGCTAAGCCGCGCGGCTGTCAAAAATGACGGAAAATCCAAATTCTGAAAACACACTTTCTACGTGCTAAACTTCTTCGTTTCGATCTTTAAAACTAAAGGAAATAACAAGTTTAGCCAAACTTTACTGGTAATTGTCATGCTCACATGAAAACTAGTCAATAATTGCATATGTTATACGTCATTTCAAAAGCAGGTTGAAAAAAAGCATTGCCACAAAATTGAAACCCATTCACACTAGATGCATTGAAAATACCTGTTAACTGGTACATGACATGATTCTGACTGACTGGGAGTGTTTTGTGGACTTGTTTGAACACAGTTCTCTAAAGCAGGGATTTGGAAATTTCTTCCAAAAGTGTCCCGGGTAGGGTTAGGGTTAGGGTTGCAACAACACTCAGACATTTTCTAATGCATCTGCCATGCTTTAGGATGTATTTGCAGTGCAGGAAAGGTGTTGTTTTGTTGTTTCCCCGAAAAGCAAATTTTGACCAATTTTCACGTTTTTGCTAAGCCGCGCGGCTGTCAAAAATGACGGAAAATCCAAATTCTGATAACACACTTTCTACGTGCTAAACTTCTTCGTTTCTATCTTAAAAATGAAAGGAAATAACAAGTTTAGCCAAACTTTACTGGTAATTGTCATGCTCACATGAAAACGAGTCAATAATTGCATATGTTATACGTCATTTCAAAAGAAGGTTGAAAAAAAGCGATGCCACAAAATTGAAACCCATTCACACTAGATGCATTGAAAATACCTGTTAACTGGTACATGACATGATTCTGACTGACTGGGAGTGTTTTGTGGACTTGTTTGAACACAGTTCTCTAAAGCAGGGATTTGGAAATTTCTTCCAAAAGTGTCCCGGGTAGGGTTAGGGTTAGGGTTGCAACAACACTCAGACATTTTCTAATGCATCTGCCATGCTTTAGGATGTATTTGCAGTGCAGGAAAGGTGTTGTTTTGTTGTTTCCCCGAAAAGCAAATTTTGACCAATTTTCACGTTTTTGCTAAGCCGCGCGGCTGTCAAAAATGACGCAAAATCCAAATTCTGATAACACACTTTCTACGTGCTAAACTTCTTCGTTTCTATCTTAAAAATGAAAGGAAATAACAAGTTTAGCCAAACTTTACTGGTAATTGTCATGCTCACATGAAAACGAGTCAATAATTGCATATGTTATACGTCATTTCAAAAGAAGGTTGAAAAAAAGCGATGCCACAAAATTGAAACCCATTCACACTAGATGCATTGAAAATACCTGTTAACTGGTACATGACATGATTCTGACTGACTGGGAGTGTTTTGTAGACTTGTTTGAACACATTTCTCTAAAGCAGGCATTTGGAAATTTCTTCCAAAAGTGTCCTGGGTAGGGTTAGGGTTAGGGTTGCAACAACACTCAGACATTTTCTAATGCATCTGCCATGCTTTAGGATGTATTTGCAGTGCAGGAAAGGTGTTGTTTTGTTGTTTCCCCGAAAAGCAAATTTTGACCAATTTTCACGTTTTTGCTAAGCCGCGCGGCTGTCAAAAATGACGGAAAATCCAAATTCTGAAAACACACTTTCTACGTGCTAAACTTCTTCGTTTCTATCTTTAAAATGAAAGGAAATAACAAGTTTAGCCAAACTTTACTGGTAATTGTCATGCTCACATGAAAACGAGTCAATAATTGCATATGTTATGCGTCATTTCAAAAGAAGGTTGAAAAAAAGCGATGCCACAAAATTGAAACCCATTCACACTAGATGCATTGAAAATACCTTTTAAGTGGTACATGACATGATTCTGACTGACTGGGAGTGTTTTGTGGACTTGTTTGAACACAGTTCTCTAAAGCAGGGATTTGGAAATTTCTTCCAAAAGTGTCCCGGGTAGGGTTAGGGTTAGGGTTGCAACAACACTCAGACATTTTCTAATGCATCTGCCATGCTTTAGGATGTATTTGCAGTGCAGGAAAGGTGTTGTTTTGTTGTTTCCCCGAAAAGCAAATTTTGACCAATTTTCACGTTTTTGCTAAGCCGCGCAGCTGTCAAAAATGACGGAAAATCCAAATTCTGATAACACACTTTCTACGTGCTAAACTTCTTCGTTTCTATCTTAAAAATGAAAGGAAATAACAAGTTTAGCCAAACTTTACTGGTAATTGTCATGCTCACATGAAAACGAGTCAATAATTGCATATGTTATACGTCATTTCAAAAGAAGGTTGAAAAAAAGCGATGCCACAAAATTGAAACCCATTCACACTAGATGCATTGAAAATACCTGTTAACTGGTACATGACATGATTCTGACTGACTGGGAGTGTTTTGTGGACTTATTTGAACACATTTCTCTAAAGCAGGGATTTGGAAATTTCTTCCAAAAGTGTCCCGGGTAGGGTTAGGGTTAGGGTTGCAACAACACTCAGACATTTTCTAATGCATCTGCCATGCTTTAGGATGTATTTGCAGTGCAGGAAAGGTGTTGTTTTGTTGTTTCCCCGAAAAGCAAACTTTGACCAATTTTCACGTTTTTGCTAAGCCGCGCGGCTGTCAAAAATGACGGAAAATCCAAATTCTGAAAACACACTTTCTACGTGCTAAACTTCTTCGTTTCTATCTTTAAAATGAAAGGAAATAACAAGTTTAGCCAAACTTTACTGGTAATTGTCATGCTCACATGAAAACGAGTCAATAATTGCATATGTTATACGTCATTTCAAAAGAAGGTTGAAAAAAAGCGATGCCACAAAATTGAAACCCATTCACACTAGATGCATTGAAAATACCTGTTAACTGGTACATGACATGATTCTGACTGACTGGGAGTGTTTTGTAGACTTGTTTGAACACATTTCTCTAAAGCAGGGATTTGGAAATTTCTTCCAAAAGTGTCCCGGGTAGGGTTAGGGTTAGGGTTGCAACAACACTCAGACATTTTCTAATGCATCTGCCATGCTTTAGGATGTATTTGCAGTGCAGGAAAGGTGTTGTTTTGTTGTTTCCCCGAAAAGCAAATTTTGACCAATTTTCACGTTTTTGCTAAGCCACGCAGCTGTCAAAAATGACGGAAAATCCAAATTCTGATAACACACTTTCTACGTGCTAAACTTCTTCGTTTCTATCTTAAAAATGAAAGGAAATAACAAGTTTAGCCAAACTTTACTGGTAATTGTCATGCTCACATGAAAACGAGTCAATAATTGCATATGTTATACGTCATTTCAAAAGAAGGTTGAAAAAAAGCGATGCCACAAAATTGAAACCCATTCACACTAGATGCATTGAAAATACCTGTTAACTGGTACATGACATGATTCTGACTGACTGGGAGTGTTTTGTAGACTTGTTTGAACACATTTCTCTAAAGCAGGGATTTGGAAATTTCTTCCAAAAGTGTCCCGGGTAGGGTTAGGGTTAGGGTTGCAACAACACTCAGACATTTTCTAATGCATCTGCCATGCTTTAGGATGTATTTGCAGTGCAGGAAAGGTGTTGTTTTGTTGTTTCCCCGAAAAGCAAATTTTGACCAATTTTCACGTTTTTGCTAAGCCGCGCGGCTGTCAAAAATGACGGAAAATCCAAATTCTGAAAACACACTTTCTACGTGCTAAACTTCTTCGTTTCTATCTTTAAAATGAAAGGAAATAACAAGTTTAGCCAAACTTTACTGGTAATTGTCATGCTCACATGAAAACGAGTCAATAATTGCATATGTTATGCGTCATTTCAAAAGAAGGTTGAAAAAAAGCGATGCCACAAAATTGAAACCCATTCACACTAGATGCATTGAAAATACCTTTTAAGTGGTACATGACATGATTCTGACTGACTGGGAGTGTTTTGTGGACTTGTTTGAACACAGTTCTCTAAAGCAGGGATTTGGAAATTTCTTCCAAAAGTGTCCCGGGTAGGGTTAGGGTTAGGGTTGCAACAACACTCAGACATTTTCTAATGCATCTGCCATGCTTTAGGATGTATTTGCAGTGCAGGAAAGGTGTTGTTTTGTTGTTTCCCCGAAAAGCAAATTTTGACCAATTTTCACGTTTTTGCTAAGCCGCGCAGCTGTCAAAAATGACGGAAAATCCAAATTCTGATAACACACTTTCTACGTGCTAAACTTCTTCGTTTCTATCTTAAAAATGAAAGGAAATAACAAGTTTAGCCAAACTTTACTGGTAATTGTCATGCTCACAGGAAAACGAGTCAATAATTGCATATGTTATACGTCATTTCAAAAGAAGGTTGAAAAAAAGCGATGCCACAAAATTGAAACCCATTCACACTAGATGCATTGAAAATACCTGTTAACTGGTACATGACATGATTCTGACTGACTGGGAGTGTTTTGTGGACTTGTTTGAACACATTTCTCTAAAGCAGGGATTTGGAAATTTCTTCCAAAAGTGTCCCGGGTAGGGTTAGGGTTAGGGTTGCAACAACACTCAGACATTTTCTAATGCATCTGCCATGCTTTAGGATGTATTTGCAGTGCAGGAAAGGTGTTGTTTTGTTGTTTCCTCGAAAAGCAAATTTTGACCAATTTTCACGTTTTTGCTAAGCCGCGCGGCTGTCAAAAATGACGGAAAATCCAAATTCTGAAAACACACTTTCTACGTGCTAAACTTCTTCGTTTCTATCTTTAAAATGAAAGGAAATAACAAGTTTAGCCAAACTTTACTGGTAATTGTCATGCTCACATGAAAACTAGTCAATAATTGCATATGTTATACGTCATTTCAAAAGCAGGTTGAAAAAAAGCAATGCCACAAAATTGAAACCCATTCACACTAGATGCATTGAAAATACCTGTTAACTGGTACATGACATGATTCTGACTGACTGGGAGTGTTTTGTGGACTTGTTTGAACACAGTTCTTTAAAGCAGGGATTTGGAAATTTCTTCCAAAAGTGTCCTGGGTAGGGTTAGGGTTAGGGTTGCAACAACACTCAGACATTTTCTAATGCATCTGCCATGCTTTAGGATGTATTTGCAGTGCAGGAAAGGTGTTGTTTTGTTGTTTCCTCGAAAAGCAAATTTCGACCAATTTTCACGTTTTTGCTAAGCCGCGCGGCTGTCAAAAATGACGGAAAATCCAAAGTCTGAAACCACACTTTCTACGTGCTAAACTTCTTCGTTTCTATCTTTAAAACTAAAGGAAATAACAAGTTTAGCCAAACTTTACTGGTAATTGTCATGCTCACATGAAAACTAGTCAATAATTGCATATGTTATACGTCATTTCAAAAGCAGGTTGAAAAAAAGCATTGCCACAAAATTCAAACCCATTCACACTAGATGCATTGAAAATACCTGTTAACTGGTACATGACATGATTCTGACTGACTGGGAGTGTTTTGTGGACTTGTTTGAACACAGTTCTCTAAAGCGGGGATTTGGAAATTTCTTCCAAAAGTGTCCCGGGTAGGGTTAGGGTTAGGGTTGCAACAACACTCAGACATTTTCTAATGCATCTGCCATGCTTTAGGATGTATTTGCAGTGCAGGAAAGGTGTTGTTTTGTTGTTTCCCCGAAAAGCAAATTTTGACCAATTTTCACGTTTTTGCTAAGCCGCGCGGCTGTCAAAAATGACGGAAAATCCAAATTCTGAAAACACACTTTCTACGTGCTAAACTTCTTCGTTTCTATCTTTAAAATGAAAGGAAATAACAAGTTTAGCCAAACTTTACTGGTAATTGTCATGCTCACATGAAAACTAGTCAATAATTGCATATGTTATACGTCATTTCAAAAGCAGGTTGAAAAAAAGCAATGCCACAAAATTGAAACCCATTCACACTAGATGCATTGAAAATACCTGTTAACTGGTACATGACATGATTCTGACTGACTGGGAGTGTTTTGTGGACTTGTTTGAATACAGTTCTCTAAAGCAGGGATTTGGAAATTTCTTCCAAAAGTGTCCTGGGTAGGGTTAGGGTTAGGGTTGCAACAACACTCAGACATTTTCTAATGCATCTGCCATGCTTTAGGATGCATTTGCAGTGCAGGAAAGGTGTTGTTTTGTTGTTTCCTAGAAAAGCAAATTTCGACCAATTTTCACGTTTTTGCTAAGCCGCGCGGCTGTCAAAAATGACGGAAAATCCAAAGTCTGAAACCACACTTTCTACGTGCTAAACTTCTTCGTTTCTATCTTTAAAACTAAAGGAAATAACAAGTTTAGCCAAACTTTACTGGTAATTGTCATGCTCACATGAAAACTAGTCAATAATTGCATATGTTATATGTCATTTCAAAAGCAGGTTGAAAAAAAGCATTGCCACAAAATTGAAACCCATTCACACTAGATGCATTGAAAATACCTGTTAACTGGTACATGACATGATTCTGACTGACTGGGAGTGTTTTGTGGACTTGTTTGAACACAGTTCTCTAAAGCAGGGATTTGGAAATTTCTTCCAAAAGTGTCCCGGGTAGGGTTAGGGTTAGGGTTGCAACAACACTCAGACATTTTCTAATGCATCTGCCATGCTTTAGGATGTATTTGCAGTGCAGGAAAGGTGTTGTTTTGTTATTTCCTCGAAAAGCAAATTTTGACCAATTTTCACGTTTTTGCTAAGCCGCGCGGCTGTCAAAAATGACGGAAAATCCAAATTCTGAAAACACACTTTCTACGTGCTAAACTTCTTCGTTTCTATCTTTAAAATGAAAGGAAATAACAAGTTTAGCCAAACTTTACTGGTAATTGTCATGCTCACATGAAAACTAGTCAATAATTGCATATGTTATACGTCATTTCAAAAGCAGGTTGAAAAAAAGCAATGCCACAAAATTGAAACCCATTCACACTAGATGCATTGAAAATACCTGTTAACTGGTACATGACATGATTCTGACTGACTGGGAGTGTTTTGTGGACTTGTTTGAACACAGTTCTCTAAAGCAGGGATTTGGAAATTTCTTCCAAAAGTGTCCTGGGTAGGGTTAGGGATAGGGTTGCAACAACACTCAGACATTTTCTAATGCATCTGCCATGCTTTAGGATGCATTTGCAGTGCAGGAAAGGTGTTGTTTTGTTGTTTCCTAGAAAAGCAAATTTCGACCAATTTTCACGTTTTTGCTAAGCCGCGCGGCTGTCAAAAATGACGGAAAATCCAAAGTCTGAAACCACACTTTCTACGTGCTAAACTTCTTCGTTTCTATCTTTAAAACTAAAGGAAATAACAAGTTTAGCCAAACTTTACTGGTAATTGTCATGCTCACGTGAAAACTAGTCAATAATTGCATATGTTATACGTCATTTCAAAAGCAGGTTGAAAAAAAGCATTGCCACAAAATTGAAACCCATTCACACTAGATGCATTGAAAATACCTGTTAACTGGTACATGACATGATTCTGACTGACTGGGAGTGTTTTGTGGACTTGTTTGAACACAGTTCTCTAAAGCAGGGATTTGGAAATTTCTTCCAAAAGTGTCCCGGGTAGGGTTAGGGTTAGGGTTGCAACAACACTCAGACATTTTCTAATGCATCTGCCATGCTTCAGGATGTATTTGCAGTGCAGGAAAGGTGTTGTTTTGTTGTTTCCTCGAAAAGCAAATTTTGACCAATTTTCACGTTTTTGCTAAGCCGCGCGGCTGTCAAAAATGACGGAAAATCCAAATTCTGAAAACACACTTTCTATGTGCTAAACTTCTTCGTTTCTATCTTTAAAACTAAAGGAAATAACAAGTTTAGCCAAACTTTACTGGTAATTGTCATGCTCACATGAAAACTAGTCAATAATTGCATATGTTATACGTCATTTCAAAAGCAGGTTGAAAAAAAGCAATGCCACAAAATTGAAACCCATTCACACTAGATGCATTGAAAATACCTGTTAACTGGTACATGACATGATTCTGACTGACTGGGAGTGTTTTGTGGACTTGTTTGAACACAGTTCTCTAAAGCAGGGATTTGGAAATTTCTTCCAAAAGTGTCCTGGGTAGGGTTAGGGTTAGGGTTGCAACAACACTCAGACATTTTCTAATGCATCTGCCATGCTTTAGGATGCATTTGCAGTGCAGGAAAGGTGTTGTTTTGTTGTTTCCTAGAAAAGCAAATTTCGACCAATTTTCACGTTTTTGCTAAGCCGCGCGGCTGTCAAAAATGACGGAAAATCCAAAGTCTGAAACCACACTTTCTACGTGCTAAACTTCTTCGTTTCTATCTTTAAAACTAAAGGAAATAACAAGTTTAGCCAAACTTTACTGGTAATTGTCATGCTCACATGAAAACTAGTCAATAATTGCATATGTTATACGTCATTTCAAAAGCAGGTTGAAAAAAAGCATTGCCACAAAATTGAAACCCATTCACACTAGATGCATTGAAAATACCTGTTAACTGGTACATGACATGATTCTGACTGACTGGGAGTGTTTTGTGGACTTGTTTGAACACATTTCTCTAAAGCAGGGATTTGGAAATTTCTTCCAAAAGTGTCCCGGGTAGGGTTAGGGTTAGGGTTGCAACAACACTCAGACATTTTCTAATGCATCTGCCATGCTTTAGGATGTATTTGCAGTGCAGGAAAGGTGTTGTTTTGTTGTTTCCTCGAAAAGCAAATTTTGACCAATTTTCACGTTTTTGCTAAGCCGCGCGGCTGTCAAAAATGACGGAAAATCCAAATTCTGAAAACACACTTTCTACGTGCTAAACTTCTTCGTTTCTATCTTTAAAACTAAAGGAAATAACAAGTTTAGCCAAACTTTACTGGTAATTGTCATGCTCACATGAAAACTAGTCAATAATTGCATATGTTATACGTCATTTCAAAAGCAGGTTGAAAAAAAGCATTGCCACAAAATTGAAACCCATTCACACTAGATGCATTGAAAATACCTGTTAACTGGTACATGACATGATTCTGACTGACTGGGAGTGTTTTGTGGACTTGTTTGAACACAGTTCTTTAAAGCAGGGATTTGGAAATTTCTTCCAAAAGTGTCCTGGGTACGGTTAGGGTTAGGGTTGCAACAACACTCAGACATTTTCTAATGCATCTGCCATGCTTTAGGATGTATTTGCAGTGCAGGAAAGGTGTTGTTTTGTTGTTTCCTCGAAAAGCAAATTTCGACCAATTTTCACGTTTTTGCTAAGCCGCGCGGCTGTCAAAAATGACGGAAAATCCAAAGTCTGAAACCACACTTTCTACGTGCTAAACTTCTTCGTTTCTATCTTTAAAACTAAAGGAAATAACAAGTTTAGCCAAACTTTACTGGTAATTGTCATGCTCACATGAAAACTAGTCAATAATTGCATATGTTATACGTCATTTCAAAAGCAGGTTGAAAAAAAGCATTGCCACAAAATTCAAACCCATTCACACTAGATGCATTGAAAATACCTGTTAACTGGTACATGACATGATTCTGACTGACTGGGAGTGTTTTGTGGACTTGTTTGAACACAGTTCTCTAAAGCAGGGATTTGGAAATTTCTTCCAAAAGTGTCCCGGGTAGGGTTAGGGTTAGGGTTAGGGTTGCAACAACACTCAGACATTTTCTAATGCATCTGCCATGCTTTAGGATGTATTTGCAGTGCAGGAAAGGTGTTGTTTTGTTGTTTCCCCGAAAAGCAAATTTTGACCAATTTTCACGTTTTTGCTAAGCCGCGCGGCTGTCAAAAATGACGGAAAATCCAAATTCTGAAAACATACTTTCTACGTGCTAAACTTCTTCGTTTCTATCTTTAAAATGAAAGGAAATAACAAGTTTAGCCAAACTTTACTGGTAATTGTCATGCTCACATGAAAACGAGTCAATAATTGCATATGTTATACGTCATTTCAAAAGCAGGTTGAAAAAAAGCATTGCCACAAAATTGAAACCCATTCACACTAGATGCATTGAAAATACCTGTTAACTGGTACATGACATGATTCTGACTGACTGGGAGTGTTTTGTGGACTTGTTTGAACACATTTCTCTAAAGCAGCGATTTGGAAATTTCTTCCAAAAGTGTCCCGGGTAGGGTTAGGGTTAGTGTTGCAACAACACTCAGACATTTTCTAATGCATCTGCCATGCTTTAGGATGTATTTGCAGTGCAGGAAAGGTGTTGTTTTGTTGTTTCCTCGAAAAGCAAATTTCGACCAATTTTCACGTTTTTGCTAAGCCGCGCGGCTGTCAAAAATGACGGAAAATCCAAATTCTGAAACCACACTTTCTACGTGCTAAACTTCTTCGTTTCTATCTTTAAAACTAAAGGAAATAACAAGTTTAGCCAAACTTTACTGGTAATTGTCATGCTCACATGAAAACGAGTCAATAATTGCATATGTTATACGTCATTTCAAAAGAAGGTTGAAAAAAAGCGTTGCCACAAAATTGAAACCCATTCACACTAGATGCATTGAAAATACCTTTTAACTGGTACATGACATGATTCTGACTGACTGGGAGTGTTTTGTGGACTTGTTTGAACACAGTTCTCTAAAGCAGGGATTTGGAAATTTCTTCCAAAAGTGTCCTGGGTAGGGTTAGGGTTAGGGTTGCAACAACACTCAGACATTTTCTAATGCATCTGCCATGCTTTAGGATGCATTTGCAGTGCAGGAAAGGTGTTGTTTTGTTGTTTCCTAGAAAAGCAAATTTCGACTAATTTTCACGTTTTTGCTAAGCCGCGCGGCTGTCAAAAATGACGGAAAATCCAAAGTCTGAAACCACACTTTCTACGTTCTAAACTTCTTCGTTTCTATCTTTAAAACTAAAGGAAATAACAAGTTTAGCCAAACTTTACTGGTAATTGTCATGCTCACATGAAAACTAGTCAATAATTGCATATGTTATACGTCATTTCAAAAGCAGGTTGAAAAAAAGCATTGCCACAAAATTGAAACCCATTCACACTAGATGCATTGAAAATACCTGTTAACTGGTACATGACATGATTCTGAATGACTGGGAGTGTTTTGTGGACTTGTTTGAACACAGTTCTCTAAAGCAGGGATTTGGAAATTTCTTCCAAAAGTGTCCCGGGTAGGGTTAGGGTTAGGGTTGCAACAACACTCAGACATTTTCTAATGCATCTGCTATGCTTTAGGATGTATTTGCAGTGCAGGAAAGGTGTTGTTTTGTTGTTTCCTCGAAAAGCAAATTTTGACCAATTTTCACGTTTTTGCTAAGCCGCGCGGCTGTCAAAAATGACGGAAAATCCAAATTCTGAAAACACACTTTCTACGTGCTAAACTTCTTCGTTTCTATCTTTAAAATGAAAGGAAATAACAAGTTTAGCCAAACTTTACTGGTAATTGTCATGCTCACATGAAAACTAGTCAATAATTGCATATGTTATACGTCATTTCAAAAGCAGGTTGAAAAAAAGCAATGCCACAAAATTGAAACCCATTCACACTAGATGCATTGAAAATACCTATTAACTGGTACATGACATGATTCTGACTGACTGGGAGTGTTTTGTGGACTTGTTTGAACACAGTTCTCTAAAGCAGGGATTTGGAAATTTCTTCCAAAAGTGTCCTGGGTAGGGTTAGGGTTAGGGTTGCAACAACACTCAGACATTTTCTAATGCATCTGCCATGCTTTAGGATGCATTTGCAGTGCAGGAAAGGTGTTGTTTTGTTGTTTCGTAGAAAAGCAAATTTCGACCAATTTTCACGTTTTTGCTAAGCCGCGCGGCTGTCAAAAATGACGCAAAATCCAAAGTCTGAAACCACACTTTCTACGTTCTAAACTTCTTCGTTTCTATCTTTAAAACTAAAGGAAATAACAAGTTTAGCCAAACTTTACTGGTAATTGTCATGCTCACATGAAAACTAGTCAATAATTGCATATGTTATACGTCATTTCAAAAGCAGGTTGAAAAAAAGCATTGCCACAAAATTGAAACCCATTCACACTAGATGCATTGAAAATACCTGTTAACTGGTACATGACATGATTCTGACTGACTGGGAGTGTTTTGTGGACTTGTTTGAACACAGTTCTCTAAAGCAGGGATTTGGAAATTTCTTCCAAAAGTGTCCCGGGTAGGGTTAGGGTTAGTGTTGCAACAACACTCAGACATTTTCTAATGCATCTGCCATGCTTTAGGATGTATTTGCAGTGCAGGAAAGGTGTTGTTTTGTTGTTTCCTCGAAAAGCAAATTTTGACCAATTTTCACGTTTTTGCTAAGCCGCGCGGCTGTCAAAAATGACGGAAAATCCAAATTCTGAAAACACACTTTCTACGTGCTAAACTTCTTCGTTTCTATCTTTAAAACTAAAGGAAATAACAAGTTTAGCCAAACTTTACTGGTAATTGTCATGCTCACATGAAAACGAGTCAATAATTGCATATGTTATACGTCATTTCAAAAGCAGGTTGAAAAAAAGCATTGCCACAAAATTGAAACCCATTCACACTAGATGCATTGAAAATACCTGTTAACTGGTACATGACATGATTCTGACTGACTGGGAGTGTTTTGTGGACTTGTTTGAACACAGTTCTCTAAAGCAGGGATTTGGAATTTTCTTCCAAAAGTGTCCCGGGTAGGGTTAGGGTTAGTGTTGCAACAACACTCAGACATTTTCTAATGCATCTGCCATGCTTTAGGATGTATTTGCAGTGCAGGAAAGGTGTTGTTTTGTTGTTTCCTCGAAAAGCAAATTTCGACCAATTTTCACGTTTTTGCTAAGCCGCGCGGCTGTCAAAAATGACGGAAAATCCAAATTCTGAAACCACACTTTCTACGTGCTAAACTTCTTCGTTTCTATCTTTAAAACTAAAGGAAATAACAAGTGTAGCCAAACTTTACTGCTAATTGTCATGCTCACATGAAAACTAGTCAATAATTGCATATGTTATACGTCATTTCAAAAGCAGGTTGAAAAAAAGCATTGCCACAAAATTGAAACCCATTCACACTAGATGTATTGAAAATACCTGTTAACTGGTACATGACATGATTCTGACTGACTGGGAGTGTTTTGTGGACTTGTTTGAACACAGTTCTCTAAAGCAGGGATTTGGAAATTTCTTCCAAAAGTATCCCGGGTAGGGTTAGGGTTAGGGTTGCAACAACACTCAGACATTTTCTAATGCATCTGCCATGCTTTAGGATGTATTTGCAGTGCAGGAAAGGTGTTGTTTTGTTGTTTCCTCGAAAAGCAAATTTCGACCAATTTTCACGTTTTTGCTAAGCCGCGCGGCTGTTAAAAATGACGGAAAATCCAAAGTCTGAAACCACACTTTCTACGTGCTAAACTTCTTCGTTTCTATCTTTAAAACTAAAGGAAATAACAAGTTTAGCCAAATTTTACTGGTAATTGTCATGCTCACATGAAAACTAGTCAATAATTGCATATGTTATACGTCATTTCAAAAGCAGGTTGAAAAAAAGCATTGCCACAAAATTGAAACCCATTCACACTAGATGCATTGAAAATACCTGTTAACTGGTACATGACATGATTCTGACTGACTGGGAGTGTTTTGTGGACTTGTTTGAACACAGTTCTCTAAAGCAGGGATTTGGAAATTTCTTCCAAAAGTGTCCCGGGTAGGGTTAGGGTTAGTGTTGCAACAACACTCAGACATTTTCTAATGCATCTGCCATGCTTTAGGATGTATTTGCAGTGCAGGAAAGGTGTTGTTTTGTTGTTTCCTCGAAAAGCAAATTTTGACCAATTTTCACGTTTTTGCTAAGCCGCGCGGCTGTCAAAAACTACGGAAAATCCAAATTCTGAAAACACACTTTCTACGTGCTAAACTTCTTCGTTTCTATCTTTAAAACTAAAGGAAATAACAAGTTTAGCCAAACTTTACTGGTAATTGTCATGCTCACATGAAAAAGAGTCAATAATTGCATATGTTATACGTCATTTCAAAAGCAGGTTGAAAAAAAGCATTGCCACAAAATTGAAACCCATTCACACTAGATGCATTGAAAATACCTGTTAACTGGTACATGACATGATTCTGACTGACTGGGAGTGTTTTGTGGACTTGTTTGAACACAGTTCTCTAAAGCAGGGAATTGGAAATTTCTTCCAAAAGTGTCCCGGGTAGGGTTAGGGTTAGTGTTGCAACAACACTCAGACATTTTCTAATGCATCTGCCATGCTTTAGGATGTATTTGCAGTGCAGGAAAGGTGTTGTTTTGTTGTTTCCTCGAAAAGCAAATTTTGACCAATTTTCACGTTTTTGCTAAGCCGCGCGGCTGTCAAAAATGACGGAAAATCCAACTTCTGAAACCACACTTTCTACGTGCTAAACTTCTTCGTTTCTATCTTTAAAACTAAAGGAAATAACAAGTGTAGCCAAACTTTACTGCTAATTGTCATGCTCACATGAAAACTAGTCAATAATTGCATATGTTATACGTCATTTCAAAAGCAGGTTGAAAAAAAGCATTGCCACAAAATTGAAACCCATTCACACTAGATGCATTGAAAATACCTGTTAACTGGTACATGACATGATTCTGACTGACTGGGAGTGTTTTGTGGACTTGTTTGAACACAGTTCTCTAAAGCAGGGATTTGGAAATTTCTTCCAAAAGTGTCCCGGGTAGGGTTAGGGTTAGTGTTGCAACAACACTCAGACATTTTCTAATGCATCTGCCATGCTTTAGGATGTATTTGCAGTGCAGGAAAGGTGTTGTTTTGTTGTTTCCTCGAAAAGCAAATTTTGACCAATTTTCACGTTTTTGCTAAGCCGCGCGGCTGTCAAAAATGACGGAAAATCCAAATTCTGAAACCACACTTTCTACGTGCTAAACTTCTTCGTTTCTATCTTTAAAACTAAAGGAAATAACAAGTGTAGCCAAACTTTACTGCTAATTGTCATGCTCACATGAAAACTAGTCAATAATTGCATATGTTATACGTCATTTCAAAAGCAGGTTGAAAAAAAGCATTGCCACAAAATTGAAACCCATTCACACTAGATGTATTGAAAATACCTGTTAACTGGTACATGACATGATTCTGACTGACTGGGAGTGTTTTGTGGACTTGTTTGAACACAGTTCTCTAAAGCAGGGATTTGGAAATTTCTTCCAAAAGTATCCCGGGTAGGGTTAGGGTTAGGGTTGCAACAACACTCAGACATTTTCTAATGCATCTGCCATGCTTTAGGATGTATTTGCAGTGCAGGAAAGGTGTTGTTTTGTTGTTTCCTCGAAAAGCAAATTTCGACCAATTTTCACGTTTTTGCTAAGCCGCGCGGCTGTTAAAAATGACGGAAAATCCAAAGTCTGAAACCACACTTTCTACGTGCTAAACTTCTTCGTTTCTATCTTTAAAACTAAAGGAAATAACAAGTTTAGCCAAATTTTACTGGTAATTGTCATGCTCACATGAAAACTAGTCAATAATTGCATATGTTATACGTCATTTCAAAAGCAGGTTGAAAAAAAGCAATGCCACAAAATTGAAACCCATTCACACTAGATGCATTGAAAATACCTGTTAACTGGTACATGACATGATTCTGACTGACTGGGAGTGTTTTGTGGACTTGTTTGAACACAGTTCTCTAAAGCAGGGATTTGGAAATTTCTTCCAAAAGTGTCCCGGGTAGGGTTAGGGTTAGTGTTGCAACAACACTCAGACATTTTCTAATGCATCTGCCATGCTTTAGGATGTATTTGCAGTGCAGGAAAGGTGTTGTTTTGTTGTTTCCTCGAAAAGCAAATTTTGACCAATTTTCACGTTTTTGCTAAGCCGCGCGGCTGTCAAAAATGACGGAAAATCCAAATTCTGAAAACACACTTTCTACGTGCTAAACTTCTTCGTTTCTATCTTTAAAACTAAAGGAAATAACAAGTTTAGCCAAACTTTACTGGTAATTGTCATGCTCACATGAAAACGAGTCAATAATTGCATATGTTATACGTCATTTCAAAAGCAGGTTGAAAAAAAGCATTGCCACAAAATTGAAACCCATTCACACTAGATGCATTGAAAATACCTGTTAACTGGTACATGACATGATTCTGACTGACTGGGAGTGTTTTGTGGACTTGTTTGAACACAGTTCTCTAAAGCAGGGATTTGGAAATTTCTTCCAAAAGTGTCCCGGGTAGGGTTAGGGTTAGTGTTGCAACAACACTCAGACATTTTCTAATGCATCTGCCATGCTTTAGGATGTATTTGCAGTGCAGGAAAGGTGTTGTTTTGTTGTTTCCTCGAAAAGCAAATTTCGACCAATTTTCACGTTTTTGCTAAGCCGCGCGGCTGTCAAAAATGACGGAAAATCCAAAGTCTGAAACCACACTCTCTACGTGCTAAACTTCTTCGTTTCTATCTTTAAAACTAAAGGAAATAACAAGTTTAGCCAAACTTTACTGGTAATTGTCATGCTCACATGAAAACTAGTCAATAATTGCATATGTTATACGTCATTTCAAAAGCAGGTTGAAAAAAAGCATTGCCACAAAATTGAAACCCATTCACACTAGATGCATTGAAAATACCTGTTAACTGGTACATGACATGATTCTGACTGACTGGGAGTCTTTTGTGGACTTGTTCGAACACAGTTCTCTAAAGCAGGGATTTGGAAATTTCTTCCAAATGTGTCCCGGGTAGGGTTAGGGTTAGGGTTGCAACAACACTCAGACATTTTCTAATGCATCTGCCATGCTTTAGGATGTATTTGCAGTGCAGGAAAGGTGTTGTTTTGTTGTTTCCTCGAAAAGCAAATTTCGACCAATTTTCAGTTTTTGCTAAGCCGCGCGGCTGTCAAAAATGACGGAAAATCCAAAGTCTGAAACCACACTTTCTACGTGCTAAACTTCTTCGTTTCTATCTTTAAAACTAAAGGAAATAACAAGTTTAGCCAAACTTTACTGGTAATTGTCATGCTCACATGAAAACGAGTCAATAATTGCATATGTTATACGTCATTTCAAAAGCAGGTTGAAAAAAAGCATTGCCACAAAATTGAAACCCATTCACACTAGATGCATTGAAAATACCTGTTAACTGGTACATGACATGATTCTGACTGACTGGGAGTGTTTTGTGGACTTGTTTGAACACAGTTCTCTAAAGCAGGGATTTGGAAATTTCTTCCAAAAGTGTCCCGGGTAGGGTTAGGGTTAGTGTTGCAACAACACTCAGACATTTTCTAATGCATCTGCCATGCTTTAGGATGTATTTGCAGTGCAGGAAAGGTGTTGTTTTGTTGTTTCCTCGAAAAGCAAATTTTGACCAATTTTCACGTTTTTGCTAAGCCGCGCGGCTGTCAAAATTGACGGAAAATCCAAATTCTGAAACCACACTTTCTACGTGCTAAACTTCTTCGTTTCTATCTTTAAAACTAAAGGAAATAACAAGTTTAGCCAAACTTTACTGGTAATTGTCATGCTCACATGAAAACTAGTCAATAATTGCATATGTTATACGTCATTTCAAAAGCAGGTTGAAAAAAAGCAATGCCACAAAATTGAAACCCATTCACACTAGATGCATTGAAAATACCTGTTAACTGGTACATGACATGATTCTGACTGACTGGGAGTCTTTTGTGGACTTGTTTGAACACAGTTCTCTAAAGCAGGGATTTGGAAATTTCTTCCAAAAGTGTCCGAGGTAGGGTTAGGGTTAGTGTTGCAACAACACTCAGACATTTTCTAATGCATCTGCCATGCTTTAGGATGTATTTGCAGTGCAGGAAAGGTGTTGTTTTGTTGTTTCCTCGAAAAGCAAATTTCGACCAATTTTCACGTTTTTGCTAAGCCGCGCGGCTGTCAAAAATGACGGAAAATCCAAATTCTGAAACCAAACTTTCTACGTGCTAAACTTCTTCGTTTCTATCTTTAAAACTAAAGGAAATAACAAGTTTAGCCAAACTTTACTGGTAATTGTCATGCTCACATGAAAACTAGTCAATAATTGCATATGTTATACGTCATTTCAAAAGCAGGTTGAAAAAAAGCAATGCCACAAAATTGAAACCCATTCACACTAGATGCATTGAAAATACCTTTTAACTGGTACATGACATGATTCTGACTGACTGGGAGTGTTTTGTGGACTTGTTTGAACACAGTTCTCTAAAGCAGGGATTTGGAAATTTCTTCCAAAAGTGTCCGAGGTAGGGTTAGGGTTAGTGTTGCAACAACACTCAGACATTTTCTAATGCATCTGTCATGTTTTAGGATGCATTTGCAGTGCAAGAAAGGTGTTGTTTTGTTGTTTCCTCGAAAAGCAAATTTCGACCAATTTTCACGTTTTTGCTAATCCGCGCGGCTGTCAAAAATGACGGAAAATCCAAATTCTGAAAACACACTTTCTACGTGCTAAACTTCTTCGTTTCTATCTTTAAAACTAAAGGAAATAACAAGTTTAGCCAAACTTTACTGGTAATTGTCATGCTCACATGAAAACTAGTCAATAATTGCATATGTTATACGTCATTTCAAAAGCAGGTTGAAAAAAAGCAATGCCACAAAATTGAAACCCATTCACACTAGATGCATTGAAAATACCTTTTAACTGGTAAATGACATGATTCTGACTGACTGGGAGTGTTTTGTGGACTTGTTTGAACACAGTTCTCTAAAGCAGGGATTTGGAAATTTCTTCCAAAAGTGTCCGAGGTAGGGTTAGGGTTAGTGTTGCAACAACACTCAGACATTTTCTAATGCATCTGTCATGCTTTAGGATGCATTTGCAGTGCAGGAAAGGTGTTGTTTTGTTGTTTCCTCGAAAAGCAAATTTCGACCAATTTTCACGTTTTTGCTAATCCGCGCGGCTGTCAAAAATGACGGAAAATCCAAATTCTGAAAACACACTTTCTACGTGCTAAACTTCTTCGTTTCTATCTTTAAAATGAAAGGAAATAACAAGTTTAGCCAAACTTTACTGGTAATTGTCATGCTCACATGAAAACTAGTCAATAATTGCATATGTTATACGTCATTTCAAAAGCAGGTTGAAAAAAAGCAATGCCACAAAATTGAAACCCATTCACACTAGATGCATTGAAAATACCTTTTAACTGGTACATGACATGATTCTGACTGACTGGGAGTGTTTTGTGGACTTGTTTGAACACAGTTCTCTAAAGCAGGGATTTGGAAATTTCTTCCAAAAGTGTCCCGGGTAGGGTTAGGGTTAGTGTTGCAAAAACACTCAGACATTTTCTAATGCATCTGCCATGCTTTAGGATGTATTTGCAGTGCAGGAAAGGTGTTGTTTTGTTGTTTCCTCGAAAAGCAAATTTCGACCAATTTTCAGGTTTTTGCTAAGCCGCGCGGCTGTCAAAAATGACGGAAAATCCAAATTCTGAAACCACACTTTCTACGTGCTAAACTTCTTCGTTTCTATCTTTAAAACTAAAGGAAATAACAAGTTTAGCCAAACTTTACTGGTAATTGTCATGCTCACATGAAAACTAGTCAATAATTGCATATGTTATACGTCATTTCAAAAGCAGGTTGAAAAGAAGCAATGCCACAAAATTGAAACCCATTCACATTAGATGCATTGAAAATACCTTTTAACTGGTACATGACATGATTCTGACTGACTGGGAGTGTTTTGTGGACTTGTTTGAACACAGTTCTCTAAAGCAGGGATTTGGAAATTTCTTCCAAAAGTTTCCCGGGTAGGGTAGGGTTAGTGTTGCAACAACACTCAGACATTTTCTAATGCATCTGCCATGCTTTAGGATGTATTTGCAGTGCAGGAAAGGTGTTGTTTTGTTGTTTCCTCGAAAAGCAAATTTCGACCAATTTTCACGTTTTTGCTAAGCCGCGCGGCAGTCAAAAATGACAGAAAATCCAAATTCTGAAACCATACTTTCTACGTGCTAAACTTCTTCGTTTCTATCTTTAAAACTAAAGGAAATAACAAGTTTAGCCAAACTTTACTGGTAATTGTCATGCTCACATGAAAACTAGTCAATAATTGCATATGTTATACGTCATTTCAAAAGCAGGTTGAAAAAAAGCAATGCCACAAAATTGAAACCCATTCACACTAGATGCATTGAAAATACCTGTTAACTGGTACATGACATGATTCTGACTGACTGGGAGTCTTTTGTGGACTTGTTTGAACACAGTTCTCTAAAGCAGGGATTTGGAAATTTCTTCCAAAAGTGTCCGAGGTAGGGTTAGGGTTAGTGTTGCAACAACACTCAGACATTTTCTAATGCATCTGCCATGCTTTAGGATGTATTTGCAGTGCAGGAAAGGTGTTGTTTTGTTGTTTCCTCGAAAAGCAAATTTCGACCAATTTTCACGTTTTTGCTAAGCCGCGCGGCTGTCAAAAATGACGGAAAATCCAAATTCTGAAACCAAACTTTCTACGTGCTAAACTTCTTCGTTTCTATCTTTAAAACTAAAGGAAATAACAAGTTTAGCCAAACTTTACTGGTAATTGTCATGCTCACATGAAAACTAGTCAATAATTGCATATGTTATACGTCATTTCAAAAGCAGGTTGAAAAAAAGCAATGCCACAAAATTGAAACCCATTCACACTAGATGCATTGAAAATACCTTTTAACTGGTACATGACATGATTCTGACTGACTGGGAGTGTTTTGTGGACTTGTTTGAACACAGTTCTCTAAAGCAGGGATTTGGAAATTTCTTCCAAAAGTGTCCGAGGTAGGGTTAGGGTTAGTGTTGCAACAACACTCAGACATTTTCTAATGCATCTGTCATGTTTTAGGATGCATTTGCAGTGCAAGAAAGGTGTTGTTTTGTTGTTTCCTCGAAAAGCAAATTTCGACCAATTTTCACGTTTTTGCTAATCCGCGCGGCTGTCAAAAATGACGGAAAATCCAAATTCTGAAAACACACTTTCTACGTGCTAAACTTCTTCGTTTCTATCTTTAAAACTAAAGGAAATAACAAGTTTAGCCAAACTTTACTGGTAATTGTCATGCTCACATGAAAACTAGTCAATAATTGCATATGTTATACGTCATTTCAAAAGCAGGTTGAAAAAAAGCAATGCCACAAAATTGAAACCCATTCACACTAGATGCATTGAAAATACCTTTTAACTGGTACATGACATGATTCTGACTGACTGGGAGTGTTTTGTGGACTTGTTTGAACACAGTTCTCTAAAGCAGGGATTTGGAAATTTCTTCCAAAAGTGTCCGAGGTAGGGTTAGGGTTAGTGTTGCAACAACACTCAGACATTTTCTAATGCATCTGTCATGCTTTAGGATGCATTTGCAGTGCAGGAAAGGTGTTGTTTTGTTGTTTCCTCGAAAAGCAAATTTCGACCAATTTTCACGTTTTTGCTAATCCGCGCGGCTGTCAAAAATGACGGAAAATCCAAATTCTGAAACCACACTTTCTACGTGCTAAACTTCTTCGTTTCTATCTTTAAAACGAAAGGAAATAACAAGTTTAGCCAAACTTTACTGGTAATTGTCATGCTCACATGAAAACTAGTCAATAATTGCATATGTTATACGTCATTTCAAAAGCAGGTTGAAAAAAAGCAATGCCACAAAATTGAAACCCATTCACACTAGATGCATTGAAAATACCTTTTAACTGGTACATGACATGATTCTGACTGACTGGGAGTGTTTTGTGGACTTGTTTGAACACAGTTCTCTAAAGCAGGGATTTGGAAATTTCTTCCAAAAGTGTCCCGGGTAGGGTTAGGGTTAGGGTTGCAACAACACTCAGACATTTTCTAATGCATCTGCCATGCTTTAGGATG
The DNA here is from genome assembly GCF_040954835.1 of Lepisosteus oculatus. Taxonomy (NCBI): domain Eukaryota; kingdom Metazoa; phylum Chordata; class Actinopteri; order Semionotiformes; family Lepisosteidae; genus Lepisosteus; species Lepisosteus oculatus. Next base: position 34,580,591 of record NC_090697.1, read on the forward strand.
TATTTGCAGTGCAGGAAAGGTGTTGTTTTGTTGTTTCCTCAAAAAGCAAATTTTGACCAATTTTCACGTTTTTGCTAAGCCGCGCGGCTGTCAAAAATGACGGAAAATCCAAATTCTGAAACCATACTTTCTACGTGCTAAACTTCTTCGTTTCGATCTTTAAAACTAAAGGAAATAACAAGTTTAGCCAAACTTTACTGGTAATTGTCATGCTCACATGAAAACTAGTCAATAATTGCATATGTTATACGTCATTTCAAAAGGAGGTTGAAAAAAAGCAATGCCACAAAATTGAAACCCATTCACACTAGATGCATTGAAAATACCTGTTAACTGGTACATGACATGATTCTGACTGACTGGGAGTCTTTTGTGGACTTGTTTGAACACAGTTCTCTAAAGCAGGGATTTGGAAATTTCTTCCAAAAGTGTCCCGGGTAGGGTTAGGGTTAGGGTTGCAACAACACTCAGACATTTTCTAATGCATCTGCCATGCTTTAGGATGTATTTGCAGTGCAGGAAAGGTGTTGTTTTGTTGTTTCCTCGAAAAGCAAATTTCAACCAATTTTCACGTTTTTGCTAAGCCGCGCGGCTGTCAAAAATGACGGAAAATCCAAATTCTGAAACCACACTTTCTACGTGCTAAACTTCTTCGTTTCTATCTTTAAAATGAAAGGAAATAACAAGTTTAGCCAAACTTTACTGGTAATTGTCATGCTCACATGAAAACTAGTCAATAATTGCATATGTTATACGTCATTTCAAAAGCAGGTTGAAAAAAAGCATTGCCACAAAATTGAAACCCATTCACACTAGATGCATTGAAAATACCTTTTAACTGGTACATGACATGATTCTGACTGACTGGGAGTGTTTTGTGGACTTGTTTGAACACAGTTCTCTAAAGCAGGGATTTGGAAATTTCTTCCAAAAGTGTCCCGGGTAGGGTTAGGGTTAGGGTTGCAACAAAACTCAGACATTTTCTAATGCATCTGCCATGCTTTAGGATGTATTTGCAGTGCAGGAAAGGTGTTGTCTTGTTGTTTCCTCGAAAAGCAAATTTTGACCAATTTTCACGTTTTTGCTAAGCCGCGCGGCTGTCAAAAATGACAGAAAATCCAAATTCTGAAACCATACTTTCTACGTGCTAAACTTCTTCGTTTCTATCTTTAAAACTAAAGGAAATAACAAGTTTAGCCAAACTTTACTGGTAATTGTCATGCTCACATGAAAACTAGTCAATAATTGCATATGTTATACGTCATTTCAAAAGCAGGTTGAAAAAAAACAAATGCCACAAAATTGAAACCCATTCACACTAGATGCATTGAAAATACCTTTTAACTGGTACATGACATGATTCTAACTGACTGGGAGTGTTTTGTGGACTTGTTTGAACACAGTTCTCTAAAGCAGGGATTTGGAAATTTCTTCCAAAAGTTTCCCGGGTAGGGTAGGGTTAGTGTTGCAACAACACTCAGACATTTTCTAATGCATCTGCCATGCTTTAGGATGTATTTGCAGTGCAGGAAAGGTGTTGTTTTGTTGTTTCCTCGAAAAGCAAATTTCGACCAATTTTCACGTTTTTGCTAAGCCGCGCGGCAGTCAAAAATGACAGAAAATCCAAATTCTGAAACCATACTTTCTACGTGCTAAACTTCTTCGTTTCTATCTTTAAAACTAAAGGAAATAACAAGTTTAGCCAAACTTTACTGGTAATTGTCATGCTCACATGAAAACTAGTCAATAATTGCATATGTTATACGTCATTTCAAAAGCAGGTTGAAAAAAAGCAATGCCACAAAATTGAAACCCATTCACACTAGATGCATTGAAAATACCTTTTAACTTGTACATGACATGATTCTGACTGACTGGGAGTGTTTTGTGGAATTGTTTGAACACAGTTCTTTAAAGCAGGGATTTGGAAATTTCTTCCAAAAGTGTCCCGGGTAGGGTTAGGGTTAGGGTTGCAACAACACTCAGACATTTTCTAATGCATCTGCCATGCTTTAGGATGTATTTGCAGTGCAGGAAAGGTGTTGTTTTGTTGTTTCCTCGAAAAGCAAATTTCGACCAATTTTCACGTTTTTGCTAAGCCGCGCGGCTGTCAAAAATGACGGAAAATCCAAATTCTGAAACCAAACTTTCTACGTGCTAAACTTCTTCGTTTCTATCTTTAAAACTAAAGGAAATAACAAGTTTAGCCAAACTTTACTGGTAATTGTCATGCTCACATGAAAACTAGTCAATAATTGCATATGTTATACGTCATTTCAAAAGCAGGTTGAAAAAAAGCAATGCCACAAAATTGAAACCCATTCACACTAGATGAATTGAAAATACCTGTTAACTGGTACATGACATGATTCTGAATGACTGGGAGTCTTTTGTGGACTTGTTTGAACACAGTTCTCTAAAGCAGGGATTTGGAAATTTCTTCCAAAAGTGTCCGAGGTAGGGTTAGGGTTAGTGTTGCAACAACACTCAGACATTTTCTAATGCATCTGCCATGCTTTAGGATGTATTTGCAGTGCAGGAAAGGTGTTGTTTTGTTGTTTCCTCGAAAAGCAAATTTCGACCAATTTTCACGTTTTTGCTAAGCCGCGCGGCTGTCAAAAATGACGGAAAATCCAAATTCTGAAACCACACTTTCTACGTGCTAAACTTCTTCGTTTCTATCTTTAAAACTAAAGGAAATAACAAGTTTAGCCAAACTTTACTGGTAATTGTCATGCTCACATGAAAACTAGTCAATTATTGTATATGTTATACGTCATTTCAAAAGCAGGTTGAAAAAAAGCAATGCCACAAAATTGAAACCCATTCACACTAGATGCATTGAAAATACCTTTTAACTGGTACATGACATGATTCTGACTGACTGGGAGTGTTTTGTGGACTTGTTTGAACACAGTTCTCTAAAGCAGGGATTTGGAAATTTCTTCCAAAAGTGTCCCGGGTAGGGTTAGGTTTAGGGTTGCAAAAACACTCAGACATTTTCTAATGCATCTGTCATGCTTTATGATGCATTTGCAGTGCAGGAAAGGTGTTGTTTTGTTGTTTCCTCGAAAAGCAAATTTCGACCAATTTTCACGTTTTTGCTAAGCCGCGCGGCTGTCAAAAATGACGGAAAATCCAAATTCTGAAACCACACTTTCTACGTGCTAAACTTCTTCGTTTCTATCTTTAAAACTAAAGGAAATAACAAGTTTAGCCAAACTTTACTGGTAATTGTCATGCTCACATGAAAACTAGTCAATAATTGCATATGTTATACGTCATTTCAAAAGCAGGTTGAAAAAAAGCAATGCCACAAAATTGAAACCCATTCACACTAGATGCATTGAAAATACCTGTTAACTGGTACATGACATGATTCTGACTGACTGGGAGTCTTTTGTGGACTTGTTTGAACACAGTTCTCTAAAGCAGGGATTTGGAAATTTCTTCCAAAAGTGTCCGAGGTAGGGTTAGGGTTAGTGTTGCAACAACACTCAGACATTTTCTAATGCATCTGCCATGCTTTAGGATGTATTTGCAGTGCAGGAAAGGTGTTGTTTTGTTGTTTCCTCGAAAAGCAAATTTCGACCAATTTTCACGTTTTTGCTAAGCCGCGCGGCTGTCAAAAATGACGGAAAAACCAAATTCTGAAACCAAACTTTCTACGTGCTAAACTTCTTCGTTTCTATCTTTAAAACTAAAGGAAATAACAAGTTTAGCCAAACTTTACTGGTAATTGTCATGCTCACATGAAAACTAGTCAATAATTGCATATGTTATACGTCATTTCAAAAGCAGGTTGAAAAAAAGCAATGCCACAAAATTGAAACCGATTCACACTAGATGCATTGAAAATACCTTTTAACTGGTACATGACATGATTCTGACTGACTGGGAGTGTTTTGTGGACTTGTTTGAACACAGTTCTCTAAAGCAGGGATTTGGAAATTTCTTCCAAAAGTGTCCCGGGTAGGGTTAGGGTTAGGGTTGCAAAAACACTCAGACATTTTCTAATGCATCTGTCATGCTTTAGGATGCATTTGCAGTGCAGGAAAGGTGTTGTTTTGTTGTTTCCTCGAAAAGCAAATTTCGACCAATTTTCACGTTTTTGCTAAGCCGCGCGGCTGTCAAAAATGACGGAAAATCCAAATTCTGAAACCACACTTTCTACGTGCTAAACTTCTTCGTTTCTATCTTTAAAACTAAAGGAAATAACAAGTTTAGCCAAACTTTACTGGTAATTGTCATGCTCACATGAAAACTAGTCAATAATTGCATATGTTATACGTCATTTCAAAAGCAGGTTGAAAAAAAGCAATGCCACAAAATTGAAACCCATTCACACTAGATGTATTGAAAATACCTGTTAACTGGTACATGACATGATTCTGACTGACTGGGAGTCTTTTGTGGACTTGTTTGAACACAGTTCTCTAAAGCAGGAATTTGGAAATTTCTTCCAAAAGTGTCCGAGGTAGGGTTAGGGTTAGTGTTGCAACAACACTCAGACATTTTCTAATGCATCTGCCATGCTTTAGGATGTATTTGAAGTGCAGGAAAGGTGTTGTTTTGTTGTTTCCTCGAAAAGCAAATTTCGACCAATTTTCACGTTTTTGCTAAGCCGCGCGGCTGTCAAAATTGACGGAAAATCCAAATTCTGAAACCAAAATTTCTACGTGCTAAACTTCTTCGTTTCTATCTTTAAAACTAAAGGAAATAACAAGTTTAGCCAAACTTTACTGGTATTTGTCATGCTCATATGAAAACTAGTCAATAATTGCATATGTTATACGTCATTTCAAAAGCAGGTTGAAAAAAAGCAATGCCACAAAATTGAAACCCATTCACACTAGATGAATTGAAAATACCTGTTAACTGGTACATGACATGATTGTGACTGACTGGGAGTGTTTTGTGGACTTGTTTGAACACAGTTCTCTAAAGCAGGGATTTGGAAATTTCTTCCAAAAGTGTCCGAGGTAGGGTTAGGGTTAGTGTTGCAACAACACTCAGACATTTTCTAATGCATCTGCCATGCTTTAGGATGTATTTGCAGTGCAGGAAAGGTGTTGTTTTGTTGTTTCCTCGAAAAGCAAATTTCGACCAATTTTCACGTTTTTGCTAAGCCGCGCGGCTGTCAAAAATGACGGAAAATCCAAATTCTGAATCCAAACTTTCTACGTGCTAAACTTCTTCGTTTCTATCTTTAAAACTAAAGGAAATAACAAGTTTAGCCAAACTTTACTGGTAATTGTCATGCTCACATGAAAACTAGTCAATAATTGCATTTGTTATACGTCATTTCAAAAGCAGGTTGAAAAAAAGCAATGCCACAAAATTGAAACCCATTCACACTAGATGCATTGAAAATACCTTTTAACTGGTACATGACATGATTCTGACTGACTGGGAGTGTTTTGTGGACTTGTTTGAACACAGTTCTCTAAAGCAGGGATTTGGAAATTTCTTCCAAAAGTGTCCCGGGTAGGGTTAGGTTTAGGGTTGCAAAAACACTCAGACATTTTCTAATGCATCTGTCATGCTTTAGGATGCATTTGCAGTGCAGGAAAGGTGTTGTTTTGTTGTTTCCTCGAAAAGCAAATTTCGACCAATTTTCACGTTTTTGCTAAGCCGCGCGGCTGTCAAAAATGACGGAAAATCCAAATTCTGAAACCAAACTTTCTACGTGCTAAACTTCTTCGTTTCTATCTTTATAACTAAAGGAAATAACAAGTTTAGCCAAACTTTACTGGTAATTGTCATGCTCACATGAAAACTAGTCAATAATTGCATATGTTATACGTCATTTCAAAAGCAGGTTGAAAAAAAGCAATGCCACAAAATTGAAACCCATTCACACTAGATGCATTGAAAATACCTTTTAACTGGTACATGACATGATTCTGACTGACTGGGAGTGTTTTGTGGACTTGTTTGAACACAGTTCTCTAAAGCCGGGATTTGGAAATTTCTTCCAAAAGTGTCCCGGGTAGGGTTAGGGTTAGTGTTGCAACAACACTCAGCCTTTTTTTAATGCATCTGCCATGCTTTAGGATTTATTTGCAGTGCAGGAAAGGTGTTGTTTTGTTGTTTCCTCGAAAAGCAAATTTTGACCAATTTTCACGTTTTTGCTAAGCCGCGCGGCTGTCAAAAATGACGGAAAATCCAAATTCTGAAACCACACTTTCTACGTGCTAAACTTCTTCGTTTCTATCTTTAAAACTAAAGGAAATAACAAGTTTAGCCAAACTTTACTGGTAATTATCATGCTCACATGAAAACTAGTCAATAATTGCATATGTTATACGTCATTTCAAAAGCAGGTTGAAAAAAAGCAATGCCACAAAACTGAAACCCATTCACACTAGATGCATTGAAAATACCTGTTAACTGGTACATGACATGATTCTTACTGACTGGGAGTGTTTTGTGGACTTGTTTGAACACAGTTCTCTAAAGCAGGGATTTGGAAATTTCTTCCAAAAGTGTCCCGGGTAGGGTTAGGGTTAGTGTTGCAACAACACTCAGACATTTTCTAATGCATCTGCCATGCTTTAGGATGTATTTGCAGTGCAGGAAAGGTGTTGTTTTGTTGTTTCCTCGAAAAGCAAATTTTGACCAATTTTCACGTTTTTGCTAAGCCGCGCGGCTGTCAAAAATGACAGAATATCCAAATTCTGAAACCAAACTTTCTACGTGCTAAACTTCTTCGTTTCTATCTTTAAATCTAAAGGAAATAACAAGTTTAGCCAAACTTTACTGGTAATTGTCATGATCACATGAAAACTAGTCAATAATTGCATATGTTATACGTCATTTCAAAAGCAGGTTGAAAAAAAGCATTGCCACAAAATTGAAACCCATTCACACTAGATGCATTGAAAATACCTGTTAACTGGTACATGACATGATTCTGACTGACTGGGAGTCTTTTGTGGACTTGTTTGAACACAGTTCTCTAAAGCAGGGATTTGGAAATTTCTTCCAAAAGTGTCCCGGGTAGGGTTAGGGTTAGGGTTTCAACAACACTCAGACATTTTCTAATGCATCTGCCATGCTTTAGGATGTATTTGCAGTGCAGGAAAGGTGTTGTTTTGTTGTTTCCTCGAAAAGCAAATTTTGACCAATTTTCACGTTTTTGCTAAGCCGCGCGGCTGTCAAAAATGACAGAAAATCCACATTCTGAAACCAAACTTTCTACGTGCTAAACTTCTTCGTTTCTATCTTTAAAACTAAAGGAAATAACAAGTTTAGCCAAACTTTACTGGAAATTGTCATGCTCACATGAAAACTAGTCAATAATTGCATATGTTATACGTCATTTCAAAAGCAGGTTGAAAAAAAGCAATGTCACAAAATTGAAACCCATTCACACTAGATGCATTGAAAATACCTGTTAACTGGTACATGACATGATTCTGACTGACTGGGAGTCTTTTGTGGACTTGTTTGAACACAGTTCTCTAAAACAGGGATTTGGATTTCTTCCAAAAGTGTCCCGGGTAGGGTTAGGGTTAGTGTTGCAACAACACTCAGACATTTTCTAATGCATCTGCCATGCTTTAGGATGTATTTGCAGTGCAGGAAAGGTGTTGTTTTGTTGTTTCCTCGAAAAGCAAATTTCGACCAATTTTCACGTTTTTGCTAAGCTGCGCGCGGCTGTCAAAAATGACGGAAAATTCAAATTCTGAAACCACACTTTCTACGTGCTAAACTTCTTTGTTTCTATCTTTAAAACTAAAGGAAATAACAAGTTTAGCCAAACTTTACTGGTAATTGTCATGCTCACATGAAAACTAGTCAATAATTGCATATGTTATACGTCATTTCAAAAGCAGGTTGAAAAAAAGCATTGCCACAAAATTGAAACCCATTCACACTAGATGCATTGAAAATACCTGTTAACTGGTACATGACATGATTCTGACTGACTGGGAGTCTTTTGTGGACTTCTTTGAACACAGTTCTCTAAAGCAGGGATTTGGAAATTTCTTCCAAAAGTGTCCGAGGTAGGGTTAGGGTTAGGGTTTCAACAACACTCAGACATTTTCTAATGCATCTGCCATGCTTTAGGATGTATTTGCAGTGCAGGAAAGGTGTTGTTTTGTTGTTTCCTCGAAAAGCAAATTTCGACCAATTTTCACGTTTTTGCTAAGCCGCGCGGCTGTCAAAAATGACGGAAAAACCAAATTCTGAAACCAAACTTTCTACGTGCTAAACTTCTTCGTTTCTATCTTTAAAACTAAAGGAAATAACAAGTTTAGCCAAACTTTACTGGTAATTGTCATGCTCACATGAAAACTAGTCAATAATTGCATATGTTATACGTCATTTCAAAAGCAGGTTGAAAAAAAGCAATGCCACAAAATTGAAACCCATTCACACTAGATGCATTGAAAATACCTGTTAACTGGTACATGACATGATTCTGACTGACTGGGAGTGTTTTGTGGACTTGTTTGAACACAGTTCTCTAAAGCAGGGATTTGGAAATTTCTTCCAAAAGTGTCCGAGGTAGGGTTAGGGTTAGTGTTGCAACAACACTCAGACATTTTCTAATGCATCTGCTATGCTTTAGGATGTATTTGCAGTGCAGGAAAGGTGTTGTTTTGTTGTTTCCTCGAAAAGCAAATTTCGACCAATTTTCACGTTTTTGCTAAGCCGCGCGGCTGTCAAAAATGACAGAAAATCCAAATTCTGAAACCAAACTTTCTACGTGCTAAACTTCTTCGTTTCTATCTTTAAAACTAAAGGAAATAACAAGTTTAGCCAAACTTTACTGGAAATTGTCATGCTCACATGAAAACTAGTCAATAATTGCATATGTTATACGTCATTTCAAAAGCAGGTTGAAAAAAAGCAATGTCACAAAATTGAAACCCATTCACACTAGATGCATTGAAAATACCTGTTAACTGGTACATGACATGATTCTGACTGACTGGGAGTCTTTTGTGGACTTGTTTGAACACAGTTCTCTAAAACAGGGATTTGGATTTCTTCCAAAAGTGTCCCGGGTAGGGTTAGGGTTAGTGTTGCAACAACACTCAGACATTTTCTAATGCATCTGCCATGCTTTAGGATGTATTTGCAGTGCAGGAAAGGTGTTGTTTTGTTGTTTCCTCGAAAAGCAAATTTCGACCAATTTTCACGTTTTTGCTAAGCTGCGCGCGGCTGTCAAAAATGACGGAAAATTCAAATTCTGAAACCACACTTTCTACGTGCTAAACTTCTTCGTTTCTATCTTTAAAACTAAAGGAAATAACAAGTTTAGCAAAACTTTACTGGTAATTGTCATGCTCACATGAAAACTAGTCAATAATTGCATATGTTATACGTCATTTCAAAAGCAGGTTGAAAAAAAGCATTGCCACAAAATTGAAACCCATTCACACTAGATGCATTGAAAATACCTGTTAACTGGTACATGACATGATTCTGACTGACTGGGAGTGTTTTGTGGACTTCTTTGAACACAGTTCTCTAAAGCAGGGATTTGGAAATTTCTTCCAAAAGTGTCCCGGGTAGGGTTAGGGTTAGGGTTGCAAAAACACTCAGACATTTTCTAATGCATCTGTCATGCTTTAGGATGCATTTGCAGTGCAGGAAAGGTGTTGTTTTGTTGTTTCCTCGAAAAGCAAATTTCGACCAATTTTCACGTTTTTGCTAAGCCGCGCGGCTGTCAAAAATGACGGAAAATCCAAATTCTGAAACCACACTTTCTACGTGCTAAACTTCTTCGATTCTATCTTTAAAACTAAAGGAAATAACAAGTTTAGCCAAACTTTACTGGTAATTGTCATGCTCACATGAAAAGTAGTCACTAATTGCATATGTTATACGTAATTTCAAAAGCAGGTTGAAAAAAAGCAATGCCACAAAATTGAAACCCATTCACACTAGATGCATTGAAAATACCTGTTAACTGGTACATGACATGATTCTGACTGACTGGGAGTCTTTTGTGGACTTGTTTGAACACAGTTCTCTAAAGCAGGGATTTGGAAATTTCTTCCAAAAGTGTCCGAGGTAGGGTTAGGGTTAGGGTTTCAACAACACTCAGACATTTTCTAATGCATCTGCCATGCTTTAGGATGTATTTGCAGTGCAGGAAAGGTGCTGTTTTGTTGTTTCCTCGAAAAGCAAATTTCGACCAATTTTCACGTTTTTGCTAAGCCGCCGGGCTGTCAAAAATGACGGAAAAACCAAATTCTGAAACCAAACTTTCTACGTGCTAAACTTCTTCGTTTCTATCTTTAAAACTAAAGGAAATAAAAAGTTTAGCCAAACTTTACTGGTAATTGTCATGCTCACATGAAAACTAGTCAATAATTGCATATGTTATACGTCATTTCAAAAGCAGGTTGAAAAAAAGCAATGCCACAAAATTGAAACCCATTCACACTAGATGCATTGAAAATACCTTTTAACTGGTACATGACATGATTCTGACTGACTGGGAGTGTTTTGTGGACTTGTTTGAACACAGTTCTCTAAAGCAGGGATTTGGAAATTTCTTCCAAAAGTGTCCCGGGTAGGGTTAGGGTTAGGGTTGCAACAACACTCAGACATTTTCTAATGCATCTGCCATGCTTTAGGATGCATTTGCAGTGCAGGAAAGGTGTTGTTTTGTTGTTTCCTCGAAAAGCAAATTTCGACCAATTTTCACGTTTTTGCTAAGCCGCGCGGCTGTCAAAATTGACGGAAAATCCAAATTCTGAAACCAAACTTTCTACGTGCTAAACTTCTTCGTTTCTATCTTTAAAACTAAAGGAAATAACAAGTTTAGCCAAACTTTACTGGTAATTGTCATGCTCACATGAAAACTAGTCAATAATTGCATATGTTATACGTCATTTCAAAAGCAGGTTGAAAAAAAGCAATGCCACAAAATTGAAACCCATTCACACTAGATGAATTGAAAATACCTGTTAACTGGTACATGACATGATTCTGAATGACTGGGAGTGTTTTGTGGACTTGTTTGAACACAGTTCTCTAAAGCAGGGATTTGGAAATTTCTTCCAAAAGTGTCCGAGGTAGGGTTAGGGTTAGTGTTGCAACAACACTCAGACATTTTCTAATGCATCTGCTATGCTTTAGGATGTATTTGCAGTGCAGGAAAGGTGTTGTTTTGTTGTTTCCTCGAAAAGCAAATTTCGACCAATTTTCACGTTTTTGCTAAGCCGCGCGGCTGTCAAAAATGACGGAAAATCCAAATTCTGAAACCAAACTTTCTACGTGCTAAACTTCTTCGTTTCTATCTTTAAAACTAAAGGAAATAACAAGTTTAGCCAAACTTTACTGGTAATTGTCATGCTCACATGAAAACTAGTCAATAATTGCATATGTTATACGTCATTTCAAAAGCAGGTTGAAAAAAAGCGATGCCACAAAATTGAAACCCATTCACACTAGATGCATTGAAAATACCTTTTAACTGGTACATGACATGATTCTGACTGACTGGGAGTGTTTTGTGGACTTGTTTGAACACAGTTCTCTAAAGCAGGGATTTGGAAATTTCTTCCAAAAGTGTCCCGGGTAGGGTTAGGGTTAGGGTTGCAACAACACTCAGACATTTTCTAATGCATCTGCCATGCTTTAGGATGTATTTGCAGTGCAGGAAAGGTGTTGTTTTGTTGTTTCCTCGAAAAGCAAATTTTGACCAATTTTCACGTTTTTGCTAAGCCGCGCGGCTGTCAAAAATGACGGAAAATCCAAATTCTGAAACCACACTTTCTACGTGCTAAACTTCTTCGTTTCTATCTTTAAAACTAAAGGAAATAACAAGTTTAGCCAAACTTTACTGGAAATTGTCATGCTCACATGAAAACTAGTCAATAATTGCATATGTTATACGTCATTTCAAAAGCAGGTTGAAAAAAAGCAATGTCACAAAATTGAAACCCATTCACACTAGATGCATTGAAAATACCTGTTAACTGGTATATGACATGATTCTGAATGACTGGGAGTGTTTTGTGGACTTGTTTGAACACAGTTCTCTAAAGCAGGGATTTGGAAATTTCTTCCAAAAGTGTCCCGGGTAGGGTTAGGGTTAGTGTTGCAACAACACTCAGACATTTTCTAATGCATCTGCCATGCTTTAGGATGTATTTGCAGTGCAGGAAAGGTGTTGTTTTGTTGTTTCCTCGAAAAGCAAATTTCGACCAATTTTCAGGTTTTTGCTAAGCCGCGCGGCTGTCAAAAATGACGGAAAATCCAAATTCTGAAACCACACTTTCTACGTGCTAAACTTCTTCGTTTCTATCTTTAAAACTAAAGGAAATAACAAGTTTAGCCAAACTTTACTGGTAATTGTCATGCTCACATGAAAACTAGTCAATAATTGCATATGTTATACGTCATTTCAAAAGCAGGTTGAAAAAAAGCATTGCCACAAAATTGAAACCCATTCACACTAGATGCATTGAAAATACCTGTTAACTGGTACATGACATGATTCTGACTGACTGGGAGTCTTTTGTGGACTTGTTTGAACACAGTTCTCTAAAGCAGGGATTTGGAAATTTTTTCCAAAAGTGTCCGAGGTAGGGTTAGGGTTAGTGTTGCAACAACACTCAGACATTTTCTAATGCATCTGTCATGCTTTAGGATGCATTTGCAGTGCAGGAAAGGTGTTGTTTTGTTGTTTCCTCGAAAAGCAAATTTCGACCAATTTTCACGTTTTTGCTAAGCCGCGCGGCTGTCAAAAATGACGGAAAATCCAAATTCTGAAACCACACTTTCTACGTGCTAAACTTCTTCGATTCTATCTTTAAAACTAAAGGAAATAACAAGTTTAGCCAAACTTTACTGGTAATTGTCATGCTCACATGAAAAGTAGTCACTAATTGCATATGTTATACGTCATTTCAAAAGCAGGTTGAAAAAAAGCATTGCCACAAAATTGAAACCCATTCACACTAGATGCATTGAAAATACCTGTTAACTGGTACATGACATGATTCTGACTGACTGGGAGTCTTTTGTGGACTTGTTTGAACACAGTTCTCTAAAGCAGGGATTTGGAAATTTCTTCCAAAAGTGTCCCGGGTAGGGTTAGGGTTAGGGTTGCAACAACACTCAGACATTTTCTAATGCATCTGTCATGCTTTAGGATGCATTTGCAGTGCAGGAAAGGTGTTGTTTTGTTGTTTCCTCGAAAAGCAAATTTCGACCAATTTTCACGTTTTTGCTAAGCCGCGCGGCTGTCAAAAATGACGGAAAATCCAAATTCTGAAACCACACTTTCTACGTGCTAAACTTCTTCGATTCTATCTTTAAAACTAAAGGAAATAACAAGTTTAGCCAAACTTTACTGGTAATTGTCATGCTCACATGAAAAGTAGTCACTAATTGCATATGTTATACGTCATTTCAAAAGCAGGTTGAAAAAAAGCATTGCCACAAAATTGAAACCCATTCACACTAGATGCATTGAAAATACCTGTTAACTGGTACATGACATGATTCTGACTGACTGGGAGTCTTTTGTGGACTTGTTTGAACACAGTTCTCTAAAGCAGGGATTTGGAAATTTCTTCCAAAAGTGTCCCGGGTAGGGTTAGGGTTAGGGTTTCAACAACACTCAGACATTTTCTAATGCATCTGCCGTGCTTTAGGATGTATTTGCAGTGCAGGAAAGGTGTTGTTTTGTTGTTTCCTCGAAAAGCAAATTTTGACCAATTTTCACGTTTTTGCTAAGCCGCGCGGCTGTCAAAAATGACGGAAAATCCAAATTCTGAAACCATACTTTCTACGTGCTTAACTTCTTCGTTTCTATCTTTAAAACTAAAGGAAATAACACGTTTAGCCAAACTTTACTGGTAATTGTCATGCTCACATGAAAACTAGTCAATAATTGCATATGTTATACGTAATTTCAAAAGCAGGTTGAAAAAAAGCAATGCCACAAAATTGAAACCCATTCACACTAGATGCATTGAAAATACCTGTTAACTGGTACATGACATGATTCTGACTGACTGGGAGTCTTTTGTGGACTTGTTTGAACACAGTTCTCTAAAGCAGGGATTTGGAAATTTCTTCCAAAAGTGTCCGAGGTAGGGTTAGGGTTAGTGTTGCAACAACACTCAGACATTTTCTAATGCATCTGCCATGCTTTAGGATGTATTTGCAGTGCAGGAAAGGTGTTGTTTTGTTGTTTCCTCGAAAAGCAAATTTCGACCAATTTTCACGTTTTTGCTAAGCCGCGCGGCTGTCAAAAATGACGGAAAAACCAAATTCTGAAAACACACTTTCTACGTGGTAAACTTCTTCGTTTCTATCTTTAAAACTAAAGGAAATAACAAGTTTAGCCAAACTTTACTGGTAATTGTCATGCTCACATGAAAACTAGTCAATAATTGCATATGTTATACGTCATTTCAAAAGCAGGTTGAAAAAAAGCAATGCCACAAAATTGAAACCCATTCACACTAGATGCATTGAAAATACCTGTTAACTGGTACATGACATGATTCTGACTGACTGGGAGTGTTTTGTGGACTTGTTTGAACACAGTTCTCTAAAGCAGGGATTTGGAAATTTTTTCCAAAAGTGTCCGAGGTAGGGTTAGGGTTAGTGTTGCAACAACACTCAGACATTTTCTAATGCATCTGTCATGCTTTAGGATGCATTTGCAGTGCAGGAAAGGTGTTGTTTTGTTGTTTCCTCGAAAAGCAAATTTCGACCAATTTTCACGTTTTTGCTAAGCCGCGCGGCTGTCAAAAATGACGGAAAATCCAAATTCTGAAACCACACTTTCTACGTGCTAAACTTCTTCGATTCTATCTTTAAAACTAAAGGAAATAACAAGTTTAGCCAAACTTTACTGGTAATTGTCATGCTCACATGAAAAGTAGTCACTAATTGCATATGTTATACGTCATTTCAAAAGCAGGTTGAAAAAAAGCAATGCCACAAAATTGAAACCCATTCACACTAGATGCATTGAAAATACCTGTTAACTGGTACATGACATGATTCTGACTGACTGGGAGTCTTTTGTGGACTTGTTTGAACACAGTTCTCTAAAGCAGGGATTTGGAAATTTCTTCCAAAAGTGTCCGAGGTAGGGTTAGGGTTAGTGTTGCAACAACACTCAGACATTTTCTAATGCATCTGCCATGCTTTAGGATGTATTTGCAGTGCAGGAAAGGTGTTGTTTTGTTGTTTCCTCGAAAAGCAAATTTCGACCAATTTTCACGTTTTTGCTAAGCCGCGCGGCTGTCAAAAATGACGGAAAAACCAAATTCTGAAACCAAACTTTCTACGTGCTAAACTTCTTCGTTTCTATCTTTAAAACTAAAGGAAATAACAAGTTTAGCCAAACTTTACTGGTAATTGTCATGCTCACATGAAAACTAGTCAATAATTGCATATGTTATACGTCATTTCAAAAGCAGGTTGAAAAAAAGCAATGCCACAAAATTGAAACCCATTCACACTAGATGCATTGAAAATACCTTTTAACTGGTACATGACATGATTCTGACTGACTGGGAGTGTTTTGTGGACTTGTTTGAACACAGTCCTCTAAAGCAGGGATTTGGAAATTTCTTCCAAAAGTGTCCCGGGTAGGGTTAGGGTTAGTGTTGCAAAAACACTCAGACATTTTCTAATGCATCTGTCATGCTTTAGGATGCATTTGCAGTGCAGGAAAGGTGTTGTTTTGTTGTTTCCTTGAAAAGCAAATTTCGACCAATTTTCACGTTTTTGCTAAGCCGCGCGGCTGTCAAAAATGACAGAAAATCCAAATTCTGAAACCATACTTTCTACGTGCTAAACTTCTTCGTTTCTATCTTTAAAACTAAAGGAAATAACAAGTTTAGCCAAACTTTACTGGTAATTGTCATGCTCACATGAAAACTAGTCAATAATTGCATATGTTATACGTCATTTCAAAAGCAGGTTGAAAAAAAGCAATGCCACAAAATTGAAACCCATTCACACTAGATGCATTGAAAATACCTGTTAACTGGTACATGACATGATTCTGACTGACTGGGAGTCTTTTGTGGACTTGTTTGAACACAGTTCTCTAAAGCAGGGATTTGGAAATTTCTTCCAAAAGTGTCCGAGGTAGGGTTAGGGTTAGTGTTGCAACAACACTCAGACATTTTCTAATGCATCTGCCATGCTTTAGGATGTATTTGCAGTGCAGGAAAGGTGTTGTTTTGTTGTTTCCTCGAAAAGCAAATTTCGACCAATTTTCACGTTTTTGCTAAGCCGCGCGGCTGTCAAAATTGACGGAAAATCCAAATTCTGAAACCAAACTTTCTACGTGCTAAACTTCTTCGATTCTATCTTTAAAACTAAAGGAAATAACAAGTTTAGCCAAACTTTACTGGTAATTGTCATGCTCACATGAAAAGTAGTCACTAATTGCATATGTTATACGTCATTTCAAAAGCAGGTTGAAAAAAAGCATTACCACAAAATTGAAACCCATTCACACTAGAAGCATTGAAAAGACCTGTTAACTGGTACATGACATGATTCTGACTGACTGGGAGTCTTTTGTGGACTTGTTTGAACACAGTTCTCTAAAGCAGGGATTTGGAAATTTCTTCCAAAAGTGTCCCGGGTAGGGTTAGGGTTAGGGTTTCAACAACACTCAGACATTTTCTAATGCATCTGCTATGCTTTAGGATGTATTTGCAGTGCAGGAAAGGTGCTGTTTTGTTGTTTCCTCGAAAAGCAAATTTCGACCAATTTTCACGTTTTTGCTAAGCCGCCGGGCTGTCAAAAATGACGGAAAAACCAAATTCTGAAACCAAACTTTCTACGTGCTAAACTTCTTCGTTTCTATCTTTAAAACTAAAGGAAATAAAAAGTTTAGCCAAACTTTACTGGTAATTGTCATGCTCACATGAAAACTAGTCAATAATTGCATATGTTATACGTCATTTCAAAAGCAGGTTGAAAAAAAGCAATGCCACAAAATTGAAACCCATTCACACTAGATGAATTGAAAATACCTGTTAACTGGTACATGACATGATTCTGAATGACTGGGAGTGTTTTGTGGACTTGTTTGAACACAGTTCTCTAAAGCAGGGATTTGGAAATTTCTTCCAAAAGTGTCCGAGGTAGGGTTAGGGTTAGTGTTGCAACAACACTCAGACATTTTCTAATGCATCTGCTATGCTTTAGGATGTATTTGCAGTGCAGGAAAGGTGTTGTTTTGTTGTTTCCTCGAAAAGCAAATTTCGACCAATTTTCACGTTTTTGCTAAGCCGCGCGGCTGTCAAAATTGACGGAAAATCCAAATTCTGAAACCAAACTTTCTACGTGCTAAACTTCTTCGTTTCTATCTTTAAAACTAAAGGAAATAACAAGTTTAGCCAAACTTTACTGGTAATTGTCATGCTCACATGAAAACTAGTCAATAATTGCATATGTTATACGTCATTTCAAAAGCAGGTTGAAAAAAAGCAATGCCACAAAATTGAAACCCATTCACACTAGATGCATTGAAAATACCTTTTAACTGGTACATGACATGATTCTGACTGACTGGGAGTGTTTTGTGGACTTGTTTGAACACAGTTCTCTAAAGCCGGGATTTGGAAATTTCTTCCAAAAGTGTCCCGGGTAGGGTTAGGGTTAGGGTTGCAACAACACTCAGACATTTTCTAATGCATCTGCCATGCTTTAGGATGTATTTGCAGTGCAGGAAAGGTGTTGTTTTGTTGTTTCCTCGAAAAGCAAATTTTGACCAATTTTCACGTTTTTGCTAAGCCGCGCGGCTGTCAAAAATGACGGAAAATCCAAATTCTGAAACCACACTTTCTACGTGCTAAACTTCTTCGTTTCTATCTTTAAAACTAAAGGAAATAACAAGTTTAGCCAAACTTTACTGGAAATTGTCATGCTCACATGAAAACTAGTCAATAATTGCATATGTTATACGTCATTTCAAAAGCAGGTTGAAAAAAAGCAATGTCACAAAATTGAAACCCATTCACACTAGATGCATTGAAAATACCTGTTAACTGGTATATGACATGATTCTGAATGACTGGGAGTGTTTTGTGGACTTGTTTGAACACAGTTCTCTAAAGCAGGGATTTGGAAATTTCTTCCAAAAGTGTCCCGGGTAGGGTTAGGGTTAGTGTTGCAACAACACTCAGACATTTTCTAATGCATCTGCCATGCTTTAGGATGTATTTGCAGTGCAGGAAAGGTGTTGTTTTGTTGTTTCCTCGAAAAGCAAATTTCGACCAATTTTCAGGTTTTTGCTAAGCCGCGCGGCTGTCAAAAATGACGGAAAATCCAAATTCTGAAACCACACTTTCTACGTGCTAAACTTCTTCGTTTCTATCTTTAAAACTAAAGGAAATAACAAGTTTAGCCAAACTTTACTGGTAATTGTCATGCTCACATGAAAACTAGTCAATAATTGCATATGTTATACGTCATTTCAAAAGCAGGTTGAAAAAAAGCATTGCCACAAAATTGAAACCCATTCACACTAGATGCATTGAAAATACCTGTTAACTGGTACATGACATGATTCTGACTGACTGGGAGTCTTTTGTGGACTTGTTTGAACACAGTTCTCTAAAGCAGGGATTTGGAAATTTCTTCCAAAAGTGTCCGAGGTAGGGTTAGGGTTAGTGTTGCAACAACACTCAGACATTTTCTAATGCATCTGCCATGCTTTAGGATGTATTTGCAGTGCAGGAAAGGTGTTGTTTTGTTGTTTCCTCGAAAAGCAAATTTCGACCAATTTTCACGTTTTTGCTAAGCCGCGCGGCTGTCAAAAATGACGGAAAAACCAAATTCTGAAAACACACTTTCTACGTGGTAAACTTCTTCGTTTCTATCTTTAAAACTAAAGGAAATAACAAGTTTAGCCAAACTTTACTGGTAATTGTCATGCTCACATGAAAACTAGTCAATAATTGCATATGTTATACGTCATTTCAAAAGCAGGTTGAAAAAAAGCAATGCCACAAAATTGAAACCCATTCACACTAGATGCATTGAAAATACCTGTTAACTGGTACATGACATGATTCTGACTGACTGGGAGTCTTTTGTGGACTTGTTTGAACACAGTTCTCTAAAGCAGGGATTTGGAAATTTTTTCCAAAAGTGTCCGAGGTAGGGTTAGGGTTAGTGTTGCAACAACACTCAGACATTTTCTAATGCATCTGTCATGCTTTAGGATGCATTTGCAGTGCAGGAAAGGTGTTGTTTTGTTGTTTCCTCGAAAAGCAAATTTCGACCAATTTTCACGTTTTTGCTAAGCCGCGCGGCTGTCAAAAATGACGGAAAATCCAAATTCTGAAACCACACTTTCTACGTGCTAAACTTCTTCGATTCTATCTTTAAAACTAAAGGAAATAACAAGTTTAGCCAAACTTTACTGGTAATTGTCATGCTCACATGAAAAGTAGTCACTAATTGCATATGTTATACGTCATTTCAAAAGCAGGTTGAAAAAAAGCATTGCCACAAAATTGAAACCCATTCACACTAGATGCATTGAAAATACCTGTTAACTGGTACATGACATGATTCTGACTGACTGGGAGTCTTTTGTGGACTTGTTTGAACACAGTTCTCTAAAGCAGGGATTTGGAAATTTCTTCCAAAAGTGTCCCGGGTAGGGTTAGGGTTAGGGTTGCAACAACACTCAGACATTTTCTAATGCATCTGTCATGCTTTAGGATGCATTTGCAGTGCAGGAAAGGTGTTGTTTTGTTGTTTCCTCGAAAAGCAAATTTCGACCAATTTTCACGTTTTTGCTAAGCCGCGCGGCTGTCAAAAATGACGGAAAATCCAAATTCTGAAACCACACTTTCTACGTGCTAAACTTCTTCGATTCTATCTTTAAAACTAAAGGAAATAACAAGTTTAGCCAAACTTTACTGGTAATTGTCATGCTCACATGAAAAGTAGTCACTAATTGCATATGTTATACGTCATTTCAAAAGCAGGTTGAAAAAAAGCATTGCCACAAAATTGAAACCCATTCACACTAGATGCATTGAAAATACCTGTTAACTGGTACATGACATGATTCTGACTGACTGGGAGTCTTTTGTGGACTTGTTTGAACACAGTTCTCTAAAGCAGGGATTTGGAAATTTCTTCCAAAAGTGTCCCGGGTAGGGTTAGGGTTAGGGTTTCAACAACACTCAGACATTTTCTAATGCATCTGCCGTGCTTTAGGATGTATTTGCAGTGCAGGAAAGGTGTTGTTTTGTTGTTTCCTCGAAAAGCAAATTTTGACCAATTTTCACGTTTTTGCTAAGCCGCGCGGCTGTCAAAAATGACGGAAAATCCAAATTCTGAAACCATACTTTCTACGTGCTTAACTTCTTCGTTTCTATCTTTAAAACTAAAGGAAATAACACGTTTAGCCAAACTTTACTGGTAATTGTCATGCTCACATGAAAACTAGTCAATAATTGCATATGTTATACGTAATTTCAAAAGCAGGTTGAAAAAAAGCAATGCCACAAAATTGAAACCCATTCACACTAGATGCATTGAAAATACCTGTTAACTGGTACATGACATGATTCTGACTGACTGGGAGTCTTTTGTGGACTTGTTTGAACACAGTTCTCTAAAGCAGGGATTTGGAAATTTCTTCCAAAAGTGTCCGAGGTAGGGTTAGGGTTAGTGTTGCAACAACACTCAGACATTTTCTAATGCATCTGCCATGCTTTAGGATGTATTTGCAGTGCAGGAAAGGTGTTGTTTTGTTGTTTCCTCGAAAAGCAAATTTCGACCAATTTTCACGTTTTTGCTAAGCCGCGCGGCTGTCAAAAATGACGGAAAAACCAAATTCTGAAAACACACTTTCTACGTGGTAAACTTCTTCGTTTCTATCTTTAAAACTAAAGGAAATAACAAGTTTAGCCAAACTTTACTGGTAATTGTCATGCTCACATGAAAACTAGTCAATAATTGCATATGTTATACGTCATTTCAAAAGCAGGTTGAAAAAAAGCAATGCCACAAAATTGAAACCCATTCACACTAGATGCATTGAAAATACCTGTTAACTGGTACATGACATGATTCTGACTGACTGGGAGTGTTTTGTGGACTTGTTTGAACACAGTTCTCTAAAGCAGGGATTTGGAAATTTTTTCCAAAAGTGTCCGAGGTAGGGTTAGGGTTAGTGTTGCAACAACACTCAGACATTTTCTAATGCATCTGTCATGCTTTAGGATGCATTTGCAGTGCAGGAAAGGTGTTGTTTTGTTGTTTCCTCGAAAAGCAAATTTCGACCAATTTTCACGTTTTTGCTAAGCCGCGCGGCTGTCAAAAATGACGGAAAATCCAAATTCTGAAACCACACTTTCTACGTGCTAAACTTCTTCGATTCTATCTTTAAAACTAAAGGAAATAACAAGTTTAGCCAAACTTTACTGGTAATTGTCATGCTCACATGAAAAGTAGTCACTAATTGCATATGTTATACGTCATTTCAAAAGCAGGTTGAAAAAAAGCAATGCCACAAAATTGAAACCCATTCACACTAGATGCATTGAAAATACCTGTTAACTGGTACATGACATGATTCTGACTGACTGGGAGTCTTTTGTGGACTTGTTTGAACACAGTTCTCTAAAGCAGGGATTTGGAAATTTCTTCCAAAAGTGTCCGAGGTAGGGTTAGGGTTAGTGTTGCAACAACACTCAGACATTTTCTAATGCATCTGCCATGCTTTAGGATGTATTTGCAGTGCAGGAAAGGTGTTGTTTTGTTGTTTCCTCGAAAAGCAAATTTCGACCAATTTTCACGTTTTTGCTAAGCCGCGCGGCTGTCAAAAATGACGGAAAAACCAAATTCTGAAACCAAACTTTCTACGTGCTAAACTTCTTCGTTTCTATCTTTAAAACTAAAGGAAATAACAAGTTTAGCCAAACTTTACTGGTAATTGTCATGCTCACATGAAAACTAGTCAATAATTGCATATGTTATACGTCATTTCAAAAGCAGGTTGAAAAAAAGCAATGCCACAAAATTGAAACCCATTCACACTAGATGCATTGAAAATACCTTTTAACTGGTACATGACATGATTCTGACTGACTGGGAGTGTTTTGTGGACTTGTTTGAACACAGTTCTCTAAAGCAGGGATTTGGAAATTTCTTCCAAAAGTGTCCCGGGTAGGGTTAGGGTTAGTGTTGCAAAAACACTCAGACATTTTCTAATGCATCTGTCATGCTTTAGGATGCATTTGCAGTGCAGGAAAGGTGTTGTTTTGTTGTTTCCTTGAAAAGCAAATTTCGACCAATTTTCACGTTTTTGCTAAGCCGCGCGGCTGTCAAAATTGACGGAAAATCCAAATTCTGAAACCAAACTTTCTACGTGCTAAACTTCTTCGATTCTATCTTTAAAACTAAAGGAAATAACAAGTTTAGCCAAACTTTACTGGTAATTGTCATGCTCACATGAAAAGTAGTCACTAATTGCATATGTTATACGTCATTTCAAAAGCAGGTTGAAAAAAAGCATTACCACAAAATTGAAACCCATTCACACTAGAAGCATTGAAAAGACCTGTTAACTGGTACATGACATGATTCTGACTGACTGGGAGTCTTTTGTGGACTTGTTTGAACACAGTTCTCTAAAGCAGGGATTTGGAAATTTCTTCCAAAAGTGTCCCGGGTAGGGTTAGGGTTAGGGTTTCAACAACACTCAGACATTTTCTAATGCATCTGCCATGCTTTAGGATGTATTTGCAGTGCAGGAAAGGTGTTGTTTTGTTGTTTCCTCGAAAAGCAAATTTCGACCAATTTTCACGTTTTTGCTAAGCCGCGCGGCTGTCAAAAATGACGGAAAATCCAAATTCTGAAACCATACTTTCTACGTGCTTAACTTCTTCGTTTCTATCTTTAAAACTAAAGGAAATAACAAGTTTAGCCAAACTTTACTGGTAATTGTCATGCTCACATGAAAACTAGTCAATAATTGCATATGTTATACGTCATTTCAAAAGCAGGTTGAAAAAAAGCAATGCCACAAAATTGAAACCCATTCACACTAGATGCATTGAAAATACCTGTTAACTGGTACATGACATGATTCTGACTGACTGGGAGTCTTTTGTGGACTTGTTTGAACACAGTTCTCTAAAGCAGGGATTTGGAAATTTCTTCCAAAAGTGTCCCGGGTAGGGTTAGGGTTAGGGTTGCAAAAACACTCAGACATTTTCTAATGCATCTGTCATGCTTTAGGATGCATTTGCAGTGCAGGAAAGGTGTTGTTTTGTTGTTTCCTCGAAAAGCAAATTTCGACCAATTTTCACGTTTTTGCTAAGCCGCGCGGCTGTCAAAAATGACGGAAAATCCAAATTCTGAAACCACACTTTCTACGTGCTAAACTTCTTCGTTTCTATCTTTAAAACTAAAGGAAATAACAAGTTTAGCCAAACTTTACTGGTAATTGTCATGCTCACATGAAAACTAGTCAATAATTGCATATGTTATACGTCATTTCAAAAGCAGGTTGAAAAAAAGCAATGCCACAAAATTGAAACCCATTCACACTAGATGCATTGAAAATACCTGTTAACTGGTACATGACATGATTCTGACTGACTGGGAGTGTTTTGTGGACTTGTTTGAACACAGTTCTCTAAAGCAGGGATTTGGAAATTTCTTCCAAAAGTGTCCCGGGTAGGGTTAGGGTTAGGGTTGCAAAAACACTCAGACATTTTCTAATGCATCTGCCATGCTTTAGGATGTATTTGCAGTGCAGGAAAGGTGTTGTTTTGTTGTTTCCTCGAAAAGCAAATTTCGACCAATTTTCACGTTTTTGCTAAGCCGCGCGGCTGTCAAAAATGACGGAAAAACCAAATTCTGAAAACACACTTTCTACGTGGTAAACTTCTTCGTTTCTATCTTTAAAACTAAAGGAAATAACAAGTTTAGCCAAACTTTACTGGTAATTGTCATGCTCACATGAAAACTAGTCAATAATTGCATATGTTATACGTCATTTCAAAAGCAGGTTGAAAAAAAGCAATGCCACAAAATTGAAACCCATTCACACTAGATGCATTGAAAATACCTGTTAACTGGTACATGACATGATTCTGACTGACTGGGAGTGTTTTGTGGACTTGTTTGAACACAGTTCTCTAAAGCAGGGATTTGGAAATTTTTTCCAAAAGTGTCCGAGGTAGGGTTAGGGTTAGTGTTGCAACAACACTCAGACATTTTCTAATGCATCTGTCATGCTTTAGGATGCATTTGCAGTGCAGGAAAGGTGTTGTTTTGTTGTTTCCTCGAAAAGCAAATTTCGACCAATTTTCACGTTTTTGCTAAGCCGCGCGGCTGTCAAAAATGACGGAAAATCCAAATTCTGAAACCACACTTTCTACGTGCTAAACTTCTTCGATTCTATCTTTAAAACTAAAGGAAATAACAAGTTTAGCCAAACTTTACTGGTAATTGTCATGCTCACATGAAAAGTAGTCACTAATTGCATATGTTATACGTCATTTCAAAAGCAGGTTGAAAAAAAGCAATGCCACAAAATTGAAACCCATTCACACTAGATGCATTGAAAATACCTGTTAACTGGTACATGACATGATTCTGACTGACTGGGAGTCTTTTGTGGACTTGTTTGAACACAGTTCTCTAAAGCAGGGATTTGGAAATTTCTTCCAAAAGTGTCCGAGGTAGGGTTAGGGTTAGTGTTGCAACAACACTCAGACATTTTCTAATGCATCTGCCATGCTTTAGGATGTATTTGCAGTGCAGGAAAGGTGTTGTTTTGTTGTTTCCTCGAAAAGCAAATTTCGACCAATTTTCACGTTTTTGCTAAGCCGCGCGGCTGTCAAAAATGACGGAAAAACCAAATTCTGAAACCAAACTTTCTACGTGCTAAACTTCTTCGTTTCTATCTTTAAAACTAAAGGAAATAACAAGTTTAGCCAAACTTTACTGGTAATTGTCATGCTCACATGAAAACTAGTCAATAATTGCATATGTTATACGTCATTTCAAAAGCAGGTTGAAAAAAAGCAATGCCACAAAATTGAAACCCATTCACACTAGATGCATTGAAAATACCTTTTAACTGGTACATGACATGATTCTGACTGACTGGGAGTGTTTTGTGGACTTGTTTGAACACAGTTCTCTAAAGCAGGGATTTGGAAATTTCTTCCAAAAGTGTCCCGGGTAGGGTTAGGGTTAGTGTTGCAAAAACACTCAGACATTTTCTAATGCATCTGTCATGCTTTAGGATGCATTTGCAGTGCAGGAAAGGTGTTGTTTTGTTGTTTCCTTGAAAAGCAAATTTCGACCAATTTTCACGTTTTTGCTAAGCCGCGCGGCTGTCAAAATTGACGGAAAATCCAAATTCTGAAACCAAACTTTCTACGTGCTAAACTTCTTCGATTCTATCTTTAAAACTAAAGGAAATAACAAGTTTAGCCAAACTTTACTGGTAATTGTCATGCTCACATGAAAAGTAGTCACTAATTGCATATGTTATACGTCATTTCAAAAGCAGGTTGAAAAAAAGCATTACCACAAAATTGAAACCCATTCACACTAGAAGCATTGAAAAGACCTGTTAACTGGTACATGACATGATTCTGACTGACTGGGAGTCTTTTGTGGACTTGTTTGAACACAGTTCTCTAAAGCAGGGATTTGGAAATTTCTTCCAAAAGTGTCCCGGGTAGGGTTAGGGTTAGGGTTTCAACAACACTCAGACATTTTCTAATGCATCTGCCATGCTTTAGGATGTATTTGCAGTGCAGGAAAGGTGTTGTTTTGTTGTTTCCTCGAAAAGCAAATTTCGACCAATTTTCACGTTTTTGCTAAGCCGCGCGGCTGTCAAAAATGACGGAAAATCCAAATTCTGAAACCATACTTTCTACGTGCTTAACTTCTTCGTTTCTATCTTTAAAACTAAAGGAAATAACAAGTTTAGCCAAACTTTACTGGTAATTGTCATGCTCACATGAAAACTAGTCAATAATTGCATATGTTATACGTCATTTCAAAAGCAGGTTGAAAAAAAGCAATGCCACAAAATTGAAACCCATTCACACTAGATGCATTGAAAATACCTGTTAACTGGTACATGACATGATTCTGACTGACTGGGAGTCTTTTGTGGACTTGTTTGAACACAGTTCTCTAAAGCAGGGATTTGGAAATTTCTTCCAAAAGTGTCCCGGGTAGGGTTAGGGTTAGGGTTGCAAAAACACTCAGACATTTTCTAATGCATCTGTCATGCTTTAGGATGCATTTGCAGTGCAGGAAAGGTGTTGTTTTGTTGTTTCCTCGAAAAGCAAATTTCGACCAATTTTCACGTTTTTGCTAAGCCGCGCGGCTGTCAAAAATGACGGAAAATCCAAATTCTGAAACCACACTTTCTACGTGCTAAACTTCTTCGTTTCTATCTTTAAAACTAAAGGAAATAACAAGTTTAGCCAAACTTTACTGGTAATTGTCATGCTCACATGAAAACTAGTCAATAATTGCATATGTTATACGTCATTTCAAAAGCAGGTTGAAAAAAAGCAATGCCACAAAATTGAAACCCATTCACACTAGATGCATTGAAAATACCTGTTAACTGGTACATGACATGATTCTGACTGACTGGGAGTGTTTTGTGGACTTGTTTGAACACAGTTCTCTAAAGCAGGGATTTGGAAATTTCTTCCAAAAGTGTCCCGGGTAGGGTTAGGGTTAGGGTTGCAAAAACACTCAGACATTTTCTAATGCATCTGTCATGCTTTAGGATGCATTTGCAGTGCAGGAAAGGTGTTGTTTTGTTGTTTCCTCGAAAAGCAAATTTCGACCAATTTTCACGTTTTTGCTAAGCCGCGCGGCTGTCAAAATTGACGGAAAATCCAAATTCTGAAACCAAACTTTCTACGTGCTAAACTTCTTCGTTTCTATCTTTAAAACTAAAGGAAATAACAAGTTTAGCCAAACTTTACTGGTAATTGTCATGCTCACATGAAAACTAGTCAATAATTGCATATGTTATACGTCATTTCAAAAGCAGGTTGAAAAAAAGCAATGCCACAAAATTGAAACCCATTCACACTAGATGCATTGAAAATACCTGTTAACTGGTACATGACATGATTCTGACTGACTGGGAGTCTTTTGTGGACTTGTTTGAACACAGTTCTCTAAAGCAGGGATTTGGAAATTTCTTCCAAAAGTGTCCGAGGTAGGGTTAGGGTTAGTGTTGCAACAACACTCAGACATTTTCTAATGCATCTGCCATGCTTTAGGATGTATTTGCAGTGCAGGAAAGGTGTTGTTTTGTTGTTTCCTCGAAAAGCAAATTTCGACCAATTTTCACGTTTTTGCTAAGCCGCGCGGCTGTCAAAATTGACGGAAAATCCAAATTCTGAAACCAAACTTTCTACGTGCTAAACTTCTTCGATTCTATCTTTAAAACTAAAGGAAATAACAAGTTTAGCCAAACTTTACTGGTAATTGTCATGCTCACATGAAAAGTAGTCACTAATTGCATATGTTATACGTCATTTCAAAAGCAGGTTGAAAAAAAGCATTACCACAAAATTGAAACCCATTCACACTAGAAGCATTGAAAAGACCTGTTAACTGGTACATGACATGATTCTGACTGACTGGGAGTCTTTTGTGGACTTGTTTGAACACAGTTCTCTAAAGCAGGGATTTGGAAATTTCTTCCAAAAGTGTCCCGGGTAGGGTTAGGGTTAGGGTTTCAACAACACTCAGACATTTTCTAATGCATCTGCCATGCTTTAGGATGTATTTGCAGTGCAGGAAAGGTGTTGTTTTGTTGTTTCCTCGAAAAGCAAATTTCGACCAATTTTCACGTTTTTGCTAAGCCGCGCGGCTGTCAAAAATGACGGAAAATCCAAATTCTGAAACCATACTTTCTACGTGCTTAACTTCTTCGTTTCTATCTTTAAAACTAAAGGAAATAACAAGTTTAGCCAAACTTTACTGGTAATTGTCATGCTCACATGAAAACTAGTCAATAATTGCATATGTTATACGTCATTTCAAAAGCAGGTTGAAAAAAAGCAATGCCACAAAATTGAAACCCATTCACACTAGATGCATTGAAAATACCTGTTAACTGGTACATGACATGATTCTGACTGACTGGGAGTCTTTTGTGGACTTGTTTGAACACAGTTCTCTAAAGCAGGGATTTGGAAATTTCTTCCAAAAGTGTCCCGGGTAGGGTTAGGGTTAGGGTTGCAAAAACACTCAGACATTTTCTAATGCATCTGTCATGCTTTAGGATGCATTTGCAGTGCAGGAAAGGTGTTGTTTTGTTGTTTCCTCGAAAAGCAAATTTCGACCAATTTTCACGTTTTTGCTAAGCCGCGCGGCTGTCAAAAATGACGGAAAATCCAAATTCTGAAACCACACTTTCTACGTGCTAAACTTCTTCGTTTCTATCTTTAAAACTAAAGGAAATAACAAGTTTAGCCAAACTTTACTGGTAATTGTCATGCTCACATGAAAACTAGTCAATAATTGCATATGTTATACGTCATTTCAAAAGCAGGTTGAAAAAAAGCAATGCCACAAAATTGAAACCCATTCACACTAGATGCATTGAAAATACCTGTTAACTGGTACATGACATGATTCTGACTGACTGGGAGTGTTTTGTGGACTTGTTTGAACACAGTTCTCTAAAGCAGGGATTTGGAAATTTCTTCCAAAAGTGTCCCGGGTAGGGTTAGGGTTAGTGTTGCAAAAACACTCAGACATTTTCTAATGCATCTGTCATGCTTTAGGATGCATTTGCAGTGCAGGAAAGGTGTTGTTTTGTTGTTTCCTCGAAAAGCAAATTTCGACCAATTTTCACGTTTTTGCTAAGCCGCGCGGCTGTCAAAATTGACGGAAAATCCAAATTCTGAAACCAAACTTTCTACGTGCTAAACTTCTTCGTTTCTATCTTTAAAACTAAAGGAAATAACAAGTTTAGCCAAACTTTACTGGTAATTGTCATGCTCACATGAAAACTAGTCAATAATTGCATATGTTATACGTCATTTCAAAAGCAGGTTGAAAAAAAGCAATGCCACAAAATTGAAACCCATTCACACTAGATGCATTGAAAATACCTTTTAACTGGTACATGACATGATTCTGACTGACTGGGAGTGTTTTGTGGACTTGTTTGAACACAGTTCTCTAAAGCCGGGATTTGGAAATTTCTTCCAAAAGTGTCCCGTGTAGGGTTAGGGTTAGTGTTGCAACAACACTCAGCCTTTTTTTAATGCATCTGCCATGCTTTAGGATTTATTTGCAGTGCAGGAAAGGTGTTGTTTTGTTGTTTCCTCGAAAAGCAAATTTTGACCAATTTTCACGTTTTTGCTAAGCCTCGCGGCTGTCAAAAATGACGGAAAATCCAAATTCTGAAACCACACTTTCTACGTGCTAAACTTCTTCGTTTCTATCTTTAAAACTAAAGGAAATAACAAGTTTAGCCAAACTTTACTGGTAATTGTCATGCTCACATGAAAACTAGTCAATAATTGCATATGTTATACGTCATTTCAAAAGCAGGTTGAAAAAAAGCAATGCCACAAAATTGAAACCCATTCACACTAGATGCATTGAAAATACCTTTTAACTGGTACATGACATGATTCTGACTGACTGGGAGTGTTTTGTGGACTTGTTTGAACACAGTTCTCTAAAGCAGGGATTTGGAAATTTCTTCCAAAAGTGTCCCGGGTAGGGTTAGGGTTAGTGTTGCAACAACACTCAGACATTTTCTAATGCATCTGCCATGCTTTAGGATGTATTTGCAGTGCAGGAAAGGTGTTGTTTTGTTGTTTCCTCGAAAAGCAAATTTTGACCAATTTTCACGTTTTTGCTAAGCCGCGCGGCTGTCAAAAATGACAGAAAATCCAAATTCTGAAACCATACTTTCTACGTGCTAAACTTCTTCGTTTCTATCTTTAAAACTAAAGGAAATAACAAGTTTAGCCAAACTTTACTGGTAATTGTCATGCTCACATGAAAACTAGTCAATAATTGCATATGTTATACGTCATTTCTAAAGCAGGTTGAAAAAAAGCATTGCCACAAAATTGAAACCCATTCACACTAGATGCATTGAAAATACCTGTTAACTGGTACATGACATGATTCTGACTGACTGGGAGTGTTTTGTGGACTTGTTTGAAAACAGTTCTCTAAAGCAGGGATTTGGAAATTTCTTCCAAAAGTGTCCGAGGTAGGGTTAGGGTTAGTGTTGCAACAACACTCAGACATTTTCTAATGCATCTGCCATGCTTTAGGATGTATTTGCAGTGCAGGAAAGGTGTTGTTTTGTTGTTTCCTCGAAAAGCAAATTTTGACCAATTTTCACGTTTTTGCTAAGCCGCGCACGGAAAATCCAAATTCTGAAACCACACTTTATAAGTGCTAAACTTCTTCGTTTCTATCTTTAAAACTAAAGGAAATAACAAGTTTAGCCAAACTTTACTGGTAATTGTCATGCTCACATGAAAACTAGTCAATAATAGCATATGTTATACGTCATTTCAAAAGCAGGTTGAAAAAAAGCAATGCCACAAAATTGAAACCCATTCACACTAGATGAATTGAAAATACCTGTTAACTGGTACATGACATGATTCTGACTGACTGGGAGTCTTTTGTGGACTTGTTTGAACACAGTTCTCTAAAGCAGGGATTTGGAAATTTCTTCCAAAAGTGTCCCGGGTAGGGTTAGGGTTAGGGTTGCAAAAACACTCAGACATTTTCTAATGCATCTGTCATGCTTTAGGATGCATTTGCAGTGCAGGAAAGGTGTTGTTTTGTTGTTTCCTCGAAAAGCAAATTTCGACCAATTTTCACGTTTTTGCTAAGCCGCGCGGCTGTCAAAATTGACGGAAAATCCAAATTCTGAAACCAAACTTTCTACGTGCTAAACTTCTTCGATTCTATCTTTAAAACTAAAGGAAATAACAAGTTTAGCCAAACTTTACTGGTAATTGTCATGCTCACATGAAAAGTAGTCACTAATTGCATATGTTATACTTCATTTCAAAAGCAGGTTGAAAAAAAGCATTGCCACAAAATTGAAACCCATTCACACTAGATGCATTGAAAATACCTGTTAACTGGTACATGACATGATTCTGACTGACTGGGAGTGTTTTGTGGACTTGTTTGAACACAGTTCTCTAAAGCAGGGATTTGGAAATTTCTTCCAAAAGTGTCCCGGGTAGGGTTAGGGTTAGTGTTGCAACAACACTCAGACATTTTCTAATGCATCTGCCATGCTTTAGGATGTATTTGCAGTGCAGGAAAGGTGTTGTTTTGTTGTTTCCTCGAAAAGCAAATTTTGACCAATTTTCACGTTTTTGCTAAGCCGCGCGGCTGTCAAAAATGACAGAAAATCCAAATTCTGAAACCATACTTTCTACGTGCTAAACTTCTTCGTTTCTATCTTTAAAACTAAAGGAAATAACAAGTTTAGCCAAACTTTACTGGTAATTGTCATGCTCACATGAAAACTAGTCAATAATTGCATATGTTATACGTCATTTCAAAAGCAGGTTGAAAAAAAGCATTGCCACAAAATTGAAACCCATTCACACTAGATGCATTGAAAATACCTGTTAACTGGTACATGACATGATTCTGACTGACTGGGAGTGTTTTGTGGACTTGTTTGAAAACAGTTCTCTAAAGCAGGGATTTGGAAATTTCTTCCAAAAGTGTCCGAGGTAGGGTTAGGGTTAGTGTTGCAACAACACTCAGACATTTTCTAATGCATCTGCCATGCTTTAGGATGTATTTGCAGTGCAGGAAAGGTGTTGTTTTGTTGTTTCCTCGAAAAGCAAATTTTGACCAATTTTCACGTTTTTGCTAAGCCGCGCGGCTGTCAAAAATGACGGAAAATCCAAATTCTGAAACCACACTTTATACGTGCTAAACTTTTTCGTTTCTATCTTTAAAACTAAAGGAAATAACAAGTTTAGCCAAACTTTACTGGTAATTGTCATGCTCACATGAAAACTAGTCAATAATAGCATATGTTATACGTCATTTCAAAAGCAGGTTGAAAAAAAGCAATGCCACAAAATTGAAACCCATTCACACTAGATGAATTGAAAATACCTGTTAACTGGTACATGACATGATTCTGACTGACTGGGAGTCTTTTGTGGACTTGTTTGAACACAGTTCTCTAAAGCAGGGATTTGGAAATTTCTTCCAAAAGTGTCCCGGGTAGGGTTAGGGTTAGGGTTGCAAAAACACTCAGACATTTTCTAATGCATCTGTCATGCTTTAGGATGCATTTGCAGTGCAGGAAAGGTGTTGTTTTGTTGTTTCCTCGAAAAGCAAATTTCGACCAATTTTCACGTTTTTGCTAAGCCGCGCGGCTGTCAAAATTGACGGAAAATCCAAATTCTGAAACCAAACTTTCTACGTGCTAAACTTCTTCGATTCTATCTTTAAAACTAAAGGAAATAAGTTTAGCCAAACTTTACTGGTAATTGTCATGCTCACATGAAAAGTAGTCACTAATTGCATATGTTATACGTCATTTCAAAAGCAGGTTGAAAAAAAGCATTGCCACAAAATTGAAACCCATTCACACTAGATGCATTGAAAATACCTGTTAACTGGTACATGACATGATTCTGACTGACTGGGAGTCTTTTGTGGACTTGTTTGAACACAGTTCTCTAAAGCAGGGATTTGGAAATTTCTTCCAAAAGTGTCCCGGGTAGGGTTAGGGTTAGGGTTGCAAAAACACTCAGACATTTTCTAATGCATCTGTCATGCTTTAGGATGCATTTGCAGTGCAGGAAAGGTGTTGTTTTGTTGTTTCCTCGAAAAGCAAATTTCGACCAATTTTCACGTTTTTGCTAAGCCGCGCGGCTGTCAAAATTGACGGAAAATCCAAATTCTGAAACCAAACTTTCTACGTGCTAAACTTCTTCGTTTCTATCTTTAAAACTAAAGGAAATAACAAGTTTAGCCAAACTTTACTGGTAATTGTCATGCTCACATGAAAACTAGTCAATAATTGCATATGTTATACGTCATTTCAAAAGCAGGTTGAAAAAAAGCAATGCCACAAAATTGAAACCCATTCACACTAGATGCATTGAAAATACCTTTTAACTGGTACATGACATGATTCTGACTGACTGGGAGTGTTTTGTGGACTTGTTTGAACACAGTTCTCTAAAGCCGGGATTTGGAAATTTCTTCCAAAAGTGTCCCGGGTAGGGTTAGGGTTAGTGTTGCAACAACACTCAGCCTTTTTTTAATGCATCTGCCATGCTTTAGGATTTATTTGCAGTGCAGGAAAGGTGTTGTTTTGTTGTTTCCTCGAAAAGCAAATTTTGACCAATTTTCACGTTTTTGCTAAGCCGCGCGGCTGTCAAAAATGACGGAAAATCCAAATTCTGAAACCATACTTTTTACGTGCTAAACTTCTTCGTTTCTATCTTTAAAACTAAAGGAAATAACAAGTTTAGCCAAACTTTACTGGTAATTGTCATGCTCACATGAAAACTAGTCAATAATTGCATATGTTATACGTCATTTCAAAAGCAGGTTGAAAAAAAGCAATGCCACAAAATTGAAACCCATTCACACTAGATGCATTGAAAATACCTTTTAACTGGTACATGACATGATTCTGACTGACTGGGAGTGTTTTGTGGACTTGTTTGAACACAGTTCTCTAAAGCAGGGATTTGGAAATTTCTTCCAAAAGTGTCCCGGGTAGGGTTAGGGTTAGTGTTGCAACAACACTCAGACATTTTCTAATGCATCTGTCATGCTTTAGGATGCATTTGCAGTGCAGGAAAGGTGTTGTTTTGTTGTTTCCTCGAAAAGCAAATTTCGACCAATTTTCACGTTTTTGCTAAGCCGCGCGGCTGTCAAAATTGACGGAAAATCCAAATTCTGAAACCAAACTTTCTACGTGCTAAACTTCTTCGATTCTATCTTTAAAACTAAAGGAAATAACAAGTTTAGCCAAACTTTACTGGTAATTGTCATGCTCACATGAAAAGTAGTCACTAATTGCATATGTTATACGTCATTTCAAAAGCAGGTTGAAAAAAAGCATTGCCACAAAATTGAAACCCATTCACACTAGATGCATTGAAAATACCTGTTAACTGGTAGATGACATGATTCTGACTGACTGGGAGTCTTTTGTGGACTTGTTTGAACACAGTTCTCTAAAGCAGGGATTTGGAAATTTCTTCCAAAAGTGTCCCGGGTAGGGTTAGGGTTAGGGTTGCAAAAACACTCAGACATTTTCTAATGCATCTGTCATGCTTTAGGATGCATTTGCAGTGCAGGAAAGGTGTTGTTTTGTTGTTTCCTCGAAAAGCAAATTTCGACCAATTTTCACGTTTTTGCTAAGCCGCGCGGCTGTCAAAAATGACGGAAAATCCAAATTCTGAAACCACACTTTCTACGTGCTAAACTTCTTCGTTTCTATCTTTAAAACTAAAGGAAATAACAAGTTTAGCCAAACTTTACTGGTAATTGTCATGCTCACATGAAAACTAGTCAATAATTGCATATGTTACACGTCATTTCAAAAGCAGGTTGAAAAAAAGCAATGCCACAAAATTGAAACCCATTCACACTAGATGCATTGAAAATACCTGTTAACTGGTACATGACATGATTCTGACTGACTGGGAGTCTTTTGTGGACTTGTTTGAACACAGTTCTCTAAAGCAGGGATTTGGAAATTTCTTCCAAACGTGTCCCGGGTAGGGTAAGGGTTAGGGTTGCAACAACACTCAGACATCTTCTAATGCATCTGCCATGCTTTAGGATGTATTTGCAGTTCAGGAAAGGTGTTGTTTTGTTGTTTCCTCGAAAAGCAAATTTTGACCAATTTTCACGTTTTTGCTAAGCCGCGCGGCTGTCAAAAATGACGGAAAATCCAAATTCTGAAAACACACTTTCTACGTGCTAAACTTCTTCGTTTCTATCTTTAAAACTAAAGGAAATAACAAGTTTAGCCAAACTTTACTGGTAATTGTCATGCTCACATGAAAACTAGTCAATAATTGCATATGTTATACGTCATTTCAAAAGCAGGTTGAAAAAAAGCAATGCCACAAAATTGAAACCCATTCACACTAGATGCATTGAAAATACCTGTTAACTGGTACATGACATGATTCTGACTGACTGGGAGTGTTTTGTGGACTTGTTTGAACACAGTTCTCTAAAGCAGGGATTTGGAAATTTCTTCCAAAAGTGTCCCGGGTAGGGTTAGGGTTAGGGTTGCAACAACACTCAGACATTTTCTAATGCATCTGTCATGCTTTAGGATGCATTTGCAGTGCAGGAAAGGTGTTGTTTTGTTGTTTCCTCGAAAAGCAAATTTCGACCAATTTTCACGTTTTTGCTAAGCCGCGCGGCTGTCAAAAATGACGGAAAATCCAAATTCTGAAACCACACTTTCTACGTGCTAAACTTCTTCGATTCTATCTTTAAAACTAAAGGAAATAACAAGTTTAGCCAAACTTTACCGGTAATTGTCATGCTCACATGAAAAGTAGTCACTAATTGCATATGTTATACGTCATTTCAAAAGCAGGTTGAAAAAAAGCATTGCCACAAAATTGAAACCCATTCACACTAGATGCATTGAAAATACCTGTTAACTGGTACATGACATGATTCTGACTGACTGGGAGTGTTTTGTGGACTTGTTTGAACACAGTTCTCTAAAGCAGGGATTTGGAAATTTCTTCCAAAAGTGTCCCGGGTAGGGTTAGGGTTAGGGTTGCAACAACACTCAGACATTTTCTAATGCATCTGCCATGCTTTAGGATGTATTTGCAGTGCAGGAAAGGTGTTGTTTTGTTGTTTCCTCGAAAAGCAAATTTTGACCAATTTTCACGTTTTTGCTAAGCCGCGCGGCTGTCAAAAATGACAGAAAATCCAAATTCTGAAACCATACTTTCTACGTGCTTAACTTCTTCGTTTCTATCTTTAAAACTAAAGGAAATAACAAGTTTAGCCAAACTTTACTGGTAATTGTCATGCTCAGATGAAAACTAGTCAATAATTGCATATGTTATACGTCATTTCAAAAGCAGGTTGAAAAAAAGCAATGCCACAAAATTGAAACCCATTCACACTAGATGCATTGAAAATACCTGTTAACTGGTACATGACATGATTCTGACTGACTGGGAGTCTTTTGTGGACTTGTTTGAACACAGTTCTCTAAAGCAGGGATTTGGAAATTTCTTCCAAAAGTGTCCGAGGTAGGGTTAGGGTTAGTGTTGCAACAACACTCAGACATTTTCTAATGCATCTGCCATGCTTTAGGATGTATTTGCAGTGCAGGAAAGGTGTTGTTTTGTTGTTTCCTCGAAAAGCAAATTTCGACCAATTTTCACGTTTTTGCTAAGCCGCGCGGCTGTCAAAAATGACGGAAAATCCAAATTCTGAAACCACACTTTCTACGTGCTAAACTTCTTCGTTTCCTTCTTTAAAACTAAAGGAAATAACAAGTTTAGCCAAACTTTACTGATAATTGTCATGCTCACATGAAAACTAGTCAATAATTGCATATGTTATACGTCATTTCAAAAGCAGGTTGAAAAAAAGCAATGCCACAAAATTGAAACCCATTCACACTAGATGCATTGAAAATACCTGTTAACTGGTACATGACATGATTCTGACTGACTGGGGGTGTTTTGTGGACTTGTTTGAACACAGTTCTCTAAAGCAGGGATTTGGAAATTTCTTCCAAAAGTGTCCCGGGTAGGGTTAGGGTTAGGGTTGCAACAACACTCAAGACATTTTCTAATGCATCTGTCATGCTTTAGGATGCATTTGCAGTGCAGGAAAGGTGTTGTTTTGTTGTTTCCTCGAAAAGCAGATTTCGACCAATTTTCACGTTTTTGCTAAGCCGCGCGGCTGTCAAAAATGACGGAAAATCCAAATTCTGAAACCACACTTTCTACGTGCTAAACTTCTTCGTTTCTATCTTTAAAACTAAAGGAAATAACAAGTTTAGCCAAACTTTACTGGTAATTGTCATGCTCACATGAAAACTAGTCAATAATTGCATATATTATACGTCATTTCAAAAGCAGGTTGAAAAAAAGCATTGCCACAAAATTGAAACCCATTCACACTAGATGCATTGAAAATACCTGTTAACTGGTAGATGACATGATTCTGACTGACTGGGAGTGTTTTGTGGACTTGTTTGAACACAGTCCTCTAAAGCAGGGATTTGGAAATTTCTTCCAAAAGTGTCCCGGGTAGGGTTAGGGTTAGGGTTGCAACAACACTCAGACATTTTCTAATGCATCTGCCATGCTTTAGGATGTATTTGCAGTGCAGGAAAGGTGTTGTTTTGTTGTTTCCTCAAAAAGCAAATTTTGACCAATTTTCACGTTTTTGCTAAGCCGCGCGGCTGTCAAAAATGACGGAAAATCCAAATTCTGAAACCATACTTTCTACGTGCTAAACTTCTTCGTTTCTATCTTTAAAACTAAAGGAAATAACAAGTTTAGCCAAACTTTACTGGTAATTGTCATGCTCACATGAAAACTAGTCAATAATTGCATATGTTATACGTCATTTCAAAAGCAGGTTGAAAAAAAGCATTGCCACAAAATTGAAACCCATTCACACTAGATGCATTGAAAATACCTGTTAACTGGTAGATGACATGATTCTGACTGACTGGGAGTGTTTTGTGGACTTGTTTGAACACAGTTCTCTAAAGCAGGGATTTGGAAATTTCTTCCAAAAGTGTCCCGGGTAGGTTTAGGGTTAGGGTTGCAACAACACTCAGACATTTTCTAATGCATCTGCCATGCTTTAGGATGTATTTGCAGTGCAGGAAAGGTGTTGTTTTGTTGTTTCCTCGAAAAGCAAATTTTGACCAATTTTCACGTTTTTGCTAAGCCGCGCGGCTGTCAAAAATGACGGAAAATCCAAATTCTGAAAACATACTTTCTACGTGCTAAACTTCTTCGTTTCTATCTTTAAAATGAAAGGAAATAACAAGTTTAGCCAAACTTTACTGGTAATTGTCATGCTCACATGAAAACTAGTCAATAATTGCATATGTTATACGTCATTTCAAAAGCAGGTTGAAAAAAAGCGATGCCACAAAATTGAAACCCATTCACACTAGATGCATTGAAAATACCTGCTAACTGGTACATGACATGATTCTGACTGACTGGGAGTGTTTTGTGGACTTGTTTGAACACAGTTCTCTAAAGCAGGGATTTGGAAATTTCTTCCAAAAGTGTCCTGGGTAGGGTTAGGGTTAGGGTTGCAACAACACTCAGACATTTTCTAATGCATCTGCCATGCTTTAGGATGCATTTGCAGTGCAGGAAAGGTGTTGTTTTGTTGTTTCCTAGAAAAGCAAATTTCGACCAATTTTCACGTTTTTGCTAAGCCGCGCGGCTTTCAAAAATGACGGAAAATCCAAAGTCTGAAACCACACTTTCTACGTGCTAAACTTCTTCGTTTCTATCTTTAAAACTAAAGGAAATAACAAGTTTAGCCAAACTTTACTGGTAATTGTCATGCTCACATGAAAACTAGTCAATAATTGCATATGTTATACGTCATTTCAAAAGCAGGTTGAAAAAAAGCGATGCCACAAAATTGAAACCCATTCACACTAGATGCATTGAAAATACCTTTTAACTGGTACATGACATGATTCTGACTGACTGGGAGTGTTTTGTGGACTTGTTTGAACACAGTTCTCTAAAGCAGGGATTTGGAAATTTCTTCCAAAAGTGTCCCGGGTAGGGTTAGGGTTAGTGTTGCAACAACACTCAGACATTTTCTAATGCATCTGCCATGCTTTAGGATGTATTTGCAGTGCAGGAAAGGTGTTGTTTTGTTGTTTCCTCGAAAAGCAAATTTCGACCAATTTTCACGTTTTTTCTAAGCCGCGCGGCTGTCAAAAATGACGGAAAATCCAAATTCTGAAACCACACTTTCTACGTGCTAAACTTCTTCGTTTCTATCTTTAAAACTAAAGGAAATAACAAGTTTAGCCAAACTTTACTGGTAATTGTCATGCTCACATGAAAACTAGTCAATAATTGCATATGTTATACGTCATTTCAAAAGCAGGTTGAAAAAAAGCATTGCCACAAAATTGAAACCCATTCACACTAGATGCATTGAAAATACCTGTTAACTGGTACATGACATGATGCTGACTGACTGGGAGTCTTTTGTGGACTTGTTTGAACACAGTTCTCTAAAGCAGGGATTTGGAAATTTCTTCCAAAAGTGTCCGAGGTAGGGTTAGGGTTAGTGTTGCAACAACACTCAGACATTTTCTAATGCATCTGCCATGCTTTAGGATGTATTTGCAGTGCAGGAAAGGTGTTGTTTTGTTGTTTCCTCGAAAAGCAAATTTCGACCAATTTTCACGTTTTTGCTAAGCCGCGCGGCTGTCAAAAATGACGGAAAATCCAAATTCTGAAACCACACTTTCTACGTGCTAAACTTCTTCGTTTCTATCTTTAAAACTAAAGGAAATAACAAGTTTAGCCAAACTTTACTGGTAATTGTCATGCTCACATGAAAACTAGTCAATAATTGCATATGTTATACGTCATTTCAAAAGCAGGTTGAAAAAAAGCAATGCCACAAAATTGAAACCCATTCACACTAGATGCATTGAAAATACCTTTTAACTGGTACATGACATGATTCTGACTGACTGGGAGTGTTTTGTGGACTTGTTTGAACACAGTTCTCTAAAGCCGGGATTTGGAAATTTCTTCCAAAAGTGTCCCGGGTAGGGTTAGGGTTAGTGTTGCAACAACACTCAGCCTTTTTTTAATGCATCTGCCATGCTTTAGGATTTATTTGCAGTGCAGGAAAGGTGTTGTTTTGTTGTTTCCTCGAAAAGCAAATTTTGACCAATTTTCACGTTTTTGCTAAGCCGCGCGGCTGTCAAAAATGATGGAAAATCCAAATTCTGAAACCACACTTTCTACATGCTAAACTTCTTCGTTTCTATCTTTAAAACTAAAGGAAATAACAAGTTTAGCCAAACTTTACTGGTAATTGTCATGCTCACATGAAAACTAGTCAATAATTGCATATGTTATACGTCATTTCAAAAGCAGGTTGAAAAAAAGCGATGCCACAAAATTGAAACCCATTCACACTAGATGCATTGAAAATACCTGCTAACTGGTACATGACATGATTCTGACTGACTGGGAGTGTTTTGTGGACTTGTTTGAACACAGTTCTCTAAAGCAGGGATTTGGAAATTTCTTCCAAAAGTGTCCTGGGTAGGGTTAGGGTTAGGGTTGCAACAACACTCAGACATTTTCTAATGCATCTGCCATGCTTTAGGATGCATTTGCAGTGCAGGAAAGGTGTTGTTTTGTTGTTTCCTAGAAAAGCAAATTTCGACCAATTTTCACGTTTTTGCTAAGCCGCGCGGCTTTCAAAAATGACGGAAAATCCAAAGTCTGAAACCACACTTTCTACGTGCTAAACTTCTTCGTTTCTATCTTTAAAACTAAAGGAAATAACAAGTTTAGCCAAACTTTACTGGTAATTGTCATGCTCACATGAAAACTAGTCAATAATTGCATATGTTATACGTCATTTCAAAAGCAGGTTGAAAAAAAGCAATGCCACAAAATTGAAACCCATTCACACTAGATGCATTGAAAATACCTTTTAACTGGTACATGACATGATTCTGACTGACTGGGAGTGTTTTGTGGA
Source organism: Lepisosteus oculatus (assembly GCF_040954835.1). NCBI lineage: Eukaryota > Metazoa > Chordata > Actinopteri > Semionotiformes > Lepisosteidae > Lepisosteus > Lepisosteus oculatus. The sequence goes on from NC_090697.1 coordinate 34,621,352, forward strand.
CTTGTTTGAACACAGTTCTCTAAAGCAGGGATTTGGAAATTTCTTCCAAAAGTGTCCCGGGTAGGGTTAGGGTTAGTGTTGCAACAACACTCAGACATTTTCTAATGCATCTGCCATGCTTTAGGATGTATTTGCAGTGCAGGAAAGGTGTTGTTTTGTTGTTTCCTCGAAAAGCAAATTTCGACCAATTTTCACGTTTTTTCTAAGCCGCGCGGCTGTCAAAAATGACGGAAAATCCAAATTCTGAAACCACACTTTCTACGTGCTAAACTTCTTCGATTCTATCTTTAAAACTAAAGGAAATAACAAGTTTAGCCAAACTTTACCGGTAATTGTCATGCTCAGATGAAAACTAGTCAATAATTGCATATGTTATACGTCATTTCAAAAGCAGGTTGAAAAAAAGCAATGCCACAAAATTGAAACCCATTCACACTAGATGCATTGAAAATACCTGTTAACTGGTACATGACATGATTCTGACTGACTGGGAGTCTTTTGTGGACTTGTTTGAACACAGTTCTCTAAAGCAGGGATTTGGAAATTTCTTCCAAAAGTGTCCGAGGTAGGGTTAGGGTTAGTGTTGCAACAACACTCAGAAATTTTCTAATGCATCTGCCATGCTTTAGGATGTATTTGCAGTGCAGGAAAGGTGTTGTTTTGTTGTTTCCTCGAAAAGCAAATTTCGACCAATTTTCACGTTTTTGCTAAGCCGCGCGGCTGTCAAAAATGACGGAAAATCCAAATTCTGAAACCACACTTTCTACGTGCTAAACTTCTTCGTTTCCTTCTTTAAAACTAAAGGAAATAACAAGTTTAGCCAAACTTTACTGATAATTGTCATGCTCACATGAAAACTAGTCAATAATTGCATATGTTATACGTCATTTCAAAAGCAGGTTGAAAAAAAGCAATGCCACAAAATTGAAACCCATTCACACTAGATGCATTGAAAATACCTGTTAACTGGTACATGACATGATTCTGACTGACTGGGGGTGTTTTGTGGACTTGTTTGAACACAGTTCTCTAAAGCAGGGATTTGGAAATTTCTTCCAAAAGTGTCCCGGGTAGGGTTAGGGTTAGGGTTGCAACAACACTCAAGACATTTTCTAATGCATCTGTCATGCTTTAGGATGCATTTGCAGTGCAGGAAAGGTGTTGTTTTGTTGTTTCCTCGAAAAGCAGATTTCGACCAATTTTCACGTTTTTGCTAAGCCGCGCGGCTGTCAAAAATGACGGAAAATCCAAATTCTGAAACCACACTTTCTACGTGCTAAACTTCTTCGTTTCTATCTTTAAAACTAAAGGAAATAACAAGTTTAGCCAAACTTTACTGGTAATTGTCATGCTCACATGAAAACTAGTCAATAATTGCATATATTATACGTCATTTCAAAAGCAGGTTGAAAAAAAGCATTGCCACAAAATTGAAACCCATTCACACTAGATGCATTGAAAATACCTGTTAACTGGTAGATGACATGATTCTGACTGACTGGGAGTGTTTTGTGGACTTGTTTGAACACAGTCCTCTAAAGCAGGGATTTGGAAATTTCTTCCAAAAGTGTCCCGGGTAGGGTTAGGGTTAGGGTTGCAACAACACTCAGACATTTTCTAATGCATCTGCCATGCTTTAGGATGTATTTGCAGTGCAGGAAAGGTGTTGTTTTGTTGTTTCCTCAAAAAGCAAATTTTGACCAATTTTCACGTTTTTGCTAAGCCGCGCGGCTGTCAAAAATGACGGAAAATCCAAATTCTGAAACCATACTTTCTACGTGCTAAACTTCTTCGTTTCTATCTTTAAAACTAAAGGAAATAACAAGTTTAGCCAAACTTTACTGGTAATTGTCATGCTCACATGAAAACTAGTCAATAATTGCATATGTTATACGTCATTTCAAAAGCAGGTTGAAAAAAAGCATTGCCACAAAATTGAAACCCATTCACACTAGATGCATTGAAAATACCTGTTAACTGGTAGATGACATGATTCTGACTGACTGGGAGTGTTTTGTGGACTTGTTTGAACACAGTTCTCTAAAGCAGGGATTTGGAAATTTCTTCCAAAAGTGTCCCGGGTAGGTTTAGGGTTAGGGTTGCAACAACACTCAGACATTTTCTAATGCATCTGCCATGCTTTAGGATGTATTTGCAGTGCAGGAAAGGTGTTGTTTTGTTGTTTCCTCGAAAAGCAAATTTTGACCAATTTTCACGTTTTTGCTAAGCCGCGCGGCTGTCAAAAATGACGGAAAATCCAAATTCTGAAAACATACTTTCTACGTGCTAAACTTCTTCGTTTCTATCTTTAAAATGAAAGGAAATAACAAGTTTAGCCAAACTTTACTGGTAATTGTCATGCTCACATGAAAACTAGTCAATAATTGCATATGTTATACGTCATTTCAAAAGCAGGTTGAAAAAAAGCGATGCCACAAAATTGAAACCCATTCACACTAGATGCATTGAAAATACCTGCTAACTGGTACATGACATGATTCTGACTGACTGGGAGTGTTTTGTGGACTTGTTTGAACACAGTTCTCTAAAGCAGGGATTTGGAAATTTCTTCCAAAAGTGTCCTGGGTAGGGTTAGGGTTAGGGTTGCAACAACACTCAGACATTTTCTAATGCATCTGCCATGCTTTAGGATGCATTTGCAGTGCAGGAAAGGTGTTGTTTTGTTGTTTCCTAGAAAAGCAAATTTCGACCAATTTTCACGTTTTTGCTAAGCCGCGCGGCTTTCAAAAATGACGGAAAATCCAAAGTCTGAAACCACACTTTCTACGTGCTAAACTTCTTCGTTTCTATCTTTAAAACTAAAGGAAATAACAAGTTTAGCCAAACTTTACTGGTAATTGTCATGCTCACATGAAAACTAGTCAATAATTGCATATGTTATACGTCATTTCAAAAGCAGGTTGAAAAAAAGCAATGCCACAAAATTGAAACCCATTCACACTAGATGCATTGAAAATACCTTTTAACTGGTACATGACATGATTCTGACTGACTGGGAGTGTTTTGTGGACTTGTTTGAACACAGTTCTCTAAAGCAGGGATTTGGAAATTTCTTCCAAAAGTGTCCCGGGTAGGGTTAGGGTTAGTGTTGCAACAACACTCAGACATTTTCTAATGCATCTGCCATGCTTTAGGATGTATTTGCAGTGCAGGAAAGGTGTTGTTTTGTTGTTTCCTCGAAAAGCAAATTTCGACCAATTTTCACGTTTTTTCTAAGCCGCGCGGCTGTCAAAAATGACGGAAAATCCAAATTCTGAAACCACACTTTCTACGTGCTAAACTTCTTCGTTTCTATCTTTAAAACTAAAGGAAATTACAAGTTTAGCCAAACTTTACTGGTAATTGTCATGCTCACATGAAAACTAGTCAATAATTGCATATGTTATACGTCATTTCAAAAGCAGGTTGAAAAAAAGCATTGCCACAAAATTGAAACCCATTCACACTAGATGCATTGAAAATACCTGTTAACTGGTACATGACATGATGCTGACTGACTGGGAGTCTTTTGTGGACTTGTTTGAACACAGTTCTCTAAAGCAGGGATTTGGAAATTTCTTCCAAAAGTGTCCGAGGTAGGGTTAGGGTTAGTGTTGCAACAACACTCAGACATTTTCTAATGCATCTGCCATGCTTTAGGATGTATTTGCAGTGCAGGAAAGGTGTTGTTTTGTTGTTTCCTCGAAAAGCAAATTTCGACCAATTTTCACGTTTTTTCTAAGCCGCGCGGCTGTCAAAAATGACGGAAAATCCAAATTCTGAAACCACACTTTCTACGTGCTAAACTTCTTCGTTTCTATCTTTAAAACTAAAGGAAATAACAAGTTTAGCCAAACTTTACTGGTAATTGTCATGCTCACATGAAAACTAGTCAATAATTGCATATGTTATACGTCATTTCAAAAGCAGGTTGAAAAAAAGCATTGCCACAAAATTGAAACCCATTCACACTAGATGCATTGAAAATACCTGTTAACTGGTACATGACATGATGCTGACTGACTGGGAGTCTTTTGTGGACTTGTTTGAACACAGTTCTCTAAAGCAGGGATTTGGAAATTTCTTCCAAAAGTGTCCGAGGTAGGGTTAGGGTTAGTGTTGCAACAACACTCAGACATTTTCTAATGCATCTGCCATGCTTTAGGATGTATTTGCAGTGCAGGAAAGGTGTTGTTTTGTTGTTTCCTCGAAAAGCAAATTTCGACCAATTTTCACGTTTTTGCTAAGCCGCGCGGCTGTCAAAAATGACGGAAAATCCAAATTCTGAAACCACACTTTCTACGTGCTAAACTTCTTCGTTTCTATCTTTAAAACTAAAGGAAATAACAAGTTTAGCCAAACTTTACTGGTAATTGTCATGCTCACATGAAAACTAGTCAATAATTGCATATGTTATACGTCATTTCAAAAGCAGGTTGAAAAAAAGCAATGCCACAAAATTGAAACCCATTCACACTAGATGCATTGAAAATACCTTTTAACTGGTACATGACATGATTCTGACTGACTGGGAGTGTTTTGTGGACTTGTTTGAACACAGTTCTCTAAAGCCGGGATTTGGAAATTTCTTCCAAAAGTGTCCCGGGTAGGGTTAGGGTTAGTGTTGCAACAACACTCAGCCTTTTTTTAATGCATCTGCCATGCTTTAGGATTTATTTGCAGTGCAGGAAAGGTGTTGTTTTGTTGTTTCCTCGAAAAGCAAATTTTGACCAATTTTCACGTTTTTGCTAAGCCGCGCGGCTGTCAAAAATGACGGAAAATCCAAATTCTGAAACCACACTTTCTACATGCTAAACTTCTTCGTTTCTATCTTTAAAACTAAAGGAAATAACAAGTTTAGCCAAACTTTACTGGTAATTGTCATGCTCACATGAAAACTAGTCAATAATTGCATATGTTATACGTCATTTCAAAAGCAGGTTGAAAAAAAGCAATGCCACAAAATTGAAACCCATTCACACTAGATGCATTGAAAATACCTTTTAACTGGTACATGACATGATTCTGACTGACTGGGAGTGTTTTGTGGACTTGTTTGAACACAGTTCTCTAAAGCAGGGATTTGGAAATTTCTTCCAAAAGTGTCCCGGGTAGGGTTAGGGTTAGTGTTGCAACAACACTCAGACATTTTCTAATGCATCTGCCATGCTTTAGGATGTATTTGCAGTGCAGGAAAGGTGTTGTTTTGTTGTTTCCTCGAAAAGCAAATTTTGACCAATTTTCACGTTTTTGCTAAGCCGCGCGGCTGTCAAAAATGACAGAAAATCCAAATTCTGAAACCATACTTTCTACGTGCTAAACTTCTTCGTTTCTATCTTTAAAACTAAAGGAAATAACAAGTTTAGCCAAACTTTACTGGTAATTGTCATGCTCACATGAAAACTAGTCAATAATTGCATATGTTATACGTCATTTCAAAAGCAGGTTGAAAAAAAGCAATGCCACAAAATTGAAACCCATTCACACTAGATGCATTGAAAATACCTGTTAACTGGTACATGACATGATTCTGACTGACTGGGAGTGTTTTGTGGACTTGTTTGAACACAGTTCTCTAAAGCAGGGATTTGGAAATTTCTTCCAAAAGTGTCCGAGGTAGGGTTAGGGTTAGGGTTGCAACAACACTCAGACATTTTCTAATGCATCTGCCATGCTTTAGGATGTATTTGCAGTGCAGGAAAGGTGTTGTTTTGTTGTTTCCTCGAAAAGCAAATTTTGACCAATTTTCACGTTTTTGCTAAGCCGCGCGGCTGTCAAAAATGACAGAAAATCCAAATTCTGAAACCATACTTTCTACGTGCTTAACTTCTTCGTTTCTATCTTTAAAACTAAAGGAAATAACAAGTTTAGCCAAACTTTACTGGTAATTGTCATGCTCAGATGAAAACTAGTCAATAATTGCATATGTTATACGTCATTTCAAAAGCAGGTTGAAAAAAAGCAATGCCACAAAATTGAAACCCATTCACACTAGATGCATTGAAAATACCTGTTAACTGGTACATGACATGATTCTGACTGACTGGGAGTCTTTTGTGGACTTGTTTGAACACAGTTCTCTAAAGCAGGGATTTGGAAATTTCTTCCAAAAGTGTCCCGGGTAGGGTTAGGGTTAGGGTTGCAACAACACTCAGACATTTTCTAATGCATCTGCCATGCTTTAGGATGTATTTGCAGTGCAGGAAAGGTGTTGTTTTGTTGTTTCCTCGAAAAGCAAATTTCGACCAATTTTCACGTTTTTTCTAAGCCGCGCGGCTGTCAAAAATGACGGAAAATCCAAATTCTGAAACCACACTTTCTACGTGCTAAACTTCTTCGTTTCTATCTTTAAAACTAAAGGAAATAACAAGTTTAGCCAAACTTTACTGGTAATTGTCATGCTCACATGAAAACTAGTCAATAATTGCATATGTTATACGTCATTTCAAAAGCAGGTTGAAAGAAAGCATTGCCACAAAATTGAAACCCATTCACACTAGATGCATTGAAAATACCTGTTAACTGGTACATGACATGATTCTGACTGACTGGGAGTCTTTTGTGGACTTGTTTGAACACAGTTCTCTAAAGCAGGGATTTGGAAATTTCTTCCAAAAGTGTCCGAGGTAGGGTTAGGGTTAGTGTTGCAACAACACTCAGACATTTTCTAATGCATCTGCCATGCTTTAGGATGTATTTGCAGTGCAGGAAAGGTGTTGTTTTGTTGTTTCCTCGAAAAGCAAATTTTGAGCAATTTTCACGTTTTTGCTAAGCCGCGCGGCTGTCAAAAATGACGGAAAATCCAAATTCTGAAACCACACTTTCTACGTGCTAAACTTCTTCGTTTCTATCTTTAAAACTAAAGGAAATAACAAGTTTAGCCAAACTTTACTGGTAATTGTCATGCTCACATGAAAACTAGTCAATAATTGCATATATTATACGTCATTTCAAAAGCAGGTTGAAAAAAAGCATTGCCACAAAATTGAAACCCATTCACACTAGATGCATTGAAAATACCTGTTAACTGGTAGATGACATGATTCTGACTGACTGGGAGTGTTTTGTGGACTTGTTTGAACACAGTTCTCTAAAGCAGGGATTTGGAAATTTCTTCCAAAAGTGTCCCGGGTAGGGTTAGGGTTAGGGTTGCAACAACACTCAGACATTTTCTAATGCATCTGCCATGCTTTAGGATGTATTTGCAGTGCAGGAAAGGTGTTGTTTTGTTGTTTCCTCGAAAAGCAAATTTTGAGCAATTTTCACGTTTTTGCTAAGCCGCGCGGCTGTCAAAAATGACGGAAAATCCAAATTCTGAAACCACACTTTCTACGTGCTAAACTTCTTCGTTTCTATCTTTAAAACTAAAGAAAATAACAAGTTTAGCCAAACTTTACTGGTAATTGTCATGCTCAGATGAAAACTAGTCAATAATTGCATATGTTATACGTCATTTCAAAAGCAGGTTGAAAAAAAGCAATGCCACAAAATTGAAACCCATTCACACTAGATGCATTGAAAATGCCTGTTAACTGGTACATGACATGATTCTGACTGACTGGGAGTCTTTTGTGGACTTGTTTGAACACAGTTCTCTAAAGCAGGGATTTGGAAATTTCTTCCAAAAGTGTCCGAGGTAGGGTTAGGGTTAGTGTTGCAACAACACTCAGACATTTTCTAATGCATCTGCCATGCTTTAGGATGTATTTGCAGTGCAGGAAAGGTGTTGTTTTGTTGTTTCCTCGAAAAGCAAATTTCGACCAATTTTCACGTTTTTGCTAAGCCGCGCGGCTGTCAAAAATGACGGAAAATCCAAATTCTGAAACCACACTTTCTACGTGCTAAACTTCTTCGTTTCCTTCTTTAAAACTAAAGGAAATAACAAGTTTAGCCAAACTTTACTGGTAATTGTCATGCTCACATGAAAACTAGTCAATAATTGCATATGTTATACGTCATTTCAAAAGCAGGTTGAAAAAAAGCAATGCCACAAAATTGAAACCCATTCACACTAGATGCATTGAAAATACCTTTTAACTGGTACATGACATGATTCTGACTGACTGGGAGTGTTTTGTGGACTTGTTTGAACACAGTTCTCTAAAGCAGGGATTTGGAAATTTCTTCCAAAAGTGTCCCGGGTAGGGTTAGGGTTAGTGTTGCAACAACACTCAGACATTTTCTAATGCATCTGCCATGCTTTAGGATGTATTTGCAGTGCAGGAAAGGTGTTGTTTTGTTGTTTCCTCGAAAAGCAAATTTCGACCAATTTTCACGTTTTTTCTAAGCCGCGCGGCTGTCAAAAATGACGGAAAATCCAAATTCTGAAACCACACTTTCTACGTGCTAAACTTCTTCGTTTCTATCTTTAAAACTAAAGGAAATAACAAGTTTAGCCAAACTTTACTGGTAATTGTCATGCTCACATGAAAACTAGTCAATAATTGCATATGTTATACGTCATTTCAAAAGCAGGTTGAAAAAAAGCATTGCCACAAAATTGAAACCCATTCACACTAGATGCATTGAAAATACCTGTTAACTGGTAGATGACATGATTCTGACTGACTGGGAGTGTTTTGTGGACTTGTTTGAACACAGTTCTCTAAAGCAGGGATTTGGAAATTTCTTCCAAAAGTGTCCCGGGTAGGGTTAGGGTTAGGGTTGCAACAACACTCAGACATTTTCTAATGCATCTGTCATGCTTTAGGATGCATTTGCAGTGCAGGAAAGGTGTTGTTTTGTTGTTTCCTCGAAAAGCAAATTTCGACCAATTTTCACGTTTTTGCTAAGCCGCGCGGCTGTCAAAAATGACGGAAAATCCAAATTCTGAAACCACACTTTCTACGTGCTAAACTTCTTGGATTCTATCTTTAAAACTAAAGGAAATAACAAGTTTAGCCAAACTTTACTGGTAATTGTCATGCTCACATGAAAAGTAGTCACTAATTGCATATGTTATACGTCATTTCAAAAGCAGGTTGAAAAAAAGCATTGCCACAAAATTGAAACCCATTCACACTAGATGCATTGAAAATACCTGTTAACTGGTACATGACATGATTCTGACTGACTGGGAGTCTTTTGTGGACTTGTTTGAACACAGTTCTCTAAAGCAGGGATTTGGAAATTTCTTCCAAAAGTGTCCGAGGTAGGGTTAGGGTTAGTGTTGCAACAACACTCAGACATTTTCTAATGCATCTGCCATGCTTTAGGATGTATTTGCAGTGCAGGAAAGGTGTTGTTTTGTTGTTTCCTCGAAAAGCAAATTTCGACCAATTTTCACGTTTTTGCTAAGCCGCGCGGCTGTCAAAAATGACGGAAAATCCAAATTCTGAAACCACACTTTCTACGTGCTAAACTTCTTCGTTTCCTTCTTTAAAACTAAAGGAAATAACAAGTTTAGCCAAACTTTACTGGTAATTGTCATGCTCACATGAAAACTAGTCAATAATTGCATATGTTATACGTCATTTCAAAAGCAGGTTGAAAAAAAGCAATGCCACAAAATTGAAACCCATTCACACTAGATGCATTGAAAATACCTTTTAACTGGTACATGACATGATTCTGACTGACTGGGAGTGTTTTGTGGACTTGTTTGAACACAGTTCTCTAAAGCAGGGATTTGGAAATTTCTTCCAAAAGTGTCCCGGGTAGGGTTAGGGTTAGTGTTGCAACAACACTCAGACATTTTCTAATGCATCTGCCATGCTTTAGGATGTATTTGCAGTGCAGGAAAGGTGTTGTTTTGTTGTTTCCTCGAAAAGCAAATTTCGACCAATTTTCACGTTTTTTCTAAGCCGCGCGGCTGTCAAAAATGACGGAAAATCCAAATTCTGAAACCACACTTTCTACGTGCTAAACTTCTTCGTTTCTATCTTTAAAACTAAAGGAAATAACAAGTTTAGCCAAACTTTACTGGTAATTGTCATGCTCACATGAAAACTAGTCAATAATTGCATATGTTATACGTCATTTCAAAAGCAGGTTGAAAAAAAGCATTGCCACAAAATTGAAACCCATTCACACTAGATGCATTGAAAATACCTGTTAACTGGTAGATGACATGATTCTGACTGACTGGGAGTGTTTTGTGGACTTGTTTGAACACAGTTCTCTAAAGCAGGGATTTGGAAATTTCTTCCAAAAGTGTCCCGGGTAGGGTTAGGGTTAGGGTTGCAACAACACTCAGACATTTTCTAATGCATCTGTCATGCTTTAGGATGCATTTGCAGTGCAGGAAAGGTGTTGTTTTGTTGTTTCCTCGAAAAGCAAATTTCGACCAATTTTCACGTTTTTGCTAAGCCGCGCAGCTGTCAAAAATGACGGAAAATCCAAATTCTGAAACCACACTTTCTACGTGCTAAACTTCTTGGATTCTATCTTTAAAACTAAAGGAAATAACAAGTTTAGCCAAACTTTACTGGTAATTGTCATGCTCACATGAAAAGTAGTCACTAATTGCATATGTTATACGTCATTTCAAAAGCAGGTTGAAAAAAAGCATTGCCACAAAATTGAAACCCATTCACACTAGATGCATTGAAAATACCTGTTAACTGGTACATGACATGATTCTGACTGACTGGGAGTCTTTTGTGGACTTGTTTGAACACAGTTCTCTAAAGCAGGGATTTGGAAATTTCTTCCAAAAGTGTCCCGGATAGGGTTAGGGTTAGGGTTGCAACAACACTCAGACATTTTCTAATGCATCTGCCATGCTTTAGGATGTATTTGCAGTGCAGGAAAGGTGTTGTTTTGTTTTTTCCTCGAAAAGCAAATTTTGACCAATTTTCACGTTTTTGCTAAGCCGCGCGGCTGTCAAAAATGACAGAAAATCCAAATTCTGAAACCATACTTTCTACGTGCTAAACTTCTTCGTTTCTATCTTTAAAACTAAAGGAAATAACAAGTTTAGCCAAACTTTACTGGTAATTGTCATGCTCACTTGAAAACTAGTCAATAATTGCATATGTTATACGTCATTTCAAAAGCAGGTTGAAAAAAAGCAATGCCACAAAACTGAAACCCATTCACACTAGATGCATTGAAAATACCTGTTAACTGGTACATGACATGATTCTGACTGACTGGGAGTCTTTTGTGGACTTGTTTGAACACAGTTCTCTAAAGCAGGGATTTGGAAATTTCTTCCAAAAGTGTCCGAGGTAGGGTTAGGGTTAGTGTTGCAACAACACTCAGACATTTTCTAATGCATCTGCCATGCTTTAGGATGTATTTGCAGTGCAGGAAAGGTGTTGTTTTGTTGTTTCCTCGAAAAGCAAATTTTGACCAATTTTCACGTTTTTGCTAAGCCGCGCGGCTGTCAAAAATGACGGAAAATCCAAATTCTGAAAACACACTTTCTACGTACTAAACTTTTTCGTTTCTATCTTTAAAATGAAAGGAAATAACAAGTTTAGCCAAACTTTACTGGTAATTGTCATGCTCACATGAAAACTAGTCAATAATTGCATATGTTATACGTCATTTCAAAAGCAGGTTGAAAAAAAGCATTGCCACAAAATTGAAACCCATTCACACTAGATGCATTGAAAATACCTGTTAACTGGTACATGACATGATTCTGACTGACTGGGAGTGTTTTGTGGACTTGTTTGAACACAGTTCTCTAAAGCAGGGATTTGGAAATTTCTTCCAAAAGTGTCCCGGGTAGGGTTAGGGTTAGTGTTGCAACAACACTCAGACATTTTCTAATGCATCTGCCATGCTTTAGGATGTATTTGCAGTGCAGGAAAGGTGTTGTTTTGTTGTTTCCTCGAAAAGCAAATTTTGACCAATTTTCACGTTTTTTGCTAAGCCGCGCGGCTGTCAAAAATGACGGAAAATCCAAATTCTGAAACCATACTTTCTACGTGCTAAACTTCTTCGTTTCTATCTTTAAAACTAAAGGAAATAACAAGTTTAGCCAAACTTTACTGGTAATTGTCATGCTCACATGAAAACTAGTCAATAATTGCATATGTTATACGTCATTTCAAAAGCAGGTTGAAAAAAAGCATTGCCACAAAATTGAAACCCATTCACACTAGATGCATTGAAAATACCTGTTAACTGGTAGATGACATGATTCTGACTGACTGGGAGTGTTTTGTGGACTTGTTTGAACACAGTTCTCTAAAGCAGGGATTTGGAAATTTCTTCCAAAAGTGTCCCGGGTAGGGTTAGGGTTAGTGTTGCAACAACACTCCGACATTTTCTAATGCATCTGCCATGCTTAAGGATGTATTTGCAGTGCAGTAAAGGTGTTGTTTTGTTGTTTCCCCGAAAAGCAAATTTTGACCAAGTTTCACGTTTTTGCTAAGCCGCGCGGCTGTCAAAAATGACGGAAAATCCAAATTCTGAAAACACACCTTCTACGTGCTAAACTTCTTTGTTTCTATCTTTAAAACTAAAGGAAATAACAAGTTTAGCCAAACTTTACTGGTAATTGTCATGCTCACATGAAAACTAGTCAATAATTGCATATGTTATACGTCATTTCAAAAGCAGGTTGAAAAAAAGCATTGCCACAAAACTGAAACCCATTCACACTAGATGCATTGAAATTACCTGTTAACTGGTAGATGACATGATTCTGACTGACTGGGAGTGTTTTGTGGACTTGTTTGAACACAGTTCTCTAAAGCAGGGATTTGGAAATTTCTTCCAAAAGTGTCCCGGGTAGGGTTAGGGTTAGTGTTGCAACAACACTCAGACATTTTCTAATGCATCTGCCATGCTTTAGGATGTATTTGCAGTGCAGGAAAGGTGTTGTTTTGTTGTTTCCTCGAAAAGCAAATTTTGACCAATTTTCACGTTTTTGCTAAGCCGCGCGGCTGTCAAAAATGACGGAAAATCCAAATTCTGAAAACACACTTTCTACGTGCTAAACTTTTTCGTTTCTATCTTTAAAACTAAAGGAAATAACAAGTTTAGCCAAACTTTACTGGTAATTGTCATGCTCACATGAAAACTAGTCAATAATTGCATATATTATACGTCATTTCAAAAGCAGGTTGAAAAAAAGCATTGCCACAAAATTGAAACCCATTCACACTAGATGCATTGAAAATACCTGTTAACTGGTAGATGACATGATTCTGACTGACTGGGAGTGTTTTGTGGACTTGTTTGAACACAGTTCTCTAAAGCAGGGATTTGGAAATTTCTTCCAAAAGTGTCCCGGGTAGGGTTAGGGTTAGGGTTGCAACAACACTCAGACATTTTCTAATGCATCTGCCATGCTTTAGGATGTATTTGCAGTGCAGGAAAGGTGTTGTTTTGTTGTTTCCTCAAAAAGCAAATTTTGACCAATTTTCACGTTTTTGCTAAGCCGCGCGGCTGTCAAAAATGACAGAAAATCCAAATTCTGAAACCATACTTTCTACGTGCTAAACTTCTTCGTTTCTATCTTTAAAACTAAAGGAAATAACAAGTTTAGCCAAACTTTACTGGTAATTGTCATGCTCACATGAAAACTAGTCAATAATTGCATATGTTATACGTCATTTCAAAAGCAGGTTGAAAAAAAGCAATGCCACAAAACTGAAACCCATTCACACTAGATGCATTGAAAATACCTGTTAACTGGTACATGACATGATTCTGACTGACTGGGAGTCTTTTGTGGACTTGTTTGAACACAGTTCTCTAAAGCAGGGATTTGGAAATTTCTTCCAAAAGTGTCCGAGGTAGGGTTAGGGTTAGTGTTGCAACAACACTCAGACATTTTCTAATGCATCTGCCATGCTTTAGGATGTATTTGCAGTGCAGGAAAGGTGTTGTTTTGTTGTTTCCTCGAAAAGCAAATTTTGACCAATTTTCACGTTTTTGCTAAGCCGCGCGGCTGTCAAAAATGACGGAAAATCCAAATTCTGAAACCACACTTTCTACGTGCTAAACTTCTTCGTTTCTATCTTTAAAATGAAAGGAAATAACAAGTTTAGCCAAACTTTACTGGTAATTGTCATGCTCACATGAAAACTAGTCAATAATTGCATATGTTATACGTCATTTCAAAAGCAGGTTGAAAAAAAGCATTGCCACAAAATTGAAACCCATTCACACTAGATGCATTGAAAATACCTGTTAACTGGTACATGACATGATTCTGACTGACTGGGAGTGTTTTGTGGACTTGTTTGAACACAGTTCTCTAAAGCAGGGATTTGGAAATTTCTTCCAAAAGTGTCCCGGGTAGGGTTAGGGTTAGTGTTGCAACAACACTCAGACATTTTCTAATGCATCTGCCATGCTTTAGGATGTATTTGCAGTGCAGGAAAGGTGTTGTTTTGTTGTTTCCTCGAAAAGCAAATTTTGACCAATTTTCACGTTTTTGCTAAGCCGCGCGGCTGTCAAAAATGACGGAAAATCCAAATTCTGAAAACACACCTTCTACGTGCTAAACTTCTTTGTTTCTATCTTTAAAACTAAAGGAAATAACAAGTTTAGCCAAACTTTACTGGTAATTGTCATGCTCACATGAAAACTAGTCAATAATTGCATATGTTATACGTCATTTCAAAAGCAGGTTGAAAAAAAGCATTGCCACAAAACTGAAACCCATTCACACTAGATGCATTGAAATTACCTGTTAACTGGTAGATGACATGATTCTGACTGACTGGGAGTGTTTTGTGGACTTGTTTGAACACAGTTCTCTAAAGCAGGGATTTGGAAATTTCTTCCAAAAGTGTCCCGGATAGGGTTAGGGTTAGGGTTGCAACAACACTCAGACATTTTCTAATGCATCTGCCATGCTTTAGGATGTATTTGCAGTGCAGGAAAGGTGTTGTTTTGTTGTTTCCTCGAAAAGCAAATTTTGACCAATTTTCACGTTTTTGCTAAGCCGCGCGGCTGTCAAAAATGACGGAAAATGCAAATTCTGAAAACACACTTTCTACGTGCTAAACTTTTTCGTTTCTATCTTTAAAATGAAAAGAAATAACAAGTTTAGCAAAACTTTACTGGTAATTGTCATGCTCACATGAAAAGTAGTCAATAATTGCATATGTTATACGTCATTTCAAAAGCAGGTTGAAAAAAAGCATTGCCACAAAATTGAAACCCATTCACACTAGATGCATTGAAAATACCTTTTAACTGGTACATGACATGATTCTGACTGACTGGGAGTGTTTTGTGGACTTGTTTGAACACAGTTCTCTAAAGCAGGGATTTGGAAATTTCTTCCAAAAGTGTCCCGGGTAGGGTTAGGGTTAGGGTTGCAACAACACTCAGACATTTTCTAATGCATCTGCCATGCTTTAGGATGTATTTGCAGTGCAGGAAAGGTGTTGTTTTGTTGTTTCCTCGAAAAGCAAATTTTGAGCAATTTTCACGTTTTTGCTAAGCCGCGCGGCTGTCAAAAATGACGGAAAATCCAAATTCTGAAACCACACTTTCTACGTGCTAAACTTCTTCGTTTCTATCTTTAAAACTAAAGGAAATAACAAGTTTAGCCAAACTTTACTGGTAATTGTCATGCTCACATGAAAACTAGTCAATAATTGCATATATTATACGTCATTTCAAAAGCAGGTTGAAAAAAAGCATTGCCACAAAATTGAAACCCATTCACACTAGATGCATTGAAAATACCTGTTAACTGGTAGATGACATGATTCTGACTGACTGGGAGTGTTTTGTGGACTTGTTTGAACACAGTTCTCTAAAGCAGGGATTTGGAAATTTCTTCCAAAAGTGTCCCGGGTAGGGTTAGGGTTAGGGTTGCAACAACACTCAGACATTTTCTAATGCATCTGCCATGCTTTAGGATGTATTTGCAGTGCAGGAAAGGTGTTGTTTTGTTGTTTCCTCAAAAAGCAAATTTTGACCAATTTTCACGTTTTTGCTAAGCCGCGCGGCTGTCAAAAATGACGGAAAATCCAAATTCTGAAACCATACTTTCTACGTGCTAAACTTCTTCGTTTCTATCTTTAAAACTAAAGGAAATAACAAGTTTAGCCAAACTTTACTGGTAATTGTCATGCTCACATGAAAACTAGTCAATAATTGCATATGTTATACGTCATTTCAAAAGCAGGTTGAAAAAAAGCATTGCCACAAAATTGAAACCCATTCACACTAGATGCATTGAAAATACCTGTTAACTGGTAGATGACATGATTCTGACTGACTGGGAGTGTTTTGTGGACTTGTTTGAACACAGTTCTCTAAAGCAGGGATTTGGAAATTTCTTCCAAAAGTGTCCCGGGTAGGGTTAGGGTTAGGGTTGCAACAACACTCAGACATTTTCTAATGCATCTGCCATGCTTTAGGATGTATTTGCAGTGCAGGAAAGGTGTTGTTTTGTTGTTTCCTCGAAAAGCAAATTTTGAGCAATTTTCACGTTTTTGCTAAGCCGCGCGGCTGTCAAAAATGACGGAAAATCCAAATTCTGAAACCACACTTTCTACGTGCTAAACTTCTTCGTTTCTATCTTTAAAACTAAAGAAAATAACAAGTTTAGCCAAACTTTACTGGTAATTGTCATGCTCACATGAAAACTAGTCAATAATTGCATAAATTATACGTCATTTCAAAAGCAGGTTGAAAAAAAGCATTGCCACAAAATTGAAACCCATTCACACTAGATGCATTGAAAATACCTGTTAACTGGTAGATGACATGATTCTGACTGACTGGGAGTGTTTTGTGGACTTGTTTGAACACAGTTTTCTAAAGCAGGGATTTGGAAATTTCTTCCAAAAGTGTCCCGGGTAGGGTTAGGGTTAGGGTTGCAACAACACTCAGACATTTTCTAATGCATCTGCCATGCTTTAGGATGTATTTGCAGTGCAGGAAAGGTGTTGTTTTGTTGTTTCCTCAAAAAGCAAATTTTGACCAATTTTCACGTTTTTGCTAAGCCGCGCGGCTGTCAAAAATGACGGAAAATCCAAATACTGAAACCATACTTTCTACGTGCTTAACTTCTTCGTTTCTATCTTTAAAACTAAAGGAAATAACAAGTTTAGCCAAACTTTACTGGTAATTGTCATGCTCAGATGAAAACTAGTCAATAATTGCATATGTTATACGTCATTTCAAAAGCAGGTTGAAAAAAAGCAATGCCACAAAATTGAAACCCATTCACACTAGATGCATTGAAAATACCTGTTAACTGGTACATGACATGATTCTGACTGACTGGGAGTCTTTTGTGGACTTGTTTGAACACAGTTCTCTAAAGCAGGGATTTGGAAATTTCTTCCAAAAGTGTCCGAGGTAGGGTTAGGGTTAGTGTTGCAACAACACTCAGACATTTTCTAATGCATCTGCCATGCTTTAGGATGTATTTGCAGTGCAGGAAAGGTGTTGTTTTGTTGTTTCCTCGAAAAGCAAATTTCGACCAATTTTCACGTTTTTGCTAAGCCGCGCGGCTGTCAAAAATGACGGAAAATCCAAATTCTGAAACCACACTTTCTACGTGCTAAACTTCTTCGTTTCCTTCTTTAAAACTAAAGGAAATAACAAGTTTAGCCAAACTTTACTGGTAATTGTCATGCTCACATGAAAACTAGTCAATAATTGCATATGTTATACGTCATTTCAAAAGCAGGTTGAAAAAAAGCAATGCCACAAAACTGAAACCCATTCACACTAGATGCATTGAAAATACCTGTTAACTGGTACATGACATGATTCTGACTGACTGGGAGTCTTTTGTGGACTTGTTTGAACACAGTTCTCTAAAGCAGGGATTTGGAAATTTCTTCCAAAAGTGTCCGAGGTAGGGTTAGGGTTAGTGTTGCAACAACACTCAGACATTTTCTAATGTATCTGCCATGCTTTAGGATGTATTTGCAGTGCAGGAAAGGTGTTGTTTTGTTGTTTCCTCGAAAAGCAAATTTCGACCAATTTTCACGTTTTTGCTAAGCCGCGCGGCTGTCAAAAATGACGTAAAATCCAAATTCTGAAACCACACTTTCTACGTGCTAAACTTCTTCGTTTCTATCTTTAAAACTAAAGAAAATAACAAGTTTAGCCAAACTTTACTGGTAATTGTCATGCTCACATGAAAACTAGTCAATAATTGCATAAATTATACGTCATTTCAAAAGCAGGTTGAAAAAAAGCATTGCCACAAAATTGAAACCCATTCACACTAGATGCATTGAAAATACCTGTTAACTGGTAGATGACATGATTCTGACTGACTGGGAGTGTTTTGTGGACTTGTTTGAACACAGTTCTCTAAAGCAGGGATTTGGAAATTTCTTCCAAAAGTGTCCCGGGTAGGGTTAGGGTTAGGGTTGCAACAACACTCAGACATTTTCTAATGCATCTGCCATGCTTTAGGATGTATTTGCAGTGCAGGAAAGGTGTTGTTTTGTTGTTTCCTCAAAAAGCAAATTTTGACCAATTTTCACGTTTTTGCTAAGCCGCGCGGCTGTCAAAAATGACGGAAAATCCAAATTCTGAAACCATACTTTCTACGTGCTTAACTTCTTCGTTTCTATCTTTAAAACTAAAGGAAATAACAAGTTTAGCCAAACTTTACTGGTAATTGTCATGCTCAGATGAAAACTAGTCAATAATTGCATATGTTATACGTCATTTCAAAAGCAGGTTGAAAAAAAGCAATGCCACAAAATTGAAACCCATTCACACTAGATGCATTGAAAATACCTGTTAACTGGTACATGACATGATTCTGACTGACTGGGAGTCTTTTGTGGACTTGTTTGAACACAGTTCTCTAAAGCAGGGATTTGGAAATTTCTTCCAAAAGTGTCCGAGGTAGGGTTAGGGTTAGTGTTGCAACAACACTCAGACATTTTCTAATGCATCTGCCATGCTTTAGGATGTATTTGCAGTGCAGGAAAGGTGTTGTTTTGTTGTTTCCTCGAAAAGCAAATTTCGACCAATTTTCACGTTTTTTCTAAGCCGCGCGGCTGTCAAAAATGACGGAAAATCCAAATTCTGAAACCACACTTTCTACGTGCTAAACTTCTTCGTTTCTATCTTTAAAACTAAAGGAAATAACAAGTTTAGCCAAACTTTACTGGTAATTGTCATGCTCACATGAAAACTAGTCAATAATTGCATATGTTATACGTCATTTCAAAAGCAGGTTGAAAAAAAGCATTGCCACAAAATTGAAACCCATTCACACTAGATACATTGAAAATACCTGTTAACTGGTACATGACATGATTCTGACTGACTGGGAGTGTTTTGTGGACTTGTTTGAACACAGTTCTCTAAAGCAGGGATTTGGAAATTTCTTCCAAAAGTGTCCCGGGTAGGGTTAGGGTTAGGGTTGCAACAACACTCAGACATTTTCTAATGCATCTGTCATGCTTTAGGATGCATTTGCAGTGCAGGAAAGGTGTTGTTTTGTTGTTTCCTCGAAAAGCAAATTTCGACCAATTTTCACGTTTTTGCTAAGCCGCGCGGCTGTCAAAAATGACGGAAAATCCAAATTCTGAAACCACACTTTCTACGTGCTAAACTTCTTGGATTCTATCTTTAAAACTAAAGGAAATAACAAGTTTAGCCAAACTTTACTGGTAATTGTCATGCTCACATGAAAAGTAGTCACTAATTGCATATGTTATACGTCATTTCAAAAGCAGGTTGAAAAAAAGCATTGCCACAAAATTGAAACCCATTCACACTAGATGCATTGAAAATACCTGTTAACTGGTACATGACATGATTCTGACTGACTGGGAGTGTTTTGTGGACTTGTTTGAACACAGTTCTCTAAAGCAGGGATTTGGAAATTTCTTCCAAAAGTGTCCCGGATAGGGTTAGGGTTAGGGTTGCAACAACACTCAGACATTTTCTAATGCATCTGCCATGCTTTAGGATGTATTTGCAGTGCAGGAAAGGTGTTGTTTTGTTGTTTCCTCGAAAAGCAAATTTTGACCAATTTTCACGTTTTTGCTAAGCCGCGCGGCTGTCAAAAATGACAGAAAATCCAAATTCTGAAACCATACTTTCTACGTGCTAAACTTCTTCGTTTCTATCTTTAAAACTAAAGGAAATAACAAGTTTAGCCAAACTTTACTGGTAATTGTCATGCTCACATGAAAACTAGTCAATAATTGCATATGTTATACGTCATTTCAAAAGCAGGTTGAAAAAAAGCAATGCCACAAAACTGAAACCCATTCACACTTGATGCATTGAAAATACCTGTTAACTGGTACATGACATGATTCTGACTGACTGGGAGTCTTTTGTGGACTTGTTTGAACACAGTTCTCTAAAGCAGGGATTTGGAAATTTCTTCCAAAAGTGTCCGAGGTAGGGTTAGGGTTAGTGTTGCAACAACACTCAGACATTTTCTAATGTATCTGCCATGCTTTAGGATGTATTTGCAGTGCAGGAAAGGTGTTGTTTTGTTGTTTCCTCGAAAAGCAAATTTTGACCAATTTTCACGTTTTTTGCTAAGCCGCGCGGCTGTCAAAAATGACGGAAAATCCAAATTCTGAAAACACACTTTCTACGTGCTAAAATTTTTCGTTTCTATCTTTAAAATGAAAGGAAATAACAAGTTTAGCCAAACTTTACTGGTAATTGTCATGCTCACATGAAAACTAGTCAATAATTGCATATGTTATACGTCATTTCAAAAGCAGGTTGAAAAAAAGCATTGCCACAAAATTGAAACCCATTCACACTAGATGCATTGAAAATACCTGTTAACTGGTACATGACATGATTCTGACTGACTGGGAGTGTTTTGTGGACTTGTTTGAACACAGTTCTCTAAAGCAGGGATTTGGAAATTTCTTCCAAAAGTGTCCCGGGTAGGGTTAGGGTTAGTGTTGCAACAACACTCAGACATTTTCTAATGCATCTGCCATGCTTTAGGATGTATTTGCAGTGCAGGAAAGGTGTTGTTTTGTTGTTTCCTCGAAAAGCAAATTTTGACCAATTTTCACGTTTTTTGCTAAGCCGCGCGGCTGTCAAAAATGACGGAAAATCCAAATTCTGAAACCATACTTTCTACGTGCTAAACTTCTTCGTTTCTATCTTTAAAACTAAAGGAAATAACAAGTTTAGCCAAACTTTACTGGTAATTGTCATGCTCACATGAAAACTAGTCAATAATTGCATATGTTATACGTCATTTCAAAAGCAGGTTGAAAAAAAGCATTGCCACAAAATTGAAACCCATTCACACTAGATGCATTGAAAATACCTGTTAACTGGTAGATGACATGATTCTGACTGACTGGGAGTGTTTTGTGGACTTGTTTGAACACAGTTCTCTAAAGCAGGGATTTGGAAATTTCTTCCAAAAGTGTCCCGGGTAGGGTTAGGGTTAGTGTTGCAACAACACTCCGACATTTTCTAATGCATCTGCCATGCTTAAGGATGTATTTGCAGTGCAGTAAAGGTGTTGTTTTGTTGTTTCCCCGAAAAGCAAATTTTGACCAATTTTCACGTTTTTGCTAAGCCGCGCGGCTGTCAAAAATGACGGAAAATCCAAATTCTGAAAACACACCTTCTACGTGCTAAACTTCTTTGTTTCTATCTTTAAAACTAAAGGAAATAACAAGTTTAGCCAAACTTTACTGGTAATTGTCATGCTCACATGAAAACTAGTCAATAATTGCATATGTTATACGTCATTTCAAAAGCAGGTTGAAAAAAAGCATTGCCACAAAACTGAAACCCATTCACACTAGATGCATTGAAATTACCTGTTAACTGGTAGATGACATGATTCTGACTGACTGGGAGTGTTTTGTGGACTTGTTTGAACACAGTTCTCTAAAGCAGGGATTTGGAAATTTCTTCCAAAAGTGTCCCGGGTAGGGTTAGGGTTAGGGTTGCAACAACACTCAGACATTTTCTAATGCATCTGCCATGCTTTAGGATGTATTTGCAGTGCAGGAAAGGTGTTGTTTTGTTGT
The DNA here is from genome assembly GCF_040954835.1 of Lepisosteus oculatus. Classification (NCBI taxonomy): domain Eukaryota; kingdom Metazoa; phylum Chordata; class Actinopteri; order Semionotiformes; family Lepisosteidae; genus Lepisosteus; species Lepisosteus oculatus. The sequence continues at coordinate 34,643,233 of NC_090697.1, forward strand.
TTCCTCGAAAAGCAAATTTTGACCAATTTTCACGTTTTTGCTAAGCCGCGCGGCTGTCAAAAATGACGGAAAATCCAAATTCTGAAACCATACTTTCTACGTGCTAAACTTCTTCGTTTCTATCTTTAAAACTAAAGGAAATAACAAGTTTAGCCAAACTTTACTGGTAATTGTCATGCTCACATGAAAACTAGTCAATAATTGCATATGTTATACGTCATTTCAAAAGCAGGTTGAAAAAAAGCATTGCCACAAAATTGAAACCCATTCACACTAGATATATTGAAAATACCTGTTAACTGGTAGATGACATGATTCTGACTGACTGGGAGTGTTTTGTGGACTTGTTTGAACACAGTTCTCTAAAGCAGGGATTTGGAAATTTCTTCCAAAAGTGTCCCGGGTAGGGTTAGGGTTAGTGTTGCAACAACACTCCGACATTTTCTAATGCATCTGCCATGCTTTAGGATGTATTTGCAGTGCAGGAAAGGTGTTGTTTTGTTGTTTCCCCGAAAAGCAAATTTTGACCAATTTTCACGTTTTTGCTAAGCCGCGCGGCTGTCAAAAATGACGGAAAATCCAAATTCTGAAAACACACCTTCTACGTGCTAAACTTCTTTCTTCGTTTCTATCTTTAAAACTAAAGGAAATAACAAGTTTAGCCAAACTTTACTGGTAATTGTCATGCTCACATGAAAACTAGACAATAATTGCATATGTTATACGTCATTTCAAAAGCAGGTTGAAAAAAAGCAATGCCACAAAACTGAAACCCATTCACACTAGATGCATTGAAAATACCTGTTAACTGGTACATGACATGATTCTGACTGACTGGGAGTCTTTTGTGGACTTGTTTGAACACAGTTCTCTAAAGCAGGGATTTGGAAATTTCTTCCAAAAGTGTCCGAGGTAGGGTTAGGGTTAGTGTTGCAACAACACTCAGACATTTTCTAATGCATCTGCCATGCTTTAGGATGTATTTGCAGTGCAGGAAAGGTGTTGTTTTGTTGTTTCCTCGAAAAGCAAATTTTGACCAATTTTCACGTTTTTGCTAAGCCGCGCGGCTGTCAAAAATGACGGAAAATCCAAATTCTGAAAACACACTTTCTACGTGCTAAACTTCTTCGTTTCTATTTTTAAAACTAAAGGAAATAACAAGTTTAGCCAAACTTTACTGGTAATTGTCATGCTCACATGAAAACTAGTCAATAATTGCATATGTTATACGTCATTTCAAAAGCAGGTTGAAAAAAAGCAATGCCACAAAATTGAAACCCATTCACACTAGATGCATTGAAAATACCTGTTAACTGGTAGATGACATGATTCTGACTGACTGGGAGTGTTTTGTGGACTTGTTTGAACACAGTTCTCTAAAGCAGGGATTTGGAAATTTCTTCCAAAAGTGTCCCGGGTAGGGTTAGGGTTAGGGTTGCAACAACACTCAGACATTTTCTAATGCATCTGCCATGCTTTAAAATGTATTTGCAGTGCAGGAAAGGTGTTGTTTTGTTGTTTCCTCGAAAAGCAAATTTTGACCAATTTTCACGTTTTTGCTAAGCCGCGCGGCTGTCAAAAATGACGGAAAATCCAAATTCTGAAACCATACTTTCTACGTGCTAAACTTCTTCGTTTCTATCTTTAAAACTAAAGGAAATAACAAGTTTAGCCAAACTTTACTGGTAATTGTCATGCTCACATGAAAACTAGTCAATAATTGCATATGTTATACGTCATTTCAAAAGCAGGTTGAAAAAAAGCATTGCCACAAAATTGAAACCCATTCACACTAGATGCATTGAAAATACCTGTTAACTGGTAGATGACATGATTCTGACTGACTGGGAGTGTTTTGTGGACTTGTTTGAACACAATTCTCTAAAGCAGGGATTTGGAAATTTCTTCCAAAAGTGTCCCGGGTAGGGTTAGGGTTAGGGTTGCAACAACACTCAGACATTTTCTAATGCATCTGCCATGCTTTAGGATGTATTTGCAGTGCAGGAAAGGTGTTGTTTTGTTGTTTCCTCGAAAAGCAAATTTTGACCAATTTTCACGTTTTTGCTAAGCCGCGCGGCTGTCAAAAATGACGGAAAATCCAAATTCTGAAAACACACTTTCTACGTGCTAAACTTTTTCGTTTCTATCTTTAAAATGAAAGGAAATAACAAGTTTAGCAAAACTTTACTGGTAATTGTCATGCTCACATGAAAACTAGTCAATAATTGCATATGTTATACGTCATTTCAAAAGCAGGTTGAAAAAAAGCATTGCCACAAAATTGAAACCCATTCACACTAGATGCATTGAAAATACCTTTTAACTGGTACATGACATGATTCTGACTGACTGGGAGTGTTTTGTGGACTTGTTTGAACACAGTTCTCTAAAGCAGGGATTTGGAAATTTCTTCCAAAAGTGTCCCGGGTAGGGTTAGGGTTAGTGTTGCAAAAACACTCAGACATTTTCTAATGCATCTGCCATGCTTTAGGATGTATTTGCAGTGCAGGAAAGGTGTTGTTTTGTTGTTTCCTCGAAAAGCAAATTTTGAGCAATTTTCACGTTTTTGCTAAGCCGCGCGGCTGTCAAAAATGACGGAAAATCCAAATTCTGAAACCACACTTTCTACGTGCTAAACTTCTTCGTTTCTATCTTTAAAACTAAAGGAAAAAACAAGTTTAGCCAAACTTTACTGGTAATTGTCATGCTCACATGAAAACTAGTCAATAATTGCATATGTTATACGTCATTTCAAAAGCAGGTTGAAAAAAAGCATTGCCACAAAATTGAAACCCATTCACACTAGATGCATTGAAAATACCTGTTAACTGGTAGATGACATGATTCTGACTGACTGGGAGTGTTTTGTGGACTTGTTTGAACACAGTTCTCTAAAGCAGGGATTTGGAAATTTCTTCCAAAAGTGTCCCGGGTAGGGTTAGGGTTAGGGTTGCAACAACACTCAGACATTTTCTAATGCATCTGCCATGCTTTAGGATGTATTTGCAGTGCAGGAAAGGTGTTGTTTTGTTGTTTCCTCAAAAAGCAAATTTTGACCAATTTTCACGTTTTTGCTAAGCCGCGCGGCTGTCAAAAATGACGGAAAATCCAAATTCTGAAAACACACCTTCTACGTGCTAAACTTCTTCGTTTCTATCTTTAAAACTAAAGGAAATAACAAGTTTAGCCAAACTTTACTGGTAATTGTCATGCTCACATGAAAACTAGTCAATAATTGCATATGTTATACGTCATTTCAAAAGCAGGTTGAAAAAAAGCATTGCCACAAAATTGAAACCCATTCACACTAGATGCATTGAAAATACCTGTTAACTGGTAGATGACATGATTCTGACTGACTGGGAGTGTTTTGTGGACTTGTTTGAACACAGTTCTCTAAAGCAGGGATTTGGAAATTTCTTCCAAAAGTGTCCCGGGTAGGGTTAGGGTTAGTGTTGCAACAACACTCAGACATTTTCTAATGCATCTGCCATGCTTTAGGATGTATTTGCAGTGCAGGAAAGGTGTTGTTTTGTTGTTTCCTCGAAAAGCAAATTTCGACCAATTTTCACGTTTTTGCTAAGCCGCGCGGCTGTCAAAAATGACGGAAAATCCAAATTCTGAAACCAAACTTTCTACGTGCTAAACTTCTTCGTTTCTATCTTTAAAATGAAAGGAAATAACAAGTTTAGCCAAACTTTACTGGTAATTGTCATGCTCACATGAAAACGAGTCAATAATTGCATATGTTATACGTCATTTCAAAAGCAGGTTGAAAAAAAGCGATGCCACAAAATTGAAACCCATTCACACTAGATGCATGGAAAATACCTTTTAACTGGTACATGACATGATTCTGATTGACTGGGAGTGTTTTGTGGACTTGTTTGAACACAGTTCTCTAAAGCAGGGATTTGGAAATTTCTTCCAAAAGTGTCCCGGGTAGGGTTAGGGTTAGTGTTGCAACAACACTCAGACATTTTCTAATGCATCTGCCATGCTTTAGGATGTATTTGCAGTGCAGGAAAGGTGTTGTTTTGTTGTTTCCTCGAAAAGCAAATTTTGACCAATTTTCACGTTTTTGCTAAGCCGCGCGGCTGTCAAAAATGACGGAAAATCCAAATTCTGAAACCACACTTTCTGCGTGCTAAACTTCTTCGTTTCTATCTTTAAAACTAAAGGAAATAACAAGTTTAGCCAAACTTTACTGCTAATTGTCATGCTCACATGAAAACTAGTCAATAATTGCATATCTTATACGTCATTTCAAAAGCAGGTTGAAAAAAAGCATTGCCACAAAATTGAAACCCATTCACACTAGATGCATTGAAAATACCTGTTAACTGGTACATGACATGATTCTGACTGACTGGGAGTGTTTTGTGGACTTGTTTGAACACATTTCTCTAAAGCAGCGATTTGGAAATTTCTTCCAAAAGTGTCCCGGGTAGGGTTAGGGTTAGGGTTGCAACAACACTCAGACATTTTCTAATGCATCTGCCATGCTTTAGGATGTATTTGCAGTGCAGGAAAGGTGTTGTTTTGTTGTTTCCTCGAAAAGCAAATTTTGACCAATTTTCACGTTTTTGCTAAGCCGAGCGGTTGTCAAAAATGACGGAAAATCTAAATTCTGAAAACACACTTTCTACGTGCTAAACTTCTTCGTTTCTATCTTTAGAACTAAAGGAAATAACAAGTTTAGCCAAACTTTACTGGTAATTGTCATGCTCACATGAAAACGAGTCAATAATTGCATATGTTATACGTCATTTCAAAAGCAGGTTGAAAAAAGCAATGCCACAAAATTGAAACCCATTCACACTAGATGCATTGAAAATACCTGTTAACTGGTACATGACATGATTCTGACTGACTGGGAGTGTTTTGTGGACTTGTTTGAACACAGTTCTCTAAAGCAGGGATTTGGAAATTTCTTCCAAAAGTGTCCCGGGTAGGGTTAGGGTTAGTGTTGCAACAACACTCAGACATTTTCTAATGCATCTGCCATGCTTTAGGATGTATTTGCAGTGCAGGAAAGGTGTTGTTTTGTTGTTTCCTCGAAAAGCAAATTTCGACCAATTTTCACGTTTTTGCTAAGCCGCGCGGCTGTCAAAAATGACGGAAAATCCAAATTCTGAAACCACACTTTCTACGTGCTAAACTTCTTCGTTTCTATCTTTAAAACTAAAGGAAATAACAAGTTTAGCCAAACTTTACTGGTAATTGTCATGCTCACATGAAAACGAGTCAATAATTGCATATGTTATACGTCATTTCAAAAGAAGGTTGAAAAAAAGCGTTGCCACAAAATTGAAACCCATTCACACTAGATGCATTGAAAATACCTTTTAACTGGTACATGACATGATTCTGACTGACTGGGAGTGTTTTGTGGACTTGTTTGAACACAGTTCTCTAAAGCAGGGATTTGGAAATTTCTTCCAAAAGTGTCCCGGGTAGGGTTAGGGTTAGTGTTGCAACAACACTCAGACATTTTCTAATGCATCTGCCATGCTTTAGGATGTATTTGCAGTGCAGGAAAGGTGTTGTTTTGTTGTTTCCCCGAAAAGCAAATTTTGACCAATTTTCACGTTTTTGCTAAGCCGCGCGGCTGTCAAAAATGACGGAAAATCCAAATTCTGAAAACACACTTTCTACGTGCTAAACTTCTTCGTTTCTATCTTTAAAATGAAAGGAAATAACAAGTTTAGCCAAACTTTACTGGTAATTGTCATGCTCACATGAAAACGAGTCAATAATTGCATATGTTATACGTCATTTCAAAAGAAGGTTGAAAAAAAGCGATGCCACAAAATTGAAACCCATTCACACTAGATGCATTGAAAATACCTGCTAACTGGTACATGACATGATTCTGACTGACTGGGAGTGTTTTGTGGACTTGTTTGAACACAGTTCTCTAAAGCAGGGATTTGGAAATTTCTTCCAAAAGTGTCCTGGGTAGGGTTAGGGTTAGGGTTGCAACAACACTCAGACATTTTCTAATGCATCTGCCATGCTTTAGGATGCATTTGCAGTGCAGGAAAGGTGTTGTTTTGTTGTTTCCTAGAAAAGCAAATTTCGACCAATTTTCACGTTTTTGCTAAGCCGCGCGGCTGTCAAAAATGACGGAAAATCCAAAGTCTGAAACCACACTTTCTACGTTCTAAACTTCTTCGTTTCTATCTTTAAAACTAAAGGAAATAACAAGTTTAGCCAAACTTTACTGGTAATTGTCATGCTCACATGAAAACTAGTCAATAATTGCATATGTTATACGTCATTTCAAAAGCAGGTTGAAAAAAAGCATTGCCACAAAATTGAAACCCATTCACACTAGATGCATTGAAAATACCTGTTAACTGGTACATGACATGATTCTGAATGACTGGGAGTGTTTTGTGGACTTGTTTGAACACAGTTCTCTAAAGCAGGGATTTGGAAATTTCTTCCAAAAGTGTCCCGGGTAGGGTTAGGGTTAGTGTTGCAACAACACTCAGACATTTTCTAATGCATCTGCCATGCTTTAGGATGTATTTGCAGTGCAGGAAAGGTGTTGTTTTGTTGTTTCCTCGAAAAGCAAATTTTGACCAATTTTCACGTTTTTGCTAAGCCGCGCGGCTGTCAAAAATGACGGAAAATCCAAATTCTGAAAACACACTTTCTACGTGCTAAACTTCTTCGTTTCTATCTTTAAAACTAAAGGAAATAACAAGTTTAGCCAAACTTTACTGGTAATTGTCATGCTCACATGAAAACGAGTCAATAATTACATATGTTATACGTCATTTCAAAAGCAGGTTGAAAAAAAGCATTGCCACAAAATTGAAACCCATTCACACTAGATGCATTGAAAATACCTGTTAACTGGTACATGACATGATTCTGACTGACTGGGAATGTTTTGTGGACTTGTTTGAACACAGTTCTCTAAAGCAGGGATTTGGAAATTTCTTCCAAAAGTGTCCCGGGTAGGGTTAGGGTTAGTGTTGCAACAACACTCAGACATTTTCTAATGCATCTGCCATGCTTTAGGATGTATTTGCAGTGCAGGAAAGGTGTTGTTTTGTTGTTTCCTCGAAAAGCAAATTTCGACCAATTTTCACGTTTTTGCTAAGCCGCGCGGCTGTCAAAAATGACGGAAAATCCAAAGTCTGAAACCACACTTTCTACGTGCTAAACTTCTTCGTTTCTATCTTTAAAACTAAAGGAAATAACAAGTTTAGCCAAACTTTACTGGTAATTGTCATGCTCACATGAAAACGAGTCAATAATTGCATATGTTATACGTCATTTCAAAAGCAGGTTGAAAAAAAGCATTGCCACAAAATTGAAACCCATTCACACTAGATGCATTGAAAATACCTGTTAACTGGTACATGACATGATTCTGACTGACTGGGAGTGTTTTGTGGACTTGTTTGAACACAGTTCTCTAAAGCAGGGATTTGGAAATTTCTTCCAAAAGTGTCCCGGGTAGGGTTAGGGTTAGTGTTGCAACAACACTCAGACATTTTCTAATGCATCTGCCATGCTTTAGGATGTTTTTGCAGTGCAGGAAAGGTGTTGTTTTGTTGTTTCCTCGAAAAGCAAATTTTGACCAATTTTCACGTTTTTGCTAAGCCGCGCGGCTGTCAAAAATGACGGAAAATCCAACTTCTGAAACCACACTTTCTACGTGCTAAACTTCTTCGTTTCTATCTTTAAAACTAAAGGAAATAACAAGTGTAGCCAAACTTTACTGCTAATTGTCATGCTCACATGAAAACTAGTCAATAATTGCATATGTTATACGTCATTTCAAAAGCAGGTTGAAAAAAAGCATTGCCACAAAATTGAAACCCATTCACACTAGATGTATTGAAAATACCTGTTAACTGGTACATGACATGATTCTGACTGACTGGGAGTGTTTTGTGGACTTGTTTGAACACAGTTCTCTAAAGCAGGGATTTGGAAATTTCTTCCAAAAGTATCCCGGGTAGGGTTAGGGTTAGTGTTGCAACAACACTCAGACATTTTCTAATGCATCTGCCATGCTTTAGGATGTATTTGCAGTGCAGGAAAGGTGTTGTTTTGTTGTTTCCTCGAAAAGCAAATTTCGACCAATTTTCACGTTTTTGCTAAGCCGCGCGGCTGTCAAAAATGACGGAAAATCCAAAGTCTGAAACCACACTTTCTACGTGCTAAACTTCTTCGTTTCTATCTTTAAAACTAAAGGAAATAACAAGTTTAGCCAAACTTTACTGGTAATTGTCATGCTCACATGAAAACTAGTCAATAATTGCATATGTTATACGTCATTTCAAAAGCAGGTTGAAAAAAAGCATTGCCACAAAATTGAAACCCATTCACACTAGATGCATTGAAAATACCTGTTAACTGGTACATGACATGATTCTGACTGACTGGGAGTGTTTTGTGGACTTGTTTGAACACAGTTCTCTAAAGCAGGGATTTGGAAATTTCTTCCAAAAGTGTCCCGGGTAGGGTTAGGGTTAGTGTTGCAACAACACTCAGACATTTTCTAATGCATCTGCCATGCTTTAGGATGTATTTGCAGTGCAGGAAAGGTGTTGTTTTGTTGTTTCCTCGAAAAGCAAATTTTGACCAATTTTCACGTTTTTGCTAAGCCGCGCGGCTGTCAAAAATGACGGAAAATGCAAATTCTGAAACCACACTTTCTACGTGCTAAACTTCTTCGTTTCTATCTTTAAAACTAAAGGAAATAACAAGTTTAGCCAAACTTTACTGCTAATTGTCATGCTCACATGAAAACTAGTCAATAATTGCATATCTTATACGTCATTTCAAAAGCAGGTTGAAAAAAAGCAATGCCACAAAATTGAAACCCATTCACACTAGATGCATTGAAAATACCTGTTAACTGGTACATGACATGATTCTGACTGACTGGGAGTGTTTTGTGGACTTGTTTGAACACAGTTCTCTAAAGCAGGGATTTGGAAATTTCTTCCAAAAGTGTCCCGGGTAGGGTTAGGGTTAGTGTTGCAACAACACTCAGACATTTTCTAATGCATCTGCCATGCTTTAGGATGTATTTGCAATGCAGGAAAGGTGTTGTTTTGTTGTTTCCTCGAAAAGCAAATTTTGACCAATTTTCACGTATTTGCTAAGCCGCGCGGCTGTCAAAAATGACGGAAAATCCAAATTCTGAAAACACACTTTCTACGTGCTAAACTTCTTCGTTTCTATCTTTAAAACGAAAGGAAATAACAAGTTTAGCCAAACTTTGCTGGTAATTGTCATGCTCACATGAAAACTAGTCAATAATTGCATATGTTATACGTCATTTCAAAAGCAGGTTGAAAAAAAGCAATGCCACAAAATTGAAACCCATTCACACTAGATGCATTGAAAATACCTGTTAACTGGTACATGACATGATTCTGACTGACTGGGAGTGTTTTGTGGACTTGTTTGAACACAGTTCTCTAAAGCAGGGATTTGGAAATTTCTTCCAAAAGTGTCCCGGGTAGGGTTAGGGTTAGTGTTGCAACAACACTCAGACATTTTCTAATGCATCTGCCATGCTTTAGGATGTATTTGCAGTGCAGGAAAGGTGTTGTTTTGTTGTTTCCTCGAAAAACAAATTTTGACCAATTTTCACGTTTTTGCTAAGCCGCGCGGCTGTCAAAAATGACGGAAAATCCAAATTCTGAAACCACACTTTCTAAGTGCTAAACTTCTTCGTTTCTATCTTTAAAACTAAAGGAAATAACAAGTTTAGCCAAACTTTACTGGTAATTCTCATGCTCACATGAAAAGTAGTCAATAATTGCATATGTTATACGTCATTTCAAAAGCAGGTTGAAAAAAAGCATTGCCACAAAATTGAAACCCATTCACACTAGATGCATTGAAAATACCTGTTAACTGGTACATGACATGATTCTGACTGACTGGGAGTGTTTTGTGGACTTGTTTGAACACAGTTCTCTAAAGCAGGGATTTGGAAATTTCTTCCAAAAGTGTCCCGGGTAGGGTTAGGGTTAGTGTTGCAACAACACTCAGACATTTTCTAATGCATCTGCCATGCTTTAGGATGTATTTGCAGTGCAGGAAAGGTGTTGTTTTGTTGTTTCCTCGAAAAGCAAATTTTGACCAATTTTCACGTTTTTGCTAAGCCGCGCGGCTGTCAAAAATGACGGAAAATGCAAATTCTGAAACCACACTTTCTACGTGCTAAACTTCTTCGTTTCTATCTTTAAAACTAAAGGAAATAACAAGTTTAGCCAAACTTTACTGCTAATTGTCATGCTCACATGAAAACTAGTCAATAATTGCATATCTTATACGTCATTTCAAAAGCAGGTTGAAAAAAAGCAATGCCACAAAATTGAAACCCATTCACACTAGATGCATTGAAAATACCTGTTAACTGGTACATGACATGATTCTGACTGACTGGGAGTGTTTTGTGGACTTGTTTGAACACAGTTCTCTAAAGCAGGGATTTGGAAATTTCTTCCAAAAGTGTCCCGGGTAGGGTTAGGGTTAGTGTTGCAACAACACTCAGACATTTTCTAATGCATCTGCCATGCTTTAGGATGTATTTGCAATGCAGGAAAGGTGTTGTTTTGTTGTTTCCTCGAAAAGCAAATTTTGACCAATTTTCACGTTTTTGCTAAGCCGCGCGGCTGTCAAAAATGACGGAAAATCCAAATTCTGAAACCACACTTTCTACGTGCTAAACTTCTTCGTTTCTATCTTTAAAACTAAAGGAAATAACAAGTGTAGCCAAACTTTACTGCTAATTGTCATGCTCACATGAAAACTAGTCAATAATTGCATATGTTATACGTCATTTCAAAAGCAGGTTGAAAAAAAGCATTGCCACAAAATTGAAACCCATTCACACTAGATGCATTGAAAATACCTGTTAACTGGTACATGACATGATTCTGACTGACTGGGAGTGTTTTGTGGACTTGTTTGAACACAGTTCTCTAAAGAAGGGATTTGGAAATTTCTTCCAAAAGTGTCCCGGGTAGGGTTAGGGTTAGTGTTGCAACAACACTCAGACATTTTCTAATGCCTCTGCCATGCTTTAGCATGTATTTGCAGTGCAGGAAAGGTGTTGTTTTGTTGTTTCCTCGAAAAACAAATTTTGACCAATTTTCACGTATTTGCTAAGCCGCGCGGCTGTCAAAAATGACGGAAAATCCAAATTCTGAAAACACACTTTCTACGTGCTAAACTTCTTCGTTTCTATCTTTAAAACGAAAGGAAATAACAAGTTTAGCCAAACTTTGCTGGTAATTGTCATGCTCACATGAAAACTAGTCAATAATTGCATATGTTATACGTCATTTCAAAAGCAGGTTGAAAAAAAGCAATGCCACAAAATTGAAACCCATTCACACTAGATGCATTGAAAATACCTGTTAACTGGTACATGACATGATTCTGACTGACTGGGAGTGTTTTGTGGACTTGTTTGAACACAGTTCTCTAAAGCAGGGATTTGGAAATTTCTTCCAAAAGTGTCCCGGGTAGGGTTAGGGTTAGTGTTGCAACAACACTCAGACATTTTCTAATGCATCTGCCATGCTTTAGGATGTATTTGCAGTGCAGGAAAGGTGTTGTTTTGTTGTTTCCTCGAAAAACAAATTTTGACCAATTTTCACGTTTTTGCTAAGCCGCGCGGCTGTCAAAAATGACGGAAAATCCAAATTCTGAAACCACACTTTCTAAGTGCTAAACTTCTTCGTTTCTATCTTTAAAACTAAAGGAAATAACAAGTTTAGCCAAACTTTACTGGTAATTCTCATGCTCACATGAAAAGTAGTCAATAATTGCATATGTTATACGTCATTTCAAAAGCAGGTTGAAAAAAAGCATTGCCACAAAATTGAAACCCATTCACACTAGATGCATTGAAAATACCTGTTAACTGGTACATGACATGATTCTGACTGACTGGGAGTGTTTTGTGGACTTGTTTGAACACAGTTCTCTAAAGCAGGGATTTGGAAATTTCTTCCAAAAGTGTCCCGGGTAGGGTTAGGGTTAGTGTTGCAACAACACTCAGACATTTTCTAATGCATCTGCCATGCTTTAGGATGTATTTGCAGTGCAGGAAAGGTGTTGTTTTGTTGTTTCCTCGAAAAGCAAATTTTGACCAATTTTCACGTTTTTTCTAAGCCGTGCGGCTTTCAAAAATGACGGAAAATCCAAATTCTGAAACCACACTTTCTAAGTGCTAAACTTCTTCGTTTCTATCTTTAAAACTAAAGGAAATAACAAGTTTAGCCAAACTTTACTGGTAATTGTCATACTCACATGAAAACTAGTCAATAATTGCATATGTTATACGTCATTTCAAAAGCAGGTTGAAAAAAAGCAATGCCAAAAAATTGAAACCCATTCACACTAGATGCATTGAAAATACCTTTTAACTGGTACATGACATGATTCTGACTGACTGGGAGTGTTTTGTGGACTTGTTTGAACACAGTTCTCTAAAGCAGGGATTTGGAAATTTCTTCCAAAAGTGTCCCGGGTAGGGTTAGGGTTAGGGTTGCAACAACACTCAGACATTTTCTAATGCATCTGCCATGCTTTAGGATGTATTTGCAGTGCAGGAAAGGAGTTGTTTTGTTGTTTCCTCGAAAAGCAAATTTTGACCAATTTTCACGTTTTTGCTAAGCCGCGCGGCTGTCAAAAATGACGGAAAATCAAAATTCTGAAAACACACTTTCTACGTGCTAAACTTCTTCGTTTCTATCTTTAAAATGAAAGGAAATAACAAGTTTAGCCAAACTTTACTGGTAATTGTCATGCTCACATGAAAACTAGTCAATAATTGCATATGTTATACGTCATTTCAAAAGCAGGTTGAAAAAAAGCAATGCCACAAAATTGAAACCCATTCACACTAGATGCATTGAAAATACCTGTTAACTGGTACATGACATGATTCTGACTGACTGGGAGTGTTTTGTGGACTTGTTTGAACACAGTTCTCTAAAGCAGGGATTTGGAAATTTCTTCCAAAAGTGTCCCGGGTAGGGTTAGGGTTAGTGCTGCAACAACACTCAGACATTTTCTAATGCATCTGCCATGCTTTAGGATGCATTTGCAGTGCAGGAAAGGTGTTGTTTTGTTGTTTCCTCGAAAAGCAAATTTCGACCAATTTTCACGTTTTTGCTAAGCCGCGCGGCTGTCAAAAATGACGGAAAATCCAAAGTCTGAAACCACACTTTCTACGTGCTAAACTTCTTCGTTTCTATCTTTAAAACTAAAGGAAATAACAAGTTTAGCCAAACTTTACTGGTAATTGTCATGCTCACATGAAAACTAGTCAATAATTGCATATCTTATACGTCATTTCAAAAGCAGATTGAAAAAAAGCAATGCCACAAAATTGAAACCCATTCACACTAGATGCATTGAAAATACCTGTTAACTGGTACATGACATGATTCTGACTGACTGGGAGTGTTTTGTGGACTTGTTTGAACACAGTTCTCTAAAGCAGGGATTTGGAAATTTCTTCCAAAAGTGTCCCGGGTAGGGTTAGGGTTTGTGTTGCAACAACACTCAGACATTTTCTAATGCATCTGCCATGCTTTAGGATGTATTTGCAGTGCAGGAAAGGTGTTGTTTTGTTGTTTCCTCGAAAAGCAAATTTCGACCAATTTTCACGTTTTTGCTAAGCCGCGCGGCTGTCAAAAATGACGGAAAATCCAAATTCTGAAACCACACTTTCTACGTGCTAAACTTCTTCGTTTCTATCTTTAAAACTAAAGGAAATAACAAGTTTAGCCAAACTTTACTGGTAATTGTCATGCTCACATGAAAACTAGTCAATAATTGCATATGTTATACGTCATTTCAAAAGCAGGTTGAAAAAAAGCATTGCCACAAAATTGAAACCCATTCACACTAGATGCATTGAAAATACCTGTTAACTGGTACATGACATGATTCTGACTGACTGGGAGTGTTTTGTGGACTTGTTTGAACACAGTTCTCTAAAGCAGGGATTTGGAAATTTCTTCCAAAAGTGTCCCGGGTAGGGTTAGGGTTAGTGTTGCAACAACACTCAGACATTTTCTAATGCATCTGCCATGCTTTAGGATGCATTTGCAGTGCAGGAAAGGTGTTGTTTTGTTGTTTCCTCGAAAAGCAAATTTCGACCAATTTTCACTTTTTTGCTAAGCCGCGCGGCTGTCAAAAATGACGGAAAATCCAAAGTCTGAAACCACACTTTCTACGTGCTAAACTTCTTCGTTTCTTTCTTTAAAACTAAAGGAAATAACAAGTTTAGCCAAACTTTACTGGTAATTGTCATGCTCACATGAAAACTAGTCAATAATTGCATATCTTATACGTCATTTCAAAAGCAGATTGAAAAAAAGCAATGCCACAAAATTGAAACCCATTCACACTAGATGCATTGAAAATACCTGTTAACTGGTACATGACATGATTCTGACTGACTGGGAGTGTTTTGTGGACTTGTTTGAACACAGTTCTCTAAAGCAGGGATTTGGAAATTTCTTCCAAAAGTGTCCCGGGTAGGGTTAGGGTTAGTGTTGCAACAACACTCAGACATTTTCTAATGCATCTGCCATGCTTTAGGATGTATTTGCAGTGCAGGAAAGGTGTTGTTTTGTTGTTTCCTCGAAAAGCAAATTTCGACCAATTTTCACGTTTTTGCTAAGCCGCGCGGCTGTCAAAAATGACGGAAAATCCAAATTCTGAAAACACACTTTCTACGTGCTAAACTTCTTCGTTTCTATCTTTAAAACTAAAGGAAATAACAAGTTTAGCCAAACTTTACTGGTAATTGTCATGCTCACATGAAAACTAGTCAATAATTGCATATGTTATACGTCATTTCAAAAGCACGTTGAAAAAAAGCGTTGCCACAAAATTGAAACCCATTCACACTAGATGCATTAAAAATACCTGTTAACTGGTACATGACATGATTCTGACTGACTGGGAGTGTTTTGTGGACGTGTTTGAACACAGTTCTCTAAAGCAGGGATTTGGAAATTTCTTCCAAAAGTGTCCCGGGTAGGGTTAGGGTTAGGGTTGCAACAACACTCAGACATTTTCTAATGCATCTGCCATGCTTTAGGATGTATTTGCAGTGCAGGAAAGGTGTTGTTTTGTTGTTTCCCCGAAAAGCAAATTTTGACCAATTTTCACGTTTTTGGTAAGCCGCGCGGCTGTCAAAAATGACGGAAAATCCAAATTCTGAAAACACACCTTCTACGTGCTAAACTTCTTCGTTTCTATCTTTAAAACTAAAGGAAATAACAAGTTTAGCCAAACTTTACTGGTAATTCTCATGCTCACATGAAAAGTAGTCAATAATTGCATATGTTATACGTCATTTCAAAAGAAGGTTGAAAAAAAGCAATGCCACAAAATTGAAACCCATTCACACTAGATGCATTGAAAATACCTTTTAACTGGTACATGACATGATTCTGACTGACTGGGAGTGTTTTGTGGACTTGTTTGAACACAGTTCTCTAAAGCAGGGATTTGGAAATTTCTTCCAAATGTGTCCCGGGTAGGGTTAGGGTTAGGGTTGCAACAACACTCAGACATGTTCTAATGCATCTGCCATGCTTTAGGATGCATTTGCAGTGCAGGAAAGGTGTTGTTTTGTTGTTTCCTAGAAAAGCAAATTTCGACCAATTTTCACGTTTTTGCTAAGCCGCGCGGCTGTCAAAAATGACGGAAAATCCAAATTCTGATAACACACTTTCTACGTGCTAAACTTCTTCGTTTCTATCTTTAAAACTAAAGGAAATAACAAGTTTAGCCAAACTTTACTGGTAATTGTCATGCTCACATGAAAACGAGTCAATAATTGCATATGTTATATGTCATTTCAAAAGAAGGTTGAAAAAAAGCGTTGCCACAAAATTGAAACCCATTCACACTAGATGCATTGAAAATACCTGTTAACTGGTACATGACATGATTCTGACTGACTGGGAGTGTTTTGTGGACTTGTTTGAACACAGTTCTCTAAAGCAGGGATTTGGAAATTTCTTCCAAAAGTGTCCCGGGTAGGGTTAGGGTTAGGGTTGCAACAACACTCAGACATTTTCTAATGCATCTGCCATGCTTTAGGATGTATTTGCAGTGCAGGAAAGGTGTTGTTTTGTTGTTTCCTCGAAAAGCAAATTTTGACCAATTTTCACGTTTTTGCTAAGCCGCGCGGCTGTCAAAAATGACGGAAAATCAAAATTCTGAAAACACACTTTCTACGTGCTAAACTTCTTCGTTTCTATCTTTAAAATGAAAGGAAATAACAAGTTTAGCCAAACTTTACTGGTAATTGTCATGCTCACATGAAAACTAGTCAATAATTGCATATGTTATACGTCATTTCAAAAGCAGGTTGAAAAAAAGCAATGCCACAAAATTGAAACCCATTCACACTAGATGCATTGAAAATACCTGTTAACTGGTACATGACATGATTCTGACTGACTGGGAGTGTTTTGTGGACTTGTTTGAACACAGTTCTCTAAAGCAGGGATTTGGAAATTTCTTCCAAAAGTGTCCCGGGTAGGGTTAGGGTTAGTGTTGCAACAACACTCAGATATTTTCTAATGCATCTGCCATGCTTTAGGATGTATTTGCAGTGCAGGAAAGGTGTTGTTTTGTTGTTTCCTCGAAAAGCAAATTTTGACCAATTTTCACGTTTTTGCTAAGCCGCGCGGCTGTCAAAAATGACGGAAAATCCAAATTCTGAAAACACACCTTCTACGTGCTAAACTTCTTCGTTTCTATCTTTAAAACTAAAGGAAATAACAAGTTTAGCCAAACTTTACTGGTAATTGTCATGCTCACATGAAAACGAGTCAATAAATGCATATGTTATACGTCATTTCAAAAGAAGGTTGAAAAAAAGCGTTGCCACAAAATTGAAACCCATTCACACTAGATGCATTAAAAATACCTGTTAACTGGTACATGACATGATTCTGACTGACTGGGAGTGTTTTGTGGACGTGTTTGAACACAGTTCTCTAAAGCAGGGATTTGGAAATTTCTTCCAAAAGTGTCCCGGGTAGGGTTAGGGTTAGGGTTGCAACAACACTCAGACATTTTCTAATGCATCTGCCATGCTTTAGGATGTATTTGCAGTGCAGGAAAGGTGTTGTTTTGTTGTTTCCCCGAAAAGCAAATTTTGACCAATTTTCACGTTTATGCTAAGCCGCGCGGCTGTCAAAAATGACGGAAAATCCAAATTCTGAAAACACACCTTCTACGTGCTAAACTTCTTCGTTTCTATCTTTAAAACTAAAGGAAATAACAAGTTTAGCCAAACTTTACTGGTAATTCTCATGCTCACATGAAAAGTAGTCAATAATTGCATATGTTATACGTCATTTCAAAAGAAGATTGAAAAAAAGCAATGCCACAAAATTGAAACCCATTCACACTAGATGCATTGAAAATACCTTTTAACTGGTACATGACATGATTCTGACTGACTGGGAGTGTTTTGTGGACTTGTTTGAACACAGTTCTCTAAAGCAGGGATTTGGAAATTTCTTCAAAAAGTGTCCCGGGTAGGGTTAGGGTTAGGGTTGCAACAACACTCAGACATGTTCTAATGCATCTGCCATGCTTTAGGATGTATTTGCAGTGCAGGAAAGGTGTTGTTTTGTTGTTTCCTCGAAAAGCAAATTTTGACCAATTTTCACGTTTTTGCTAAGCCGCGCGGCTGTCAAAAATGACGGAAAATCCAAATTCTGAAAACACACTTTCTACGTGCTAAACTTCTTCGTTTCTATCTTTAAAATGAAAGGAAATAACAAGTTTAGCCAAACTTTACTGGTAATTGTCATGCTCACATGAAAACTAGTCAATAATTGCATATGTTATACGTCATTTCAAAAGCAGGTTGAAAAAAAGCAATGCCACAAAATTGAAACCCATTCACACTAGATGCATTGAAAATACCTGTTAACTGGTACATGACATGATTCTGACTGACTGGGAGTGTTTTGTGGACTTGTTTGAACACAGTTCTCTAAAGCAGGGATTTGGAAATTTCTTCCAAAAGTGTCCTGGGTAGGGTTAGGGTTACGGATGCAACAACACTCAGACATTTTCTAATGCATCTGCCATGCTTTAGGATGCATTTGCAGTGCAGGAAAGGTGTTGTTTTGTTGTTTCCTAGAAAAGCAAATTTCGACCAATTTTCACGTTTTTGCTAAGCCGCGCGGCTGTCAAAAATGACGGAAAATCCAAATTCTGAAACCACACTTTCTACGTGCTAAACTTCTTCGTTTCTATCTTTAAAACTAAAGGAAATAACAAGTTTAGCCAAACTTTACTGGTAATTGTCATGCTCACATGAAAACTAGTCAATAATTGCATATGTTATACGTCATTTCAAAAGCAGGTTGAAAAAAAGCATTGCCACAAAATTGAAACCCATTCACACTAGATGCATTGAAAATACCTGTTAACTGGTACATGACATGATTCTGACTGACTGGGAGTGTTTTGTGGACTTGTTTGAACACAGTTCTTTAAAGCAGGGATTTGGAAATTTCTTCCAAAAGTGTCCTGGGTACGGTTAGGGTTAGGGTTGCAACAACACTCAGACCTTTTCTAATGCATCTGCCATGCTTTAGGATGTATTTGCAGTGCAGGAAAGGTGTTGTTTTGTTGTTTCCTCGAAAAGCAAATTTCGACCAATTTTCACGTTTTTGCTAAGCCGCGCGGCTGTCAAAAATGACGGAAAATCCAAAGTCTGAAACCACACTTTCTACGTGCTAAACTTCTTCGTTTCTATCTTTAAAACTAAAGGAAATAAGTTTAGCCAAACTTTACTGGTAATTGTCATGCTCACATGAAAACGAGTCAATAATTGCATATGTTATATGTCATTTCAAAAGAAGGTTGAAAAAAAGCGTTGCCACAAAATTGAAACCCATTCACACTAGATGCATTGAAAATACCTGTTAACTGGTACATGACATGATTCTGACTGACTGGGAGTGTTTTGTGGACTTGTTTGAACACAGTTCTCTAAAGCAGGGATTTGGAAATTTCTTCCAAAAGTGTCCCGGGTAGGGTTAGGGTTAGTGTTGCAACAACACTCAGACATTTTCTAATGCATCTGCCATGCTTTAGGATGCATTTGCAGTGCAGGAAAGGTGTTGTTTTGTTGTTTCCTCGAAAAGCAAATTTCGACCAATTTTCACGTTTTTGCTAAGCCGCGCGGCTGTCAAAAATGACGGAAAATCCAAAGTCTGAAACCACACTTTCTACGTGCTAAACTTCTTCGTTTCTATCTTTAAAACTAAAGGAAATAACAAGTTTAGCCAAACTTTACTGGTAATTGTCATGCTCACATGAAAACTAGTCAATAATTGCATATCTTATACATCATTTCAAAAGCAGATTGAAAAAAAGCAATGCCACAAAATTGAAACCCATTCACACTAGATGCATTGAAAATACCTGTTAACTGGTACATGACATGATTCTGACTGACTGGGAGTGTTTTGTGGACTTGTTTGAACACAGTTCTCTAAAGCAGGGATTTGGAAATTTCTTCCAAAAGTGTCCCGGGTAGGGTTAGGGTTTGTGTTGCAACAACACTCAGACATTTTCTAATGCATCTGCCATGCTTTAGGATGTATTTGCAGTGCAGGAAAGGTGTTGTTTTGTTGTTTCCTCGAAAAGCAAATTTCGACCAATTTTCACGTTTTTGCTAAGCCGCGCGGCTGTCAAAAATGACGGAAAATCCAAATTCTGAAACCACACTTTCTACGTGCTAAACTTCTTCGTTTCTATCTTTAAAACTAAAGGAAATAACAAGTTTAGCCAAACTTTACTGGTAATTGTCATGCTCACATGAAAACTAGTCAATAATTGCATATGTTATACGTCATTTCAAAAGCAGGTTGAAAAAAAGCATTGCCACAAAATTGAAACCCATTCACACTAGATGCATTGAAAATACCTGTTAACTGGTACATGACATGATTCTGACTGACTGGGAGTGTTTTGTGGACTTGTTTGAACACAGTTCTCTAAAGCAGGGATTTGGAAATTTCTTCCAAAAGTGTCCCGGGTAGGGTTAGGGTTAGTGTTGCAACAACACTCAGACATTTTCTAATGCATCTGCCATGCTTTAGGATGCATTTGCAGTGCAGGAAAGGTGTTGTTTTGTTGTTTCCTCGAAAAGCAAATTTCGACCAATTTTCACGTTTTTGCTAAGCCGCGCGGCTGTCAAAAATGACGGAAAATCCAAAGTCTGAAACCACACTTTCTACGTGCTAAACTTCTTCGTTTCTATCTTTAAAACTAAAGGAAATAACAAGTTTAGCCAAACTTTACTGGTAATTGTCATGCTCACATGAAAACTAGTCAATAATTGCATATCTTATACGTCATTTCAAAAGCAGATTGAAAAAAAGCAATGCCACAAAATTGAAACCCATTCACACTAGATGCATTGAAAATACCTGTTAACTGGTACATGACATGATTCTGACTGACTGGGAGTGTTTTGTGGACTTGTTTGAACACAGTTCTCTAAAGCAGGGATTTGGAAATTTCTTCCAAAAGTGTCCTGGGTAGGGTTAGGGTTACGGATGCAACAACACTCAGACATTTTCTAATGCATCTGCCATGCTTTAGGATGCATTTGCAGTGCAGGAAAGGTGTTGTTTTGTTGTTTCCTAGAAAAGCAAATTTCGACCAATTTTCACGTTTTTGCTAAGCCGCGCGGCTGTCAAAAATGACGGAAAATCCAAATTCTGATAACACACTTTCTACGTGCTAAACTTCTTCGTTTCTATCTTTAAAACTAAAGGAAATAACAAGTTTAGCCAAACTTTACTGGTAATTGTCATGCTCACATGAAAACGAGTCAATAATTGCATATGTTATATGTCATTTCAAAAGAAGGTTGAAAAAAAGCGTTGCCACAAAATTGAAACCCATTCACACTAGATGCATTGAAAATACCTGTTAACTGGTACATGACATGATTCTGACTGACTGGGAGTGTTTTGTGGACTTGTTTGAACACAGTTCTCTAAAGCAGGGATTTGGAAATTTCTTCCAAAAGTGTCCCGGGTAGGGTTAGGGTTTGTGTTGCAACAACACTCAGACATTTTCTAATGCATCTGCCATGCTTTAGGATGTATTTGCAGTGCAGGAAAGGTGTTGTTTTGTTGTTTCCTCGAAAAGCAAATTTCGACCAATTTTCACGTTTTTGCTAAGCCGCGCGGCTGTCAAAAATGACGGAAAATCCAAATTCTGAAACCACACTTTCTACGTGCTAAACTTCTTCGTTTCTATCTTTAAAACTAAAGGAAATAACAAGTTTAGCCAAACTTTACTGGTAATTGTCATGCTCACATGAAAACTAGTCAATAATTGCATATGTTATACGTCATTTCAAAAGCAGGTTGAAAAAAAGCATTGCCACAAAATTGAAACCCATTCACACTAGATGCATTGAAAATACCTGTTAACTAGTACATGACATGATTCTGACTGACTGGGAGTGTTTTGTGGACTTGTTTGAACACAGTTCTCTAAAGCAGGGATTTGGAAATTTCTTCAAAAAGTGTCCCGGGTAGGGTTAGGGTTAGTGTTGCAACAACACTCAGACATTTTCTAATGCATCTGCCATGCTTTAGGATGTATTTGCAGTGCAGGAAAGGTGTTGTTTTGTTGTTTCCTCGAAAAGCAAATTTTGACCAATTTTCACGTTTTTGCTAAGCCGCGCGGCTGTCAAAAATGACGGAAAATCCAAATTCTGAAAACACACTTTCTACGTGCTAAACTTCTTCGTTTCTATCTTTAAAACTAAAGGAAATAACAAGTTTAGCCAAACTTTACTGGTAATTGTCATCCTCACATGAAAACGAGTCAATAATTGCATATGTTATACGTCATTTCAAAAGAAGGTTGAAAAAAAGCGTTGCCACAAAATTGAAACCCATTCACACTAGATGCATTGAAAATACCTTTTAACTGGTACATGACATGATTCTGACTGACTGGGAGTGTTTTGTGGACTTGTTTGAACACAGTTCTCTAAAGCAGGGATTTGGAAATTTCTTCCAAAAGTGTCCCGGGTAGGGTTAGGGTTAGGGTTGCAACAACACTCAGACATTTTCTAATGCATCTGCCATGCTTTAGGATGTATTTGCAGTGCAGGAAAGGTGTTGTTTTGTTGTTTCCTCGAAAAGCAAATTTTGACCAATTTTCACGTTTTTGCTAAGCCGCGCGGCTGTCAAAAATGACGGAAAATCCAAATTCTGAAAACACACTTTCTACGTGCTAAACTTCTTCGTTTCTATCTTTAAAACTAAAGGAAATAACAAGTTTAGCCAAACTTTACTGGTAATTGTCATGCTCACATGAAAACTAGTCAATAATTGCATATGTTATACGTCATTTCAAAAGCAGGTTGAAAAAAAGCATTGCCACAAAATTGAAACCCATTCACACTAGATGCATTGAAAATACCTGTTAACTGGTACATGACATGATTCTGACTGACTGGGAGTGTTTTGTGGACTTGTTTGAACACAGTTCTCTAAAGCAGGGATTTGGAAATTTCTTCCAAAAGTGTCCCGGGTAGGGTTAGGGTTAGTGTTGCAACAACACTCAGACATTTTCTAATGCATCTGCCATGCTTTAGGATGCATTTGCAGTGCAGGAAAGGTGTTGTTTTGTTGTTTCCTCGAAAAGCAAATTTCGACCAATTTTCACGTTTTTGCTAAGCCGCGCGGCTGTCAAAAATGACGGAAAATCCAAAGTTTGAAACCACACTTTCTACGTGCTAAACTTCTTCGTTTCTATCTTTAAAACTAAAGGAAATAACAAGTTTAGCCAAACTTTACTGGTAATTGTCATGCTCACATGAAAACTAGTCAATAATTGCATATCTTATACGTCATTTCAAAAGCAGATTGAAAAAAAGCAATGCCACAAAATTGAAACCCATTCACACTAGATGCATTGAAAATACCTGTTAACTGGTACATGACATGATTCTGACTGACTGGGAGTGTTTTGTGGACTTGTTTGAACACAGTTCTCTAAAGCAGGGATTTGGAAATTTCTTCCAAAAGTGTCCCGGGTAGGGTTAGGGTTAGTGTTGCAACAACACTCAGACATTTTCTAATGCATCTGCCATGCTTTAGGATGTATTTGCAGTGCAGGAAAGGTGTTGTTTTGTTGTTTCCTCGAAAAGCAAATTTCGACCAATTTTCACGTTTTTGCTAAGCCGCGCGGCTGTCAAAAATGACGGAAAATCCAAATTCTGAAAACACACTTTCTACGTGCTAAACTTCTTCGTTTCTATCTTTAAAACTAAAGGAAATAACAAGTTTAGCCAAACTTTACTGGTAATTGTCATCCTCACATGAAAACGAGTCAATAATTGTATATGTTATACGTCATTTCAAAAGAAGGTTGAAAAAAAGCATTGCCACAAAATTGAAACCCATTCACACTAGATGCATTGAAAATACCTTTTAACTGGTACATGACATGATTCTGACTGACTGGGAGTGTTTTGTGGACTTGTTTGAACACAGTTGTCTAAAGCAGGGATTTGGAAATTTCTTCCAAAAGTGTCCCGGGTAGGGTTAGGGTTAGGGTTGCAACAACACTCAGACATTTTCTAATGCATCTGCCATGCTTTAGGATGTATTTGCAGTGCAGGAAAGGTGTTGTTTTGTTGTTTCCTCGAAAAGCAAATTTTGACCAATTTTCACGTTTTTGCTAAGCCGCGCGGCTGTCAAAAATGACGGAAAATCCAAAGTCTGAAACCACACTTTCTACGTGCTAAACTTCTTCGTTTCTATCTTTAAAACTAAAGGAAATAACAAGTTTAGCCAAACTTTACTGGTAATTGTCATGCTCACATGAAAACTAGTCAATAATTGCATATGTTATACGTCATTTCAAAAGCAGGTTGAAAAAAAGCATTACCACGAAATTGAAACCCATTCACACTTGATGCATTGAAAATACCTTTTAACTGGTACATGACATGATTCTGACTGACTGGGAGTGTTTTGTGGACTTGTTTGAACACAGTTCTCTAAAGCAGGGATTTGGAAATTTCTTCCAAAAGTGTCCCGGGTAGGGTTAGGGTTAGTGTTGCAACAACACTCAGACATTTTCTAATGCATCTGCCATGCATTAGGATGTATTTGCAGTGCAGGAAAGGTGTTGTTTTGTTGTTTCCTCGAAAAGCAAATTTTGACCAATTTTCACGTTTTTGCTAAGCCGCGCGGCTGTCAAAAATGACGGAAAATCCAAATTCTGAAACCACACTTTCTACGTGCTAAACTTCTTCGTTTCTATCTTTAAAACTAAAGGAAATAACAAGTTTAGCCAAACTTAACTGGTAATTGTCATGCTCACATGAAAACTAGTCAATAATTGCATATGTTATACGTCAATTCAAAAGCAGGTTGAAAAAAAGCATTGCCACAAAATTGAAACCCATTCACACTAGATGCATTGAAAATACCTTTTAACTGGTACATGACATGATTCTGACTGACTGGGAGTGTTTTGTGGACTTTTTTTGAACACAGTTCTCTAAAGCAGGGATTTGGAAATTTCTTCCAAAAGTGTCCCGGGTAGGGTTAGGGTTAGGGTTGCAACAACACTCAGACATTTTCTAATGCATCTGCCATGCTTTAGGATGTATTTGCAGTGCAGGAAAGGTGTTGTTTTGTTGTTTCCTCGAAAAGCAAATTTTGACCAATTTTCACGTTTTTGCTAAGCCGCGCGGCTGTCAAAAATGACGGAAAATCCAAATTCTGAAAACACACTTTCTACGTGCTAAACTTCTTCGTTTCTATCTTTAAAATGAAAGGAAATAACAAGTTTAGCCAAACTTTACTGGTAATTGTCATGGTCACATGAAAACTAGTCAATAATTGCATATGTTATACGTCATTTCAAAAGCAGGTTGAAAAAAAGCAATGCCACAAAATTGAAACCCATTCACACTAGATGCATTGAAAATACCTGTTAACTGGTACATGACATGATTCTGACTGACTGGGAGTGTTTTGTGGACTTGTTTGAACACAGTTCTCTAAAGCAGGGATTTGGAAATTTCTTCCAAAAGTGTCCTGGGTAGGGTTAGGGTTACGGTTGCAACAACACTCAGACATTTTCTAATGCATCTGCCATGCTTTAGGATGCATTTGCAGTGCAGGAAAGGTGTTGTTTTGTTGTTTCCTAGAAAAGCAAATTTCGACCAATTTTCACGGTTTTGCTAAGCCGCGCGGCTGTCAAAGATGACGGAAAATCCAAATTCTGAAAACACACTTTCTACGTGCTAAACTTCTTCGTTTCTATCTTTAAAACTAAAGGAAATAACAACTTTAGCCAAACTTTACTGGTAATTGTCATGCTCACATGAAAACGAGTCAATAATTGCATATGTTATACGTCATTTCAAAAGAAGGTTCAAAAAAAGCGTTGCCACAAAATTGAAACCCATTCACACTAGATGCATTGAAAATACCTTTTAACTGGTACATGACATGATTCTGACTGACTGGGAGTGTTTTGTGGACTTGTTTGAACACAGTTCTCTAAAGCAGGGATTTGGAAATTTCTTCCAAAAGTGTCCCGGGTAGGGTTAGGGTTAGGGTTGCAACAACACTCAGACATATTCTAATGCATCTGCCATGCTTTAGGATGTATTTGCAGTGCAGGAAAGGTGTTGTTTTGTTGTTTCCCCGATAAGCAAATTTTGACCAATTTTCACGTTTTTGCTAAGCCGCGCGGCTGTCAAAAATGACGGAAAATCCAAATTCTGAAACCACACTTTCTACGTGCTAAACTTCTTCGTTTCTATCTTTAAAACTAAAGGAAATAACAAGTTTAGCCAAACTTTACTGGTAATTGTCATGCTCACATGAAAACTAGTCAATAATTGCATATGTTATACGTCATTTCAAAAGCAGGTTGAAAAAAAGCAATGCCACAAAATTGAAACCCATTCACACTAGATGCATTGAAAATACCTTTTAACTGGTACATGACATGATTCTGACTGACTGGGAGTGTTTTGTGGACTTGTTTGAACACAGTTTTCTAAAGCAGGGATTTGGAAATTTCTTCCAAATGTGTCCCGGGTAGGGTTAGGGTTAGGGTTGCAACAACACTCAGACATTTTCTAATGCATCTGCCATGCTTTAGGATGTATTTGCAGTGCAGGAAAGGTGTTGTTTTGTTGTTTCCTCGAAAAGCAAATTTCGACCAATTTTCACGTTTTTGATAAGCCGCGCGGCTGTCAAAAATGACGGAAAATCCAAAGTCTGAAACTACACTTTCTACGTGCTAAACTTCTTCGTTTCTATCTTTAAAACTTAAGGAAATAACAAGTTTAGACCAAACTTTACTGGTAATTGTCATGCTCACATGAAAACTAGTCAATAATTGCATATGTTATACGTCATTTCAAAAGCAGGTTGAAAAAAAGCATTGCCACAAAATTGAAACCCATTCACACTAGATGCATTGAAAATACCTGTTAACTGGTACATGACATGATTCTGACTGACTGGGAGTGTTTTGTGGACTTGTTTGAACACAGTTCTCTAAAGCAGGGATTTGGAAATTTCTTCCAAAAGTGTCCCGGGTAGGGTTAGGGATACGGTTGCAACAACACTCAGACATTTTCTAATGCATCTGCCATGCTTTAGGATGCATTTGCAGTGCAGGAAAGGTGTTGTTTTGTTGTTTCCTCGAAAAGCAAATTTTGACCAAATTTCACGTTTTTGCTAAGCCGCGCGGCTGTCAAAAATGACGGAAAATCCAAATTCTGAAAACACACTTTCTACGTGCTAAACTTCTTCGTTTCTATCTTTAAAACTAAAGGAAATAACAAGTTTAGCCAAACTTTACTGGTAATTGTCATGCTCACATGAAAACTAGTCAATAATTGCATATGTTATACGTCATTTCAAAAGCAGGTTGAAAAAAAGCATTGCCACAAAATTGAAACCCATTCACACTAGATGCATTGAAAATACCTGTTAACTGGTACATGACATGATTCTGACTGACTGGGAGTGTTTTGTGGACTTGTTTGAACACAGTTCTTTAAAGCAGGGATTTGGAAATTTCTTCCAAAAGTGTCCTGGGTACGGTTAGGGTTAGGGTTGCAACAACACTCAGACCTTTTCTAATGCATCTGCCATGCTTTAGGATGTATTTGCAGTGCAGGAAAGGTGTTGTTTTGTTGTTTCCTCGAAAAGCAAATTTCGACCAATTTTCACGTTTTTGCTAAGCCGCGCTGCTGTCAAAAATGACGGAAAATCCAAAGTCTGAAACCACACTTTCTACGTGCTAAACTTCTTCGTTTCTATCTTTAAAACTAAAGGAAATAAAAAGTTTAGCCAAACTTTACTGGTAATTGTCATGCTCACATGAAAACTAGTCAATAATTGCATATGTTATACGTCATTTCAAAAGCAGGTTGAAAAAAAGCATTACCACGAAATTGAAACCCATTCACACTTGATGCATTGAAAATACCTTTTAACTGGTACTTGACATGATTCTGACTGACTGGGAGTGTTTTGTGGACTTGTTTGAACACAGTTCTCTAAAGCAGGGATTTGGAAATTTCTTCCAAAAGTGTCCCGGGTAGGGTTAGGGTTAGTGTTGCAACAACACTCAGACATTTTCTAATGCATCTGCCATGCATTAGGATGTATTTGCAGTGCAGGAAAGGTGTTGTTTTGTTGTTTCCTCGAAAAGCAAATTTTGACCAATTTTCACGTTTTTGCTAAGCCGCGCGGCTGTCAAAAATGACGGAAAATCCAAATTCTGAAACCACACTTTCTACGTGCTAAACTTCTTCGTTTCTATCTTTAAAACTAAAGGAAATAACAAGTTTAGCCAAACTTAACTGGTAATTGTCATGCTCACATGAAAACTAGTCAATAATTGCATATGTTATACGTCAATTCAAAAGCAGGTTGAAAAAAAGCATTGCCACAAAATTGAAACCCATTCACACTAGATGCATTGAAAATACCTTTTAACTGGTACATGACATGATTCTGACTGACTGGGAGTGTTTTGTGGACTTTTTTTGAACACAGTTCTCTAAAGCAGGGATTTGGAAATTTCTTCCAAAAGTGTCCCGGGTAGGGTTAGGGTTAGGGTTGCAACAACACTCAGACATTTTCTAATGCATCTGCCATGCTTTAGGATGTATTTGCAGTGCAGGAAAGGTGTTGTTTTGTTGTTTCCTCGAAAAGCAAATTTTGACCAATTTTCACGTTTTTGCTAAGCCGCGCGGCTGTCAAAAATGACGGAAAATCCAAATTCTGAAAACACACTTTCTACGTGCTAAACTTTTTCGTTTCTATCTTTAAAACTAAAGGAAATAACAAGTTTAGCCAAACTTTACTGGTAATTGTCATGCTCACATGAAAATGAGTCAATAATTGCATATGTTATACGTCATTTCAAAAGAAGGTTGAAAAAAAGCGTTGCCACAAAATTGAAACCCATTCACACTAGATGCATTGAAAATACCTTTTAACTGGTACATGACATGATTCTGACTGACTGGGAGTGTTTTGTGGACTTGTTTGAACACAGTTCTCTAAAGCAGGGATTTGGAAATTTCTTCCAAAAGTGTCCCGGGTAGGGTTAGGGTTAGGGTTGCAACAACACTCAGACATTTTTTAATGCATCTGCCATGCTTTAGGATGTATTTGCAGTGCAGGAAAGGTGTTGTTTTGTTGTTTCCCCGAAAAGCAAATTTTGACCAATTTTCACGTTTTTGCTAAGCCGCGCGGCTGTCAAAAATGACGGAAAATCCAAATTCTGAAACCACACTTTCTACGTGCTAAACTTCTTCGTTTCTATCTTTAAAACTAAAGGAAATAACAAGTTTAGCCAAACTTTACTGGTAATTGTCATGCTCACTTGAAAACTAGTCAATAATTGCATATGTTATACGTCATTTCAAAAGCAGGTTGAAAAAAAGCAATGCCACAAAATTGAAACCCATTCACACTAGATGCATTGAAAATACCTTTTAACTGGTACATGACATGATTCTGACTGATTGGGAGTGTTTTGTGGACTTGTTTGAACACAGTTCTCTAAAGCAGGGATTTGGAAATTTCTTCCAAATGTGTCCCGGGTAGGGTTAGGGTTAGGGTTGCAACAACACTCAGACATTTTCTAATGCATCTGCCATGCTTTAGGATGTATTTGCAGTGCAGGAAAGGTGTTGTTTTGTTGTTTCCTCGAAAAGCAAATTTCGACCAATTTCACGTTTTTGCTAAGCCGCGCGGCTGTCAAAAATGACGGAAAACCCAAATTCTGAAACCACACTTTCTACGTGCTAAACTTCTTCGTTTCTATCTTTAAAATGAAAGGAAATAACAAGTTTAGCCAAACTCTACTGGTAATTGTCATGCTCACATGAAAACTAGTCAATAATTGCATATGTTATACGTCATTTCAAAAGCAGGTTGAAAAAAAGCATTGCCACAAAATTGAAACCCATTCACACCAGATGCATTGAAAATACCTTTTAATGGTACATGACATGATTCTGACTGACTGGGAGTGTTTTGTGGACTTGTTTGAACACAGTTCTCTAAAGCAGGGATTTGGAAATTTCTTCCAAAAGTGTCCCGGGTAGGGTTAGGGTTAGGGTTGCAACAACACTCAGACATGTTCTAATGCATCTGCCATGCTTTAGGATGTATTTGCAGTGCAGGAAAGGTGTTGTTTTGTTGTTTCCTCGAAAAGCAAATTTTGACCAATTTTCACGTTTTTGCTAAGCCGCGCGGCTGTCAAAAATGACGGAAAATCCAAATTCTGAAAACACACTTTCTACGTGCTAAACTTCTTCGTTTCTATCTTTAAAATGAAAGGAAATAACAAGTTTAGCCAAACTTTACTGGTAATTGTCATGGTCACATGAAAACTAGTCAATAATTGCATATGTTATACGTCATTTCAAAAGCAGGTTGAAAAAAAGCAATGCCACAAAATTGAAACCCATTCACACTAGATGCATTGAAAATACCTGTTAACTGGTACATGACATGATTCTGACTGACTGGGAGTGTTTTGTGGACTTGTTTGAACACAGTTCTCTAAAGCAGGGATTTGGAAATTTCTTCCAAAAGTGTCCTGGGTAGGGTTAGGGTTACGGTTGCAACAACACTCAGACATTTTCTAATGCATCTGCCATGCTTTAGGATGCATTTGCAGTGCAGGAAAGGTGTTGTTTTGTTGTTTCCTAGAAAAGCAAATTTCGACCAATTTTCACGGTTTTGCTAAGCCGCGCGGCTGTCAAAGATGACGGAAAATCCAAATTCTGAAAACACACTTTCTACGTGCTAAACTTCTTCGTTTCTATCTTTAAAACTAAAGGAAATAACAACTTTAGCCAAACTTTACTGGTAATTGTCATACTCACATGAAAACGAGTCAATAATTGCATATGTTATACGTCATTTCAAAAGAAGGTTCAAAAAAAGCGTTGCCACAAAATTGAAACCCATTCACACTAGATGCATTGAAAATACCTTTTAACTGGTACATGACATGATTCTGACTGACTGGGAGTGTTTTGTGGACTTGTTTGAACACAGTTCTCTAAAGCAGGGATTTGGAAATTTCTTCCAAAAGTGTCCCGGGTAGGGTTAGGGTTAGGGTTGCAACAACACTCAGACATATTCTAATGCATCTGCCATGCTTTAGGATGTATTTGCAGTGCAGGAAAGGTCTTGTTTTGTTGTTTCCTCGAAAAGCAAATTTTGACCAATTTTCACGTTTTTGCTAAGCCGCGCGGCTGTCAAAAATGACAGAAAATCCAAATTCTGAAAACACACTTTCTACGTGCTAAACTTCTTCGTTTCTATCTTTAAAATGAAAGGAAATAACAAGTTTAGCCAAACTTTACTGGTAATTGTCATGCTCACATTAAAACTAGTCAATAATTGCATATCTTATACGTCATTTCAAAAGCAGGTTGAAAAAAAGCAATGCCACAAAATTGAAACCCATTCACACTAGATACATTGAAAATACCTGTTAACTGGTACATGACATGATTCTGACTGACTGGGAGTCTTTTGTGGACTTGTTTGAACACATTTCTCTAAAGCAGGGATTTGGAAATTTCTTCCAAAAGTGTCCCGGGTAGGGTTAGGGTTAGGGTTGCAACAACACTCAGACATTTTCTAATGCATCTGCCATGCTTTAGGATGTATTTGCAGTGCAGGAAAGGTGTTGTTTTGTTGTTTCCTCGAAAAGCAAATTTCGACCAATTTTCACGTTTTTGCTAAGCCGCGCGGCTGTCAAAAATGACGGAAAATCCAAATTCTGAAAACACACTTTCTACGTGCTAAACTTCTTCGTTTCTATCTTTAAAACTAAAGGAAATAACAAGTTTAGCCAAACTTTACTGGTAATTGTCATGCTCACATGAAAACTAGTCAATAATTGCATATGTTATACGTCATTTCAAAAGAAGGTTGAAAAAAAGCGATGCCACAAAATTGAAACCCATTCACACTAGATGCATTGAAAATACCTTTTAACTGGTACATGACATGATTCTGACTGACTGGGAGTGTTTTGTGGACTTGTTTGAACACAGTTCTCTAAAGCAGGGATTTGGAAATTTCTTCCAAATGTGTCCCGGGTAGGGTTAGGGTTAGGGTTGCAACAACACTCAGACATATTCTAATGCATCTGCCATGCTTTAGGATGTATTTGCAGTGCAGGAAAGGTGTTGTTTTGTTGTTTCCCCGAAAAGCAAATTTTGACCAATTTTCACGTTTTTGCTAAGCCGCGCGGCTGTCAAAAATGACGGAAAATCCAAATTCTGAAACCACACTTTCTACGTGCTAACCTTCTTCGTTTCTATCTTTAAAACTAAAGGAAATAACAAGTTTAGCCAAACTTTACTGGTAATTGTCATGCTCACATGAAAACTAGTCAATAATTGCATATGTTATACGTCATTTCAAAAGCAGGTTGAAAAAAAGCAATGCCACAAAATTGAAACCCATTCACACTAGATGCATTGAAAATACCTTTTAACTGGTACATGACATGATTCTGACTGACTGGGAGTGTTTTGTGGACTTGTTTGAACACAGTTTTCTAAAGCAGGGATTTGGAAATTTCTTCCAAATGTGTCCCGGGTAGGGTTAGGGTTAGGGTTGCAACAACACTCAGACATTTTCTAATGCATCTGCCATGCTTTAGGATGTATTTGCAGTGCAGGAAAGGTGTTGTTTTGTTGTTTCCTCGAAAAGCAAATTTCGACCAATTTTCACGTTTTTGATAAGCCGCGCGGCTGTCAAAAATGACGGAAAATCCAAAGTCTGAAACCACACTTTCTACGTGCTAAACTTCTTCGTTTCTATCTTTAAAACTTAAGGAAATAACAAGTTTAGACCAAACTTTACTGGTAATTGTCATGCTCACATGAAAACTAGTCAATAATTGCATATGTTATACGTCATTTCAAAAGCAGGTTGAAAAAAAGCATTGCCACAAAATTGAAACCCATTCACACTAGATGCATTGAAAATACCTGTTAACTGGTACATGACATGATTCTGACTGACTGGGAGTGTTTTGTGGACTTGTTTGAACACAGTTCTCTAAAGCAGGGATTTGGAAATTTCTTCCAAAAGTGTCCTGGGTAGGGTTAGGGATACGGTTGCAACAACACTCAGACATTTTCTAATGCATCTGCCATGCTTTAGGATGCATTTGCAGTGCAGGAAAGGTGTTGTTTTGTTGTTTCCTAGAAAAGCAAATTTCGACCAATTTTCACGTTTTTGCTAAGCCGCGCGGCTGTCAAAAATGACGGAAAATCCAAATTCTGAAAACACACTTTCTACGTGCTAAACTTCTTCGTTTCTATCTTTAAAATGAAAGGAAATAACAAGTTTAGCCAAACTTTACTGGTAATTGTCATGCTCACATGAAAACGAGTCAATAATTGCATATGTTATACGTCATTTCAAAAGAAGGTTGAAAAAAAGCGATGCCACAAAATTGAAACCCATTCACACTAGATGCATTGAAAATACCTTTTAACTGGTACATGACATGATTCTGACTGACTGGGAGTGTTTTGTGGACTTGTTTGAACACAGTTCTATAAAGCAGGGATTTGGAAATTTCTTCCAAAAGTGTCCCGGGTAGGGTTAGGGTTAGGGTTGCAACAACACTCAGACATTTTCTAATGCATCTGCCATGCTTTAGGATGTATTTGCAGTGCAGGAAAGGTGTTGTTTTGTTGTTTCCTCGAAAAGCAAATTTCGACCAATTTTCACGTTTTTGCTAAGCCGCGCGGCTGTCAAAAATGACGGAAAATCCAAATTCTGAAACCACACTTTCTACGTGCTAAACTTCTTCGTTTCTATCTTTAAAACTAAAGGAAATAACAAGTTTAGCCAAACTTTACTGGTAATTGTCATGCTCACATGAAAACTAGTCAATAATTGCATATGTTATACGTCATTTCAAAAGCAGGTTGAAAAAAAGCATTGCCACAAAATTGAAACCCATTCACACTAGATGCATTGAAAATACCTGTTAACTGGTACATGACATGATTCTGACTGACTGGGAGTGTTTTGTGGACTTGTTTGAACACAGTTCTCTAAAGCAGGGATTTGGAAATTTCTTCCAAAAGTGTCCCGGGTAGGGTTAGGGTTAGGGTTGCAAGAACACTCAGACATTTTCTAATGCATCTGCCATGCTTTAGGATGTATTTGCAGTGCAGGAAAGGTGTTGTTTTGTTGTTTCCCCGAAAAGCAAATTTTGACCAATTTTCACGTTTTTGCTAAGCCGCGCGGCTGTCAAAAATGACGGAAAATCCAAATTCTGAAAACACACTTTCTACGTGCTAAACTTCTTCGTTTCTATCTTTAAAATGAAAGGAAATAACAAGTTTAGCCAAACTTTACTGGTAATTGTCATGCTCACATGAAAACGAGTCAATAATTGCATATGTTATACGTCATTTCAAAAGAAGGTTGAAAAAAAGCGATGCCACAAAATTGAAACCCATTCACACTAGATGCATTGAAAATACCTTTTAACTGGTACATGACATGATTCTGACTGACTGGGAGTGTTTTGTGGACTTGTTTGAACACAGTTCTATAAAGCAGGGATTTGGAAATTTCTTCCAAAAGTGTCCCGGGTAGGGTTAGGGTTAGGGTTGCAACAACACTCAGACATTTTCTAATGCATCTGCCATGCTTTAGGATGTATTTGCAGTGCAGGAAAGGTGTTGTTTTGTTGTTTCCCCGAAAAGCAAATTTTGACCAATTTTCACATTTTTGCTAAGCCGCGCGGCTGTCAAAAATGACGGAAAATCCAAAGTCTGAAACCACACTTTCTACGTGCTAAACTTCTTCGTTTCTATCTTTAAAACTAAAGGAAATAACAAGTTTAGCCAAACTTTACTGGTAATTGTCATGCTCACATGAAAACTAGTCAATAATTACATATGTTATACGTCATTTCAAAAGCAGGTTGAAAAAAAGCATTGCCACAAAATTGAAACCCATTCACACTAGATGCATTGAAAATACCTGTTAACTGGTACATGACATGATTCTGACTGACTGGGAGTGTTTTGTGGACTTGTTTGAACACATTTCTCTAAAGCAGGGATTTGGAAATTTCTTCCAAAAGTGTCCCGGGTAGGGTTAGGGTTAGGGTTGCAACAACACTCAGACATTTTCTAATGCATCTGCCATGCTTTAGGATGTATTTGCAGTGCAGGAAAGGTGTTGTTTTGTTGTTTCCTCGAAAAGCAAATTTCGACCAATTTTCACGTTTTTGCTAAGCCGCGCGGCTGTCAAAAATGACGGAAAATCCAAATTCTGAAAACACACTTTCTACGTGCTAAACTTCTTCGTTTCTATCTTTAAAACTAAAGGAAATAACAAGTTTAGCCAAACTTTACTGGTAATTGTCATGCTCACATGAAAACGAGTCAATAATTGCATATGTTATACGTCATTTCAAAAGAAGGTTGAAAAAAAGCGATGCCACAAAATTGAAACCCATTCACACTAGATGCATTGAAAATACCTTTTAACTGGTACATGACATGATTCTGACTGACTGGGAGTGTTTTGTGGACTTGTTTGAACACAGTTCTCTAAAGCAGGGATTTGGAAATTTCTTCCAAAAGTGTCCCGGGTAGGGTTAGGGTTAGGGTTGCAACAACACTCAGACATTTTCTAATGCATCTGCCATGCTTTAGGATGTATTTGCAGTGCAGGAAAGGTGTTGTTTTGTTGTTTCCCCGAAAAGCAAATTTTGACCAATTTTCACGTTTTTGCTAAGCCGCGCGGCTGTCAAAAATGACGGAAAATCCAAATTCTGAAAACACACTTTCTACGTGCTAAACTTCTTCGTTTCTATCTTTAAAATGAAAGGAAATAACAAGTTTAGCCAAACTTTACTGGTAATTGTCATGCTCACATGAAAACGAGTCAATAATTGCATATGTTATGCGTCATTTCAAAAGAAGGTTGAAAAAAAGCGATGCCACAAAATTGAAACCCATTCACACTAGATGCATTGAAAATACCTGTTAACTGGTACATGACATGATTCTGACTGACTGGGAGTGTTTTGTGGACTTGTTTGAACACAGTTCTCTAAAGCAGGGATTTGGAAATTTCTTCCAAAAGTGTCCCGGGTAGGGTTAGGGTTAGGGTTGCAACAACACTCAGACATTTTCTAATGCATCTGCCATGCTTTAGGATGCATTTGCAGTGCAGGAAAGGTGTTGTTTTGTTGTTTCCTAGAAAAGCAAATTTCGACCAATTTTCACGTTTTTGCTAAGCCGCGCGGCTGTCAAAAATGACGGAAAATCCAAAGTCTGAAACCACACTTTCTACGTGCTAAACTTCTTCGTTTCTATCTTTAAAACTAAAGGAAATAACAAGTTTAGCCAAACTTTACTGGTAATTGTCATGCTCACATGAAAACTAGTCAATAATTGCATATGTTATACGTCATTTCAAAAGCAGGTTGAAAAAAAGCATTGCCACAAAATTGAAACCCATTCACACTAGATGCATTGAAAATACCTGTTAACTGGTACATGACATGATTCTGACTGACTGGGAGTGTTTTGTGGACTTGTTTGAACACAGTTCTCTAAAGCAGGGATTTGGAAATTTCTTCCAAAAGTGTCCCGGGTAGGGTTAGGGTTAGGGTTGCAACAACACTCAGACATTTTCTAATGCATCTGCCATGCTTTAGGATGCATTTGCAGTGCAGGAAAGGTGTTGTTTTGTTGTTTCCTCGAAAAGCAAATTTTGACCAATTTTCACGTTTTTGCTAAGCCGCGCGGCTGTCAAAAATGACGGAAAATCCAAATTCTGAAAACACACTTTCTACGTGCTAAACTTCTTCGATTCTATCTTTAAAACTAAAGGAAATAACAAGTTTAGCCAAACTTTACTGGTAATTGTCATGCTCACATGAAAACTATTCAATAATTGCATATGTTATACGTCATTTCAAAAGCAGGTTGAAAAAAAGCATTGCCACAAAATTGAAACCCATTCACACTAGATGCATTGAAAATACCTGTTAACTGGTACATGACATGATTCTGACTGACTGGGAGTGTTTTGTGGACTTGTTTGAACACAGTTCTCTAAAGCAGGGATTTGGAAATTTCTTCCAAAAGTGTCCCGGGTAGGGTTAGGGTTAGTGTTGCAACAACACTCAGACATTTTCTAATGCATCTGCCATGCTTTAGGATGTATTTGCAGTGCAGGAAAGGTGTTGTTTTGTTGTTTCCTCGAAAAGCAAATTTTGACCAATTTTCACGTTTTTGCTAAGCCGCGCAGCTGTCAAAAATGACGGAAAATCCAAATTCTGAAAACACACTTTCTACGTGCTAAACTTCTTCGTTTCTATCTTTAAAACTAAAGGAAATAACAAGTTTAGCCAAACTTTACTGGTAATTGTCATGCTCACATGAAAACTAGTCAATAATTGCATATGTTATACGTCATTTCAAAAGCAGGTTGAAAAAAAGCAATGCCACAAAATTGAAACCCATTCACACTAGATGCATTGAAAATACCTGTTAACTGGTACATGACATGATTCTGACTGACTGGGAGTGTTTTGTGGACTTGTTTGAACACAGTTCTCTAAAGCAGGGATTTGGAAATTTCTTCCAAAAGTGTCCTGGGTAGGGTTAGGGTTAGGGTTGCAACAACACTCAGACATTTTCTAATGCATCTGCCATGCTTTAGGATGCATTTGCAGTGCAGGAAAGGTGTTGTTTTGTTGTTTCCTAGAAAAGCAAATTTCGACCAATTTTCACGTTTTTGCTAAGCCGCGCGGCTGTCAAAAATGACGGAAAATCCAAAGTCTGAAACCACACTTTCTACGTTCTAAACTTCTTCGTTTCTATCTTTAAAACTAAAGGAAATAACAAGTTTAGCCAAACTTTACTGGTAATTGTCATGCTCACATGAAAACTAGTCAATAATTGCATATGTTATACGTCATTTCAAAAGCAGGTTGAAAAAAAGCATTGCCACAAAATTGAAACCCATTCACACTAGATGCATTGAAAATACCTGTTAACTGGTACATGACATGATTCTGACTAACTGGGAGTGTTTTGTGGACTTGTTTGAACACAGTTCTCTAAAGCAGGGATTTGGAAATTTCTTCCAAAAGTGTCCCGGGTAGGGTTAGGGTTAGTGTTTCAAGAACACTCAGACATTTTCTAATGCATCTGCCATGCTTTAGGATGTATTTGCAGTGCAGGAAAGGTGTTGTTTTGTTGTTTCCTCGAAAAGCAAATTTTGACCAATTTTCACGTTTTTGCTGAGCCGCGCGGCTGTCAAAAATGACGGATAATCCAAATTCTGAAACCACACTTTCTACGTGCTAAACTTCTTCGTTTCTATCTTTAAAACTAAAGGAAATAACAAGTTTAGCCAAACTTTACTGGTAATTGTCATGCTCACATGAAAACGAGTCAATAATTGCATATGTTATACGTCATTTCAAAAGCAGGTTGAAAAAAAGCATTGCCACAAAATTGAAACCCATTCACACTAGATGCATTGAAAATACCTGTTAACTGGTACATGACATGATTCTGACTGACTGGGAGTGTTTTGTGGACTTGTTTGAACACAGTTCTCTAAAGCAGGGATTTGGAAATTTCTTCCAAAAGTGTCCCGGGTAGGGTTAGGGTTAGTGTTGCAACAACACTCAGACATTTTCTAATGCATCTGCCATGCTTTAGGATGTATTTGCAGTGCAGGAAAGGTGTTGTTTTGTTGTTTCCTCGAAAAGCAAATTTTGACCAATTTTCACGTTTTTGCTAAGCCGCGCGGCTGTCAAAAATGACGGAAAATCCAAATTCTGAAAACACACTTTCTAAGTGCTAAACTTCTTCATTTCTATCTTTAAAACTAAAGGAAATAACAAGTTTAGCCAAACTTTACTGGTAATTGTCATGCTCACATGAAAACGAGTCAATAATTGCATATCTTATACGTCATTTCAAAAGCAGGTTGAAAAAAAGCAATGCCACAAAATTGAAACCCATTCACACTAGATGCATTGAAAATACCTGTTAACTGGTACATGACATGATTCTGACTGACTGGGAGTGTTTTGTGGACTTGTTTGAACACAGTTCTCTAAAACAGGGATTTGGAAATTTCTTCCAAAAGTGTCCCGGGTAGGGTTAGGGTTAGGGTTGCAACAACACTCAGACATTTTCTAATGCATCTGCCATGCTTTAGGATGTATTTGCAGTGCAGGAAAGGTGTTGTTTTGTTGTTTCCTCGAAAAGCAAATTTCGACCAATTTTCACGTTTTTGCTAAGCCGCGCGGCTGTCAAAAATGACGGAAAATCCAAAGTCTGAAACCACACTTTCTACGTGCTAAACTTCTTCGTTTCTATCTTTAAAACTAAAGGAAATAACAAGTTTAGCCAAACTTTACTGGTAATTGTCATGCTCACATGAAAACGAGTCAATAATTGCATATGTTATACGTCATTTCAAAAGCAGGTTGAAAAAAAGCATTGCCACAAAATTGAAACCCATTCACACTAGATGCATTGAAAATACCTGTTAACTGGTACATGACATGATTCTGACTGACTGGGAGTGTTTTGTGGACTTGTTTGAACACAGTTCTCTAAAGCAGGGATTTGGAAATTTCTTCCAAAAGTGTCCCGGGTAGGGTTAGGGTTAGTGTTGCAACAACACTCAGACATTTTCTAATGCATCTGCCATGCTTTAGGATGTATTTGCAGTGCAGGAAAGGTGTTGTTTTGTTGTTTCCTCGAAAAGCAAATTTTGACCAATTTTCACGTTTTTGCTAAGCCGCGCGGCTGTCAAAAATGACGGAAAATCCAAATTCTGAAAACACACTTTCTACGTGCTAAACTTCTTCGTTTCTATCTTTAAAACTAAAGGAAATAACAAGTTTAGCCAAACTTTACTGGTAATTGTCATGCTCACATGAAAACGAGTCAATAATTGCATATGTTATACGTCATTTCAAAAGCAGGTTGAAAAAAAGCATTGCCACAAAATTGAAACCCATTCACACTAGATGCATTGAAAATACCTGTTAACTGGTACATGACATGATTCTGACTGACTGGGAGTGTTTTGTGGACTTGTTTGAACACAGTTCTCTAAAACAGGGATTTGGAAATTTCTTCCAAAAGTGTCCCGGGTAGGGTTAGGGTTAGGGTTGCAACAACACTCAGACATTTTCTAATGCATCTGCCATGCTTTAGGATGTATTTGCAGTGCAGGAAAGGTGTTGTTTTGTTGTTTCCTCGAAAAGCAAATTTCGACCAATTTTCACGTTTTTGCTAAGCCGCGCGGCTGTCAAAAATGACGGAAAATCCAAAGTCTGAAACCACACTTTCTACGTGCTAAACTTCTTCGTTTCTATCTTTAAAACTAAAGGAAATAACAAGTTTAGCCAAACTTTACTGGTAATTGTCATGCTCACATGAAAACTAGTCAATAATTGCATATGTTATACGTCATTTCAAAAGCAGGTTGAAAAAAAGCATTGCCACAAAATTGAAACCCATTCACACTAGATGCATTGAAAATACCTGTTAACTGGTACATGACATGATTCTGACTGACTGGGAGTGTTTTGTGGACTTGTTTGAACACAGTTCTCTAAAGCAGGGATTTGGAAATTTCTTCCAAAAGTGTCCCGGGTAGGGTTAGGGTTAGTGTTGCAACAACACTCAGACATTTTCTAATGCATCTGCCATGCTTTAGGATGTATTTGCAGTGCAGGAAAGGTGTTGTTTTGTTGTTTCCTCGAAAAGCAAATTTCGACCAATTTTCACGTTTTTGCTAAGCCGCGCGGCTGTCAAAAATGACGGAAAATCCAAAGTCTGAAACCACACTTTCTACGTGCTAAACTTCTTCGTTTCTATCTTTAAAACTAAAGGAAATAACAAGTTTAGCCAAACTTTACTGGTAATTGTCATGCTCACATGAAAACTAGTCAATAATTGCATATGTTATACGTCATTTCAAAAGCAGGTTGAAAAAAAGCATTGCCACAAAATTGAAACCCATTCACACTAGATGCATTGAAAATACCTGTTAACTGGTACATGACATGATTCTGACTGACTGGGAGTGTTTTGTGGACTTGTTTGAACACAGTTCTCTAAAGCAGGGATTTGGAAATATCTTCCAAAAGTGTCCCGGGTAGGGTTAGGGTTAGTGTTGCAACAACACTCAGACATTTTCTAATGCAACTGCCATGCTTTAGGATGTATTTGCAGTGCAGGAAAGGTGTTGTTTTGTTGTTTCCTCGAAAAGCAAATTTCGACCAATTTTCACGTTTTTGCTAAGCCGCGCGGCTGTCAAAAATGACGGAAAATCCAAAGTCTGAAACCACACTTTCTACGTGCTAAACTTCTTCGTTTCTATCTTTAAAACTAAAGGAAATAACAAGTTTAGCCAAACTTTACTGGTAATTGTCATGCTCACATGAAAACTAGTCAATAATTGCATATGTTATACGTCATTTCAAAAGCAGGTTGAAAAAAAGCATTGCCACAAAATTGAAACCCATTCACACTAGATGCATTGAAAATACCTGTTAACTGGTACATGACATGATTCTGACTGACTGGGAGTGTTTTGTGGACTTGTTTGAACACAGTTCTCTAAAGCAGGGATTTGGAAATTTCTTCCAAAAGTGTCCCGGGTAGGGTTAGGGTTAGTGTTGCAACAACACTCAGACATTTTCTAATGCATCTGCCATGCTTTAGGATGTATTTGCAGTGCAGGAAAGGTGTTGTTTTGTTGTTTCCTCGAAAAGCAAATTTTGACCAATTTTCACGTTTTTCCTAAGCCGCGCGGCTGTCAAAAATGACGGAAAATCCAAATTCTGAAACCACACTTTCTACGTGCTAAACTTCTTCGTTTCTATCTTTAAAACTAAAGGAAATAACAAGTTTAGCCAAACTTTACTGCTAATTGTCATGCTCACATGAAAACTAGTCAATAATTGCAAATCTTATACATCATTTCAAAAGCAGGTTGAAAAAAAGCAATGCCACAAAATTGAAACCCATTCACACTAGATGCATTGAAAATACCTGTTAACTGGTACATGACATGATTCTGACTGACTGGGAGTGTTTTGTGGACTTGTTTGAACACAGTTCTCTAAAACAGGGATTTGGAAATTTCTTCCAAAAGTGTCCCGGGTAGGGTTAGGGTTAGGGTTGCAACAACACTCAGACATTTTCTAATGCATCTGCCATGCTTTAGGATGTATTTGCAGTGCAGGAAAGGTGTTGTTTTGTTGTTTCCTCGAAAAGCAAATTTCGACCAATTTTCACGTTTTTGCTAAGCCGCGCGGCTGTCAAAAATGACGGAAAATCCAAAGTCTGAAACCACACTTTCTACGTGCTAAACTTCTTCGTTTCTATCTTTAAAACTAAAGGAAATAACAAGTTTAGCCAAACTTTACTGGTAATTGTCATGCTCACATGAAAACGAGTCAATAATTGCATATGTTATACGTCATTTCAAAAGCAGGTTGAAAAAAAGCATTGCCACAAAATTGAAACCCATTCACACTAGATGCATTGAAAATACCTGTTAACTGGTACATGACATGATTCTGACTGACTGGGAGTGTTTTGTGGACTTGTTTGAACACAGTTCTCTAAAGCAGGGATTTGGAAATTTCTTCCAAAAGTGTCCCGGGTAGGGTTAGGGTTAGTGTTGCAACAACACTCAGACATTTTCTAATGCATCTGCCATGCTTTAGGATGTATTTGCAGTGCAGGAAAGGTGTTGTTTTGTTGTTTCCTCGAAAAGCAAATTTTGACCAATTTTCACGTTTTTGCTAAGCCGCGCGGCTGTCAAAAATGACGGAAAATCCAAATTCTGAAAACACACTTTCTACGTGCTAAACTTCTTCGTTTCTATCTTTAAAACTAAAGGAAATAACAAGTTTAGCCAAACTTTACTGGTAATTGTCATGCTCACATGAAAACGAGTCAATAATTGCATATGTTATACGTCATTTCAAAAGCAGGTTGAAAAAAAGCATTGCCACAAAATTGAAACCCATTCACACTAGATGCATTGAAAATACCTGTTAACTGGTACATGACATGATTCTGACTGACTGGGAGTGTT
This sequence comes from Lepisosteus oculatus, assembly GCF_040954835.1. Classification (NCBI taxonomy): domain Eukaryota; kingdom Metazoa; phylum Chordata; class Actinopteri; order Semionotiformes; family Lepisosteidae; genus Lepisosteus; species Lepisosteus oculatus. Next base: position 34,685,991 of record NC_090697.1, read on the forward strand.
TTGTGGACTTGTTTGAACACAGTTCTCTAAAGCAGGGATTTGGAAATTTCTTCCAAAAGTGTCCCGGGTAGGGTTAGGGTTAGTGTTGCAACAACACTCAGACATTTTCTAATGCATCTGCCATGCTTTAGGATGTATTTGCAGTGCAGGAAAGGTGTTGTTTTGTTGTTTCCTCGAAAAGCAAATTTTGACCAATTTTCACGTTTTTGCTAAGCCGCGCGGCTGTCAAAAATGACGGAAAATCCAAATTCTGAAAACACACTTTCTAAGTGCTAAACTTCTTCGTTTCTATCTTTAAAACTAAAGGAAATAACAAGTTTAGCCAAACTTTACTGGTAATTGTCATGCTCACATGAAAACGAGTCAATAATTGCATATCTTATACGTCATTTCAAAAGCAGGTTGAAAAAAAGCATTGCCACAAAATTGAAACCCATTCACACTAGATGCATTGAAAATACCTGTTAACTGGTACATGACATGATTCTGACTGACTGGGAGTGTTTTGTGGACTTGTTTGAACACAGTTCTCTAAAGCAGGGATTTGGAAATTTCTTCCAAAAGTGTCCCGGGTAGGGTTAGGGTTAGTGTTGCAACAACACTCAGACATTTTCTAATGCATCTGCCATGCTTTAGGATGTATTTGCAGTGCAGGAAAGGTGTTGTTTTGTTGTTTCCTCGAAAAGCAAATTTCGACCAATTTTCACGTTTTTGCTAAGCCGCGCGGCTGTCAAAAATGACGGAAAATCCAAAGTCTGAAACCACACTTTCTACGTGCTAAACTTCTTCGTTTCTATCTTTAAAACTAAAGGAAATAACAAGTTTAGCCAAACTTTACTGGTAATTGTCATGCTCACATGAAAACTAGTCAATAATTGCATATGTTATACGTCATTTCAAAAGCAGGTTGAAAAAAAGCATTGCCACAAAATTGAAACCCATTCACACTAGATGCATTGAAAATACCTGTTAACTGGTACATGACATGATTCTGACTGACTGGGAGTGTTTTGTGGACTTGTTTGAACACAGTTCTCTAAAGCAGGGATTTGGAAATTTCTTCCAAAAGTGTCCCGGGTAGGGTTAGGGTTAGTGTTGCAACAACACTCAGACATTTTCTAATGCATCTGCCATGCTTTAGGATGTATTTGCAGTGCAGGAAAGGTGTTGTTTTGTTGTTTCCTCGAAAAGCAAATTTCGACCAATTTTCACGTTTTTCCTAAGCCGCGCGGCTGTCAAAAATGACGGAAAATCCAAATTCTGAAACCACACTTTCTACGTGCTAAACTTCTTCGTTTCTATCTTTAAAACTAAAGGAAATAACAAGTTTAGCCAAACTTTACTGCTAATTGTCATGCTCACATGAAAACTAGTCAATAATTGCAAATCTTATACATCATTTCAAAAGCAGGTTGAAAAAAAGCAATGCCACAAAATTGAAACCCATTCACACGAGATGCATTGAAAATACCTGTTAACTGGTACATGACATGATTCTGACTGACTGGGAGTGTTTTGTGGAATTGTTTGAACACAGTTCTCTAAAACAGGGATTTGGAAATTTCTTCCAAATGTGTCCCGGGTAGGGTTAGGGTTAGGGTTGCAACAACACTCAGACATTTTCTAATGCATCTGCCATGCTTTAGGATGTATTTGCAGTGCAGGAAAGGTGTTGTTTTGTTGTTTCCTCGAAAAGCAAATTTCGACCAATTTTCACGTTTTTGCTAAGCCGCGCGGCTGTCAAAAATGACGGAAAATCCAAAGTCTGAAAACACACTTTCTACATGCTAAACTTCTTCGTTTCTATCTTTAAAACTAAAGGAAATAACAAGTTTAGCCAAACTTTACTGGTAATTGTCATGCTCACATGAAAACTAGTCAATAATTGCATATGTTATACGTCATTTCAAAAGCAGGTTGAAAAAAAGCAATGCCACAAAATTGAAACCCATTCACACTAGATGCATTGAAAATACCTGTTAACTGGTACATGACATGATTCTGACTGACTGGGAGTGTTTTGTGGACTTGTTTGAACACAGTTCTCTAAAGCAGGGATTTGGAAATTTCTTCCAAAAGTGTCCTGGGTAGGGTTAGGGTTGCAACAACACTCAGACATTTTCTAATGCATCTGCCATGCTTTAGGATGCATTTGCAGTGCAGGAAAGGTGTTGTTTTGTTGTTTCCTAGAAAAGCAAATTTCGACCAATTTTCACGTTTTTGCTAAGCCGCGCGGCTGTCAAAAATGACGGAAAATCCAAATTCTGAAAACACACTTTCTACGTGCTAAACTTCTTCGTTTCTATCTTTAAAACTAAAGGAAATAACAAGTTTAGCCAAACTTTACTGGTAATTGTCATGCTCACATGAAAACTAGTCAATAATTGCATATGTTATACGTCATTTCAAAAGCAGGTTGAAAAAAAGCAATGCCACAAAATTGAAACCCATTCACACGAGATGCATTGAAAATACCTGTTAACTGGTACATGACATGATTCTGACTGACTGGGAGTGTTTTGTGGAATTGTTTGAACACAGTTCTCTAAAACAGGGATTTGGAAATTTCTTCCAAATGTGTCCCGGGTAGGGTTAGGGTTAGGGTTGCAACAACACTCAGACATTTTCTAATGCATCTGCCATGCTTTAGGATGTATTTGCAGTGCAGGAAAGGTGTTGTTTTGTTGTTTCCTCGAAAAGCAAATTTCGACCAATTTTCACGTTTTTGCTAAGCCGCGCGGCTGTCAAAAATGACGGAAAATCCAAAGTCTGAAAACACACTTTCTACATGCTAAACTTCTTCGTTTCTATCTTTAAAACTAAAGGAAATAACAAGTTTAGCCAAACTTTACTGGTAATTGTCATGCTCACATGAAAACTAGTCAATAATTGCATATGTTATACGTCATTTCAAAAGCAGGTTGAAAAAAAGCAATGCCACAAAATTGAAACCCATTCACACGAGATGCATTGAAAATACCTGTTAACTGGTACATGACATGATTCTGACTGACTGGGAGTGTTTTGTGGAATTGTTTGAACACAGTTCTCTAAAACAGGGATTTGGAAATTTCTTCCAAATGTGTCCCGGGTAGGGTTAGGGTTAGGGTTGCAACAACACTCAGACATTTTCTAATGCATCTGCCATGCTTTAGGATGTATTTGCAGTGCAGGAAAGGTGTTGTTTTGTTGTTTCCTCGAAAAGCAAATTTTGACCAATTTTCACGTTTTTGCTAAGCCGCGCGGCTGTCAAAAATGACGGAAAATCCAAAGTCTGAAACCACACTTTCTACATGCTAAACTTCTTCGTTTCTATCTTTAAAACTAAAGGAAATAACAAGTTTAGCCAAACTTTACTGGTAATTGTCATGCTCACATGAAAACTAGTCAATAATTGCATATGTTATACGTCATTTCAAAAGCAGGTTGAAAAAAAGCATTGCCACAAAATTGAAACCCATTCACACTAGATGCATTGAAAATACCTGTTAACTGGTACATGACATGATTCTGACTGACTGGGAGTGTTTTGTGGACTTGTTTGAACACAGTTCTTTAAAGCAGGGATTTGGAAATTTCTTCCAAAAGTGTCCTGGGTACGGTTAGGGTTAGGGTTGCAACAACACTCAGACATTTTCTAATGCATCTGCCATGCTTTAGGATGTATTTGCAGTGCAGGAAAGGTGTTGTTTTGTTGTTTCCCCGAAAAGCAAATTTTGACCAATTTTCACGTTTTTGCTAAGCCGCGCGGCTGTCAAAAATGACGGAAAATCCAAATTCTGAAAACACACTTTCTACGTGCTAAACTTCTTCGTTTCTATCTTTAAAATGAAAGGAAATAACAAGTTTAGCCAAACTTTACTGGTAATTGTCATGCTCACATGAAAACGAGTCAATAATTGCATATGTTATACGTCATTTCAAAAGAAGGTTGAAAAAAAGCGATGCCACAAAATTGAAACCCATTCACACTAGATGCATTGAAAATACCTGTTAACTGGTACATGACATGATTCTGACTGACTGGGAGTGTTTTGTGGAATTGTTTGAACACAGTTCTCTAAAACAGGGATTTGGAAATTTCTTCCAAATGTGTCCCGGGTAGGGTTAGGGTTAGGGTTGCAACAACACTCAGACATTTTCTAATGCATCTGCCATGCTTTAGGATGTATTTGCAGTGCAGGAAAGGTGTTGTTTTGTTGTTTCCTCGAAAAGCAAATTTCGACCAATTTTCACGTTTTTGCTAAGCCGCGCGGCTGTCAAAAATGACGGAAAATCCAAAGTCTGAAAACACACTTTCTACATGCTAAACTTCTTCGTTTCTATCTTTAAAACTAAAGGAAATAACAAGTTTAGCCAAACTTTACTGGTAATTGTCATGCTCACATGAAAACTAGTCAATAATTGCATATGTTATACGTCATTTCAAAAGCAGGTTGAAAAAAAGCATTGCCACAAAATTGAAACCCATTCACACTAGATGCATTGAAAATACCTGTTAACTGGTACATGACATGATTCTGACTGACTGGGAGTGTTTTGTGGACTTGTTTGAACACAGTTCTTTAAAGCAGCGATTTGGAAATTTCTTCCAAAAGTGTCCCGGGTAGGGTTAGGGTTAGGGTTGCAACAACACTCAGACATTTTCTAATGCATCTGCCATGCTTTAGGATGTATTTGCAGTGCAGGAAAGGTGTTGTTTTGTTGTTTCCTCGAAAAGCAAATTTTGACCAATTTTCACGTTTTTGCTAAGCCGAGCGGTTGTCAAAAATGACGGAAAATCCAAATTCTGAAAACACACTTTCTACGTGCTAAACTTCTTCGTTTCTATCTTTAGAACTAAAGGAAATAACAAGTTTAGCCAAACTTTACTGGTAATTGTCATGCTCACATGAAAACGAGTCAATAATTGCATATGTTATACGTCATTTCAAAAGCAGGTTGAAAAAAAGCAATGCCACAAAATTGAAACCCATTCACACTAGATGCATTGAAAATACCTGTTAACTGGTACATGACATGATTCTGACTGACTGGGAGTGTTTTGTGGACTTGTTTGAACACAGTTCTCTAAAGCAGGGATTTGGAAATTTCTTCCAAAAGTGTCCTGGGTAGGGTTAGGGTTGCAACAACACTCAGACATTTTCTAATGCATCTGCCATGCTTTAGGATGCATTTGCAGTGCAGGAAAGGTGTTGTTTTGTTGTTTCCTAGAAAAGCAAATTTCGACCAATTTTCACGTTTTTGCTAAGCCGCGCGGCTGTCAAAAATGACGGAAAATCCAAATTCTGAAAACACACTTTCTACGTGCTAAACTTCTTCGTTTCTATCTTTAAAACTAAAGGAAATAACAAGTTTAGCCAAACTTTACTGGTAATTGTCATGCTCACATGAAAACTAGTCAATAATTGCATATGTTATACGTCATTTCAAAAGCAGGTTGAAAAAAAGCAATGCCACAAAATTGAAACCCATTCACACGAGATGCATTGAAAATACCTGTTAACTGGTACATGACATGATTCTGACTGACTGGGAGTGTTTTGTGGAATTGTTTGAACACAGTTCTCTAAAACAGGGATTTGGAAATTTCTTCCAAATGTGTCCCGGGTAGGGTTAGGGTTAGGGTTGCAACAACACTCAGACATTTTCTAATGCATCTGCCATGCTTTAGGATGTATTTGCAGTGCAGGAAAGGTGTTGTTTTGTTGTTTCCTCGAAAAGCAAATTTTGACCAATTTTCACGTTTTTGCTAAGCCGCGCGGCTGTCAAAAATGACGGAAAATCCAAAGTCTGAAACCACACTTTCTACATGCTAAACTTCTTCGTTTCTATCTTTAAAACTAAAGGAAATAACAAGTTTAGCCAAACTTTACTGGTAATTGTCATGCTCACATGAAAACTAGTCAATAATTGCATATGTTATACGTCATTTCAAAAGCAGGTTGAAAAAAAGCATTGCCACAAAATTGAAACCCATTCACACTAGATGCATTGAAAATACCTGTTAACTGGTACATGACATGATTCTGACTGACTGGGAGTGTTTTGTGGACTTGTTTGAACACAGTTCTCTAAAGCAGGGATTTGGAAATTTCTTCCAAAAGTGTCCCGGGTAGGGTTAGGGTTAGTGTTGCAACAACACTCAGACATTTTCTAATGCATCTGCCATGCTTTAGGATGCATTTGCAGTGCAGTAAAGGTGTTGTTTTGTTGTTTCCTAGAAAAGCAAATTTCGACCAATTTTCACGTTTTTGCTAAGCCGCGCGGCTGTCAAAAATGACGGAAAATCCAAATTCTGAAAACACACTTTCTACGTGCTAAACTTCTTCGTTTCTATCTTTAAAACTAAAGGAAATAACAAGTTTAGCCAAACTTTACTGGTAATTGTCATGCTCACATGAAAACTAGTCAATAATTGCATATGTTATACGTCATTTCAAAAGCAGGTTGAAAAAAAGCATTGCCACAAAATTGAAACCCATTCACACTAGATGCATTGAAAATACCTGTTAACTGGTACATGACATGATTCTGACTGACTGGGAGTGTTTTGTGGACTTGTTTGAACACAGTTCTTTAAAGCAGGGATTTGGAAATTTCTTCCAAAAGTGTCCTGGGTACGGTTAGGGTTAGGGTTGCAACAACACTCAGACATTTTCTAATGCATCTGCCATGCTTTAGGATGTATTTGCAGTGCAGGAAAGGTGTTGTTTTGTTGTTTCCTCGAAAAGCAAATTTCGACCAATTTTCACGTTTTTGCTAAGCCGCGCGGCTGTTAAAAATGACGGAAAATCCAATGTCTGAAACCACACTTTCTACGTGCTAAACTTCTTCGTTTCTATCTTTAAAACTAAAGGAAATAACAAGTTTAGCCAAACTTTACTGGTAATTGTCATGCTCACATGAAAACTAGTCAATAATTGCATATGTTATACGTCATTTCAAAAGCAGGTTGAAAAAAAGCATTGCCACAAAATTGAAACCCATTCACACTAGATGCATTGAAAATACCTGTTAACTGGTACATGACATGATTCTGACTGACTGGGAGTGTTTTGTGGACTTGTTTGAACACAGTTCTTTAAAGCAGCGATTTGGAAATTTCTTCCAAAAGTGTCCCGGGTAGGGTTAGGGTTAGGGTTGCAACAACACTCAGACATTTTCTAATGCATCTGCCATGCTTTAGGATGTATTTGCAGTGCAGGAAAGGTGTTGTTTTGTTGTTTCCTCGAAAAGCAAATTTTGACCAATTTTCACGTTTTTGCTAAGCCGAGCGGTTGTCAAAAATGACGGAAAATCCAAATTCTGAAAACACACTTTCTACGTGCTAAACTTCTTCGTTTCTATCTTTAGAACTAAAGGAAATAACAAGTTTAGCCAAACTTTACTGGTAATTGTCATGCTCACATGAAAACGAGTCAATAATTGCATATGTTATACGTCATTTCAAAAGCAGGTTGAAAAAAAGCAATGCCACAAAATTGAAACCCATTCACACTAGATGCATTGAAAATACCTTTTAACTGGTACATGACATGATTCTGACTGACTGGGAGTGTTTTGTGGACTTGTTTGAACACAGTTCTCTAAAGCAGGGATTTGGAAATTTCTTCCAAAAGTGTCCCGGGTAGGGTTAGGGTTAGGTTTGCAACAACACTCAGACATTTTCTAATGCATCTGCCATGCTTTAGGATGTATTTGCAGTGCAGGAAAGGTGTTGTTTTGTTGTTTCCCCGAAAAGCAAATTTTGACCAATTTTCACGTTTTTGCTAAGCCGCGCGGCTGTCAAAAATGACGGAAAATCCAAATTCTGAAAACACACTTTCTACGTGCTAAACTTCTTCGTTTCTATCTTTAAAATGAAAGGAAATAACAAGTTTAGCCAAACTTTACTGGTAATTGTCATGCTCACATGAAAACGAGTCAATAATTGCATATGTTATACGTCATTTCAAAAGAAGGTTGAAAAAAAGCGATGCCACAAAATTGAAACCCATTCACACTAGATGCATGGAAAATACCTTTTAACTGGTACATGACATGATTCTGATTGACTGGGAGTGTTTTGTGGACTTGTTTGAAAACAGTTCTCTAAAGCAGGGATTTGGAAATTTCTTCCAAAAGTGTCCCGGGTAGGGTTAGGGTTAGGGTTGCAACAACACTCAGACATTTTCTAATGCATCTGCCATGCTTTAGGATGTATTTGCAGTGCAGGAAAGGTGTTGTTTTGTTGTTTCCCCGAAAAGCAAATTTTGACCAATTTTCACATTTTTGCTAAGCCGCGCGGCTGTCAAAAATGACGGAAAATCCAAATTCTGAAAACACACCTTCTACGTGCTAAACTTCTTCGTTTATATCTTTAAAACTAAAGGAAATAACAAGTTTAGCCAAACTTTACTGGTAATTCTCATGCTCACATGAAAAGTAGTCAATAATTGCATATGTTATACGTCATTTCAAAAGCAGGTTGAAAAAAAGCAATGCCACAAAATTGAAACCCATTCACACTAGATGCATTGAAAATACCTTTTAACTGGTACATGAAATGATTCTGACTGACTGGGAGTGTTTTGTGGACTTGTTTGAACACAGTTCTTTAAAGCAGGGATTTGGAAATTTCTTCCAAAAGTGTCCCGGGTAGGGTTAGAGTTAGGGTTGCAACAACACTCAGACATTTTCTAATGCATCTGCCATGCTTTAGGATGTATTTGCAGTGCAGGAAAGGTGTTGTTTTGTTGTTTCCTCGAAAAGCAAATTTTGACCAATTTTCACGTTTTTGCTAAGCCGCGCGGCTGTCAAAAATGACGGAAAATCCAAATTCTGAAAACACACTTTCTACGTGCTAAACTTCTTCGTTTCTATCTTTAAAACTAAAGGAAATAACAAGTTTAGCCAAACTTTACTGGTAATTGTCATGCTCACATGAAAACTAGTCAATAATTGCATATGTTATACGTCATTTCAAAAGCAGGTTGAAAAAAAGCATTGCCACAAAATTGAAACCCATTCACACTAGATGCATTGAAAATACCTGTTAACTGGTACATGACATGATTCTGACTGACTGGGAGTGTTTTGTGGACTTGTTTGAACACAGTTCTTTAAAGCAGCGATTTGGAAATTTCTTCCAAAAGTGTCCCGGGTAGGGTTAGGGTTAGGGTTGCAACAACACTCAGACATTTTCTAATGCATCTGCCATGCTTTAGGATGTATTTGCAGTGCAGGAAAGGTGTTGTTTTGTTGTTTCCTCGAAAAGCAAATTTTGACCAATTTTCACGTTTTTGCTAAGCCGAGCGGTTGTCAAAAATGACGGAAAATCCAAATTCTGAAAACACACTTTCTACGTGCTAAACTTCTTCGTTTCTATCTTTAAAACTAAAGGAAATAACAAGTTTAGCCAAACTTTACTGGTAATTGTCATGCTCACATGAAAACTAGTCAATAATTGCATATGTTATACGTCATTTCAAAAGCAGGTTGAAAAAAAGCATTGCCACAAAATTGAAACCCATTCACACTAGATGCATTGAAAATACCTGTTAACTGGTACATGACATGATTCTGACTGACTGGGAGTGTTTTGTGGACTTGTTTGAACACAGTTCTTTAAAGCAGCGATTTGGAAATTTCTTCCAAAAGTGTCCCGGGTAGGGTTAGGGTTAGGGTTGCAACAACACTCAGACATTTTCTAATGCATCTGCCATGCTTTAGGATGTATTTGCAGTGCAGGAAAGGTGTTGTTTTGTTGTTTCCTCGAAAAGCAAATTTTGACCAATTTTCACGTTTTTGCTAAGCCGAGCGGTTGTCAAAAATGACGGAAAATCCAAATTCTGAAAACACACTTTCTACGTGCTAAACTTCTTCGTTTCTATCTTTAGAATTAAAGGAAATAACAAGTTTAGCCAAACTTTACTGGTAATTATCATGCTCACATGAAAACGAGTCAATAATTGCATATGTTATACGTCATTTCAAAAGCAGGTTGAAAAAAAGCAATGCCACAAAATTGAAACCCATTCACACTAGATGCATTGAAAATACCTGTTAACTGGTACATGACATGATTCTGACTGACTGGGATTGTTTTGTGGACTTGTTTGAACACAGTTCTCTAAAGCAGGGATTTGGAAATTTCTTCCAAAAGTGTCCCGGGTAGGGTTAGGGTTAGGGTTGCAACAACACTCAGACATTTTCTAATGCATCTGCCATGCTTTAGGATGTATTTGCAGTGCAGGAAAGGTGTTGTTTTGTTGTTTCCTCGAAAAGCAAATTTTGACCAATTTTCACGTTTTTGCTAAGCCGAGCGGTTGTCAAAAATGACGGAAAATCCAAATTCTGAAAACACACTTTCTACGTGCTAAACTTCTTCGTTTCTATCTTTAGAATTAAAGGAAATAACAAGTTTAGCCAAACTTTACTGGTAATTATCATGCTCACATGAAAACGAGTCAATAATTGCATATGTTATACGTCATTTCAAAAGCAGGTTGAAAAAAAGCAATGCCACAAAATTGAAACCCATTCACACTAGATGCATTGAAAATACCTTTTAACTGGTACATGAAATGATTCTGACTGACTGGGAGTGTTTTGTGGACTTGTTTGAACACAGTTCTTTAAAGCAGGGATTTGGAAATTTCTTCCAAAAGTGTCCCGGGTAGGGTTAGAGTTAGGGTTGCAACAACACTCAGACATTTTCTAATGCATCTGCCATGCTTTAGGATGTATTTGCAGTGCAGGAAAGGTGTTGTTTTGTTGTTTCCTCGAAAAGCAAATTTTGACCAATTTTCACGTTTTTGCTAAGCCGCGCGGCTGTCAAAAATGACGGAAAATCCAAATTCTGAAAACACACTTTCTACGTGCTAAACTTCTTCGTTTCTATCTTTAAAACTAAAGGAAATAACAAGTTTAGCCAAACTTTACTGGTAATTGTCATGCTCACATGAAAACTAGTCAATAATTGCATATGTTATACGTCATTTCAAAAGCAGGTTGAAAAAAAGCATTGCCACAAAATTGAAACCCATTCACACTAGATGCATTGAAAATACCTGTTAACTGGTACATGACATGATTCTGACTGACTGGGAGTGTTTTGTGGACTTGTTTGAACACAGTTCTTTAAAGCAGCGATTTGGAAATTTCTTCCAAAAGTGTCCCGGGTAGGGTTAGGGTTAGGGTTGCAACAACACTCAGACATTTTCTAATGCATCTGCCATGCTTTAGGATGTATTTGCAGTGCAGGAAAGGTGTTGTTTTGTTGTTTCCTCGAAAAGCAAATTTTGACCAATTTTCACGTTTTTGCTAAGCCGAGCGGTTGTCAAAAATGACGGAAAATCCAAATTCTGAAAACACACTTTCTACGTGCTAAACTTCTTCGTTTCTATCTTTAGAATTAAAGGAAATAACAAGTTTAGCCAAACTTTACTGGTAATTATCATGCTCACATGAAAACGAGTCAATAATTGCATATGTTATACGTCATTTCAAAAGCAGGTTGAAAAAAAGCAATGCCACAAAATTGAAACCCATTCACACTAGATGCATTGAAAATACCTGTTAACTGGTACATGACATGATTCTGACTGACTGGGATTGTTTTGTGGACTTGTTTGAACACAGTTCTCTAAAGCAGGGATTTGGAAATTTCTTCCAAAAGTGTCCCGGGTAGGGTTAGGGTTAGTGTTGCAACAACACTCAGACATTTTCTAATGCATCTGCCATGCTTTAGGATGTATTTGCAGTGCAGGAAAGGTGTTGTTTTGTTGTTTCCCCGAAAAGCAAATTTTGACCAATTTTCACATTTTTGCTAAGCCGCGCGGCTGTCAAAAATGACGGAAAATCCAAATTCTGAAAACACACCTTCTACGTGCTAAACTTCTTCGTTTATATCTTTAAAACTAAAGGAAATAACAAGTTTAGCCAAACTTTACTGGTAATTCTCATGCTCACATGAAAAGTAGTCAATAATTGCATATGTTATACGTCATTTCAAAAGCAGGTTGAAAAAAAGCAATGCCACAAAATTGAAACCCATTCACACTAGATGCATTGAAAATACCTTTTAACTGGTACATGACATGATTCTGACTGACTGGGAGTGTTTTGTGGACTTGTTTGAACACAGTTCTCTAAAGCAGGGATTTGGAAATTTCTTCCAAAAGTGTCCCGGGTAGGGTTAGAGTTAGGGTTGCAACAACACTCAGACATTTTCTAATGCATCTGCCATGCTTTAGGATGTATTTGCAGTGCAGGAAAGGTGTTGTTTTGTTGTTTCCTCGAAAAGCAAATTTTGACCAATTTTCACGTTTTTGCTAAGCCGCGCGGCTGTCAAAAATGACGGAAAATCCAAATTCTGAAAACACACTTTCTACGTGCTAAACTTCTTCGTTTCTATCTTTAAAATGAAAGGAAATAACAAGTTTAGCCAAACTTTACTGGTAATTGTCATGCTCACATGAAAACTAGTCAATAATTGCATATGTTATACGTCATTTCAAAAGCAGGTTGAAAAAAAGCATTGCCACAAAATTGAAACCCATTCACACTAGATGCATTGAAAATACCTGTTAACTGGTACATGACATGATTCTGACTGACTGGGAGTGTTTTGTGGACTTGTTTGAACACATTTCTCTAAAGCAGGGATTTGGAAATTTCTTCCAAAAGTGTCCCGGGTAGGGTTAGGGTTAGGGTTGCAACAACACTCAGACATTTTCTAATGCATCTGCCATGCTTTAGGATGTATTTGCAGTGCAGGAAAGGTGTTGTTTTGTTGTTTCCTCGAAAAGCAAATTTTGACCAATTTTCACGTTTTTGCTAAGCCGCGCGGCTGTCAAAAATGACGGAAAATCCAAATTCTGAAAACACACTTTCTACGTGCTAAACTTCTTCGTTTCTATCTTTAAAACTAAAGGAAATAACAAGTTTAGCCAAACTTTACTGGTAATTGTCATGCTCACATGAAAACTAGTCAATAATTGCATATGTTATACGTCATTTCAAAAGCAGGTTGAAAAAAAGCATTGCCACAAAATTGAAACCCATTCACACTAGATGCATTGAAAATACCTGTTAACTGGTACATGACATGATTCTGACTGACTGGGAGTGTTTTGTGGACTTGTTTGAACACAGTTCTCTAAAGCAGGGATTTGGAAATTTCTTCCAAAAGTGTCCCGGGTAGGGTTAGGGTTAGTGTTGCAACAACACTCAGACATTTTCTAATGCATCTGCCATGCTTTAGGATGTATTTGCAGTGCAGGAAAGGTGTTGTTTTGTTGTTTCCTCGAAAAGCAAATTTTGACCAATTTTCACGTTTTTGCTAAGCCGCGCGGCTGTCAAAAATGACGGAAAATCCAAATTCTGAAAACACACTTTCTACGTGCTAAACTTCTTCGTTTCTATCTTTAAAACTAAAGGAAATAACAAGTTTAGCCAAACTTTACTGGTAATTGTCATGCTCACATGAAAACGAGTCAATAATTGCATATGTTATACGTCATTTCAAAAGCAGGTTGAAAAAAAGCATTGCCACAAAATTGAAACCCATTCACACTAGATGCATTGAAAATACCTGTTAACTGGTACATGACATGATTCTGACTGACTGGGAGTGTTTTGTGGACTTGTTTGAACACAGTTCTCTAAAGCAGGAATTTGGAAATTTCTTCCAAAAGTGTCCCGGGTAGGGTTAGGGTTAGTGTTGCAACAACACTCAGACATTTTCTAATGCATCTGCCATGCTTTAGGATGTATTTGCAGTGCAGGAAAGGTGTTGTTTTGTTGTTTCCTCGAAAAGCAAATTTTGACTAATTTTCACGTTTTTGCTAAGCCGCGCGGCTGTCAAAAATGTCGGAAAATCCAAATTCTGAAACCACACTTTCTACGTGCTAAACTTCTTCGTTTCTATCTTTAAAACTAAAGGAAATAACAAGTGTAGCCAAACTTTACTGCTAATTGTCATGCTCACATGAAAACTAGTCAATAATTGCATATGTTATACGTCATTTCAAAAGCAGGTTGAAAAAAAGCATTGCCACAAAATTGAAACCCATTCACACTAGATGTATTGAAAATACCTGTTAACTGGTACATGACATGATTCTGACTGACTGGGAGTGTTTTGTGGACTTGTTTGAACACAGTTCTCTAAAGCAGGGATTTGGAAATTTCTTCCAAAAGTGTCCCGGGTAGGGTTAGGGTTAGTGTTGCAACAACACTCAGACATTTTCTAATGCATCTGCCATGCTTTAGGATGTATTTGCAGTGCAGGAAAGGTGTTGTTTTGTTGTTTCCTCGAAAAGCAAATTTTGACCAATTTTCACGTTTTTGCTAAGCCGCGCGGCTGTCAAAAATGACGGAAAATCCAAATTCTGAAGACACACTTTCTAAGTGCTAAACTTCTTCGTTTCTATCTTTAAAACTAAAGGAAATAACAAGTTTAGCCAAACTTTACTGGTAATTGTCATGCTCACATGAAAACTAGTCAATAATTGCATATCTTATACGTCATTTCAAAAGCAGGTTGAAAAAAAGCAATGCCACAAAATTGAAACCCATTCACACTAGATGCATTGAAAATACCTGTTAACTGGTACATGACATGATTCTGACTGACTGGGAGTGTTTTGTGGACTTGTTTGAACACAGTTCTCTAAAACAGGGATTTGGAAATTTCTTCCAAAAGTGTCCCGGGTAGGGTTAGGGTTAGGGTTGCAACAACACTCAGACATTTTCTAATGCATCTGCCATGCTTTAGGATGTATTTGCAGTGCAGGAAAGGTGTTGTTTTGTTGTTTCCTCGAAAAGCAAATTTCGACCAATTTTCACGTTTTTGCTAAGCCGCGCGGCTGTCAAAAATGACGGAAAATCCAAAGTCTGAAACCACACTTTCTACGTGCTAAACTTCTTCGTTTCTATCTTTAAAACTAAAGGAAATAACAAGTGTAGCCAAACTTTACTGGTAATTGTCATGCTCACATGAAAACTAGTCAATAATTGCATATGTTATACGTCATTTCAAAAGCAGGTTGAAAAAAAGCATTGCCACAAAATTGAAACCCATTCACACTAGATGCATTGAAAATACCTGTTAACTGGTACATGACATGATTCTGACTGACTGGGAGTGTTTTGTGGACTTGTTTGAACACAGTTCTCTAAAGCAGGGATTTGGAAATTTCTTCCAAAAGTGTCCCGGGTAGGGTTAGGGTTAGTGTTGCAACAACACTCAGACATTTTCTAATGCATCTGCCATGCTTTAGGATGTATTTGCAGTGCAGGAAAGGTGTTGTTTTGTTGTTTCCTCGAAAAGCAAATTTCGACCAATTTTCACGTTTTTGCTAAGCCGCGCGGCTGTCAAAAATGACGGAAAATCCAAATTCTGAAAACACACTTTCTACGTGCTAAACTTCTTCGTTTCTATCTTTAAAACTAAAGGAAATAACAAGTTTAGCCAAACTTTACTGGTAATTGTCATGCTCACATGAAAACTAGTCAATAATTGCATATGTTATACGTCATTTTAAAAGCAGGTTGAAAAAAAGCATTGCCACAAAATTGAAACCCATTCACACTAGATGCATTGAAAATACCTTTTAACTGGTACATGACATGATTCTGACTGACTGGGAGTGTTTTGTGGACTTGTTTGAACACAGTTCTCTAAAACAGGGATTTGGAAATTTCTTCCAAAAGTGTCCTGGGTAGGGTTAGGGTTAGGGTTGCAACAACACTCAGACATTTTCTAATGCATCTGCCATGCTTTAGGATGCATTTGCAGTGCAGGAAAGGTGTTGTTTTGTTGTTTCCTCGAAAAGCAAATTTCGACCAATTTTCACGTTTTTGCTAAGCCGCGCGGCTGTCAAAAATGACGGAAAATCCAAAGTCTGAAACCACACTTTCTACGTGCTAATCTTCTTCGTTTCTATCTTTAAAACTAAAGGAAATAACAAGTTTAGCCAAACTTTACTGGTAATTGTCATGCTCACATGAAAACGAGTCAATAATTGCATATGTTATACGTCATTTCAAAAGCAGGTTGAAAAAAATCATTGCCACAAAATTGAAACCCATTCACACTAGATGCATTGAAAATACCTTTTAACTGGTACATGACATGATTCTGACTGACTGGGAGTGTTTTGTGGACTTGTTTGAACACAGTTCTCTAAAGCAGGGATTTGGAAATTTCTTCCAAAAGTGTCCCGGGTAGGGTTAGGGTTAGGGTTGCAACAACACTCAGACATTTTCTAATGCATCTGCCATGCTTTAGGATGTATTTGCAGTGCAGGAAAGGTGTTGTTTTGTTGTTTCCCCGAAAAGCAAATTTTGACCAATTTTCACGTTTTTGCTAAGCCGCGCGGCTGTCAAAAATGACGGAAAATCCAAATTCTGAAAACACACTTTCTACGTGCTAAACTTCTTCGTTTCTATCTTTAAAATGAAAGGAAATAACAAGTTTAGCCAAACTTTACTGGTAATTGTCATGCTCACATGAAAACGAGTCAATAATTGCATATGTTATACGTCATTTCAAAAGAAGGTTGAAAAAAAGCGATGCCACAAAATTGAAACCCATTCACACTAGATGCATGGAAAATACCTTTTAACTGGTACATGACATGATTCTGATTGACTGGGAGTGTTTTGTGGACTTGTTTGAAAACAGTTCTCTAAAGCAGGGATTTGGAAATTTCTTCCAAAAGTGTCCTGGGTAGGGTTAGGGTTAGGGTTGCAACAACACTCAGACATTTTCTAATGCATCTGCCATGCTTTAGGATGTATTTGCAGTGCAGGAAAGGTGTTGTTTTGTTGTTTCCCCGAAAAGCAAATTTTGACCAATTTTCACATTTTTGCTAAGCCGCGCGGCTGTCAAAAATGACGGAAAATCCAAAGTCTGAAACCACACTTTCTACGTGCTAATCTTCTTCGTTTCTATCTTTAAAACTAAAGGAAATAACAAGTTTAGCCAAACTTTACTGGTAATTGTCATGCTCACATGAAAACGAGTCAATAATTGCATATGTTATACGTCATTTCAAAAGCAGGTTGAAAAAAATCATTGCCACAAAATTGAAACCCATTCACACTAGATGCATTGAAAATACCTTTTAACTGGTACATGACATGATTCTGACTGACTGGGAGTGTTTTGTGGACTTGTTTGAACACAGTTCTCTAAAGCAGGGATTTGGAAATTTCTTCCAAAAGTGTCCCGGGTAGGGTTAGGGTTAGGGTTGCAACAACACTCAGACATTTTCTAATGCATCTGCCATGCTTTAGGATGTATTTGCAGTGCAGGAAAGGTGTTGTTTTGTTGTTTCCCCGAAAAGCAAATTTTGACCAATTTTCACGTTTTTGCTAAGCCGCGCGGCTGTCAAAAATGACGGAAAATCCAAATTCTGAAAACACACTTTCTACGTGCTAAACTTCTTCGTTTCTATCTTTAAAATGAAAGGAAATAACAAGTTTAGCCAAACTTTACTGGTAATTGTCATGCTCACATGAAAACGAGTCAATAATTGCATATGTTATACGTCATTTCAAAAGAAGGTTGAAAAAAAGCGATGCCACAAAATTGAAACCCATTCACACTAGATGCATGGAAAATACCTTTTAACTGGTACATGACATGATTCTGATTGACTGGGAGTGTTTTGTGGACTTGTTTGAAAACAGTTCTCTAAAGCAGGGATTTGGAAATTTCTTCCAAAAGTGTCCTGGGTAGGGTTAGGGTTAGGGTTGCAACAACACTCAGACATTTTCTAATGCATCTGCCATGCTTTAGGATGTATTTGCAGTGCAGGAAAGGTGTTGTTTTGTTGTTTCCCCGAAAAGCAAATTTTGACCAATTTTCACATTTTTGCTAAGCCGCGCGGCTGTCAAAAATGACGGAAAATCCAAATTCTGAAAACACACCTTCTACGTGCTAAACTTCTTCGTTTATATCTTTAAAACTAAAGGAAATAACAAGTTTAGCCAAACTTTACTGGTAATTCTCATGCTCACATGAAAAGTAGTCAATAATTGCATATGTTATACGTCATTTCAAAAGCAGGTTGAAAAAAAGCAATGCCACAAAATTGAAACCCATTCACACTAGATGCATTGAAAATACCTTTTAACTGGTACATGAAATGATTCTGACTGACTGGGAGTGTTTTGTGGACTTGTTTGAACACAGTTCTTTAAAGCAGGGATTTGGAAATTTCTTCCAAAAGTGTCCCGGGTAGGGTTAGAGTTAGGGTTGCAACAACACTCAGACATTTTCTAATGCATCTGCCATGCTTTAGGATGTATTTGCAGTGCAGGAAAGGTGTTGTTTTGTTGTTTCCTCGAAAAGCAAATTTTGACCAATTTTCACGTTTTTGCTAAGCCGCGCGGCTGTCAAAAATGACGGAAAATCCAAATTCTGAAAACACACTTTCTACGTGCTAAACTTCTTCGTTTCTATCTTTAAAACTAAAGGAAATAACAAGTTTAGCCAAACTTTACTGGTAATTGTCATGCTCACATGAAAACTAGTCAATAATTGCATATGTTATACGTCATTTCAAAAGCAGGTTGAAAAAAAGCATTGCCACAAAATTGAAACCCATTCACACTAGATGCATTGAAAATACCTGTTAACTGGTACATGACATGATTCTGACTGACTGGGAGTGTTTTGTGGACTTGTTTGAACACAGTTCTTTAAAGCAGCGATTTGGAAATTTCTTCCAAAAGTGTCCCGGGTAGGGTTAGGGTTAGGGTTGCAACAACACTCAGACATTTTCTAATGCATCTGCCATGCTTTAGGATGTATTTGCAGTGCAGGAAAGGTGTTGTTTTGTTGTTTCCTCGAAAAGCAAATTTTGACCAATTTTCACGTTTTTGCTAAGCCGAGCGGTTGTCAAAAATGACGGAAAATCCAAATTCTGAAAACACACTTTCTACGTGCTAAACTTCTTCGTTTCTATCTTTAGAATTAAAGGAAATAACAAGTTTAGCCAAACTTTACTGGTAATTATCATGCTCACATGAAAACGAGTCAATAATTGCATATGTTATACGTCATTTCAAAAGCAGGTTGAAAAAAAGCAATGCCACAAAATTGAAACCCATTCACACTAGATGCATTGAAAATACCTGTTAACTGGTACATGACATGATTCTGACTGACTGGGATTGTTTTGTGGACTTGTTTGAACACAGTTCTCTAAAGCAGGGATTTGGAAATTTCTTCCAAAAGTGTCCCGGGTAGGGTTAGGGTTAGTGTTGCAACAACACTCAGACATTTTCTAATGCATCTGCCATGCTTTAGGATGTATTTGCAGTGCAGGAAAGGTGTTGTTTTGTTGTTTCCCCGAAAAGCAAATTTTGACCAATTTTCACATTTTTGCTAAGCCGCGCGGCTGTCAAAAATGACGGAAAATCCAAATTCTGAAAACACACCTTCTACGTGCTAAACTTCTTTGTTTATATCTTTAAAACTAAAGGAAATAACAAGTTTAGCCAAACTTTACTGGTAATTCTCATGCTCACATGAAAAGTAGTCAATAATTGCATATGTTATACGTCATTTCAAAAGCAGGTTGAAAAAAAGCAATGCCACAAAATTGAAACCCATTCACACTAGATGCATTGAAAATACCTTTTAACTGGTACATGACATGATTCTGACTGACTGGGAGTGTTTTGTGGACTTGTTTGAACACAGTTCTCTAAAGCAGGGATTTGGAAATTTCTTCCAAAAGTGTCCCGGGTAGGGTTAGAGTTAGGGTTGCAACAACACTCAGACATTTTCTAATGCATCTGCCATGCTTTAGGATGTATTTGCAGTGCAGGAAAGGTGTTGTTTTGTTGTTTCCTCGAAAAGCAAATTTTGACCAATTTTCACGTTTTTGCTAAGCCGCGCGGCTGTCAAAAATGACGGAAAATCCAAATTCTGAAAACACACTTTCTACGTGCTAAACTTCTTCGTTTCTATCTTTAAAATGAAAGGAAATAACAAGTTTAGCCAAACTTTACTGGTAATTGTCATGCTCACATGAAAACTAGTCAATAATTGCATATGTTATACGTCATTTCAAAAGCAGGTTGAAAAAAAGCATTGCCACAAAATTGAAACCCATTCACACTAGATGCATTGAAAATACCTGTTAACTGGTACATGACATGATTCTGACTGACTGGGAGTGTTTTGTGGACTTGTTTGAACACATTTCTCTAAAGCAGGGATTTGGAAATTTCTTCCAAAAGTGTCCCGGGTAGGGTTAGGGTTAGGGTTGCAACAACACTCAGACATTTTCTAATGCATCTGCCATGCTTTAGGATGTATTTGCAGTGCAGGAAAGGTGTTGTTTTGTTGTTTCCTCGAAAAGCAAATTTTGACCAATTTTCACGTTTTTGCTAAGCCGCGCGGCTGTCAAAAATGACGGAAAATCCAAATTCTGAAAACACACTTTCTACGTGCTAAACTTCTTCGTTTCTATCTTTAAAACTAAAGGAAATAACAAGTTTAGCCAAACTTTACTGGTAATTGTCATGCTCACATGAAAACTAGTCAATAATTGCATATGTTATACGTCATTTCAAAAGCAGGTTGAAAAAAAGCATTGCCACAAAATTGAAACCCATTCACACTAGATGCATTGAAAATACCTGTTAACTGGTACATGACATGATTCTGACTGACTGGGAGTGTTTTGTGGACTTGTTTGAACACAGTTCTCTAAAGCAGGGATTTGGAAATTTCTTCCAAAAGTGTCCCGGGTAGGGTTAGGGTTAGTGTTGCAACAACACTCAGACATTTTCTAATGCATCTGCCATGCTTTAGGATGTATTTGCAGTGCAGGAAAGGTGTTGTTTTGTTGTTTCCTCGAAAAGCAAATTTTGACCAATTTTCACGTTTTTGCTAAGCCGCGCGGCTGTCAAAAATGACGGAAAATCCAAATTCTGAAAACACACTTTCTACGTGCTAAACTTCTTCGTTTCTATCTTTAAAACTAAAGGAAATAACAAGTTTAGCCAAACTTTACTGGTAATTGTCATGCTCACATGAAAACGAGTCAATAATTGCATATGTTATACGTCATTTCAAAAGCAGGTTGAAAAAAAGCATTGCCACAAAATTGAAACCCATTCACACTAGATGCATTGAAAATACCTGTTAACTGGTACATGACATGATTCTGACTGACTGGGAGTGTTTTGTGGACTTGTTTGAACACAGTTCTCTAAAACAGGGATTTGGAAATTTCTTCCAAAAGTGTCCCGGGTAGGGTTAGGGTTAGGGTTGCAACAACACTCAGACATTTTCTAATGCATCTGCCATGCTTTAGGATGTATTTGCAGTGCAGGAAAGGTGTTGTTTTGTTGTTTCCTCGAAAAGCAAATTTCGACCAATTTTCACGTTTTTGCTAAGCCGCGCGGCTGTCAAAAATGACGGAAAATCCAAAGTCTGAAAACACACTTTCTACGTGCTAAACTTCTTCGTTTCTATCTTTAAAACTAAAGGAAATAACAAGTTTAGCCAAACTTTACTGGTAATTGTCATGCTCACATGAAAACTAGTCAATAATTGCATATGTTATACGTCATTTTAAAAGCAGGTTGAAAAAAAGCATTGCCACAAAATTGAAACCCATTCACACTAGATGCATTGAAAATACCTTTTAACTGGTACATGACATGATTCTGACTGACTGGGAGTGTTTTGTGGACTTGTTTGAACACAGTTCTCTAAAACAGGGATTTGGAAATTTCTTCCAAAAGTGTCCTGGGTAGGGTTAGGGTTAGGGTTGCAACAACACTCAGACATTTTCTAATGCATCTGCCATGCTTTAGGATGCATTTGCAGTGCAGGAAAGGTGTTGTTTTGTTGTTTCCTCGAAAAGCAAATTTCGACCAATTTTCACGTTTTTGCTAAGCCGCGCGGCTGTCAAAAATGACGGAAAATCCAAAGTCTGAAACCACACTTTCTACGTGCTAATCTTCTTCGTTTCTATCTTTAAAACTAAAGGAAATAACAAGTTTAGCCAAACTTTACTGGTAATTGTCATGCTCACATGAAAACGAGTCAATAATTGCATATGTTATACGTCATTTCAAAAGCAGGTTGAAAAAAAGCATTACCACAAAATTGAAACCCATTCACACTAGATGCATTGAAAATACCTGTTAACTGGTACATGACATGATTCTGACTGACTGGGAGTGTTTTGTGGACTTGTTTGAACACAGTTCTTTAAAGCAGCGATTTGGAAATTTCTTCCAAAAGTGTCCCGGGTAGGGTTAGGGTTAGGGTTGCAACAACACTCAGACATTTTCTAATGCATCTGCCATGCTTTAGGATGTATTTGCAGTGCAGGAAAGGTGTTGTTTTGTTGTTTCCTCGAAAAGCAAATTTCGACCAATTTTCACGTTTTTGCTAAGCCGCGCGGCTGTCAAAAATGACGGAAAATCCAAATTCTGAAACCACACTTTCTATGTGCTAAACTTCTTCGTTTCTATCTTTAAAATGAAAGGAAATAACAAGTTTAACCAAACATTACTGGTAATTGTCATGCTCACATCAAAACTAGTCAATAATTGCATATGTTATACGTCATTTCAAAAGCAGGTTGAAAAAAATCATTGCCACAAAATTGAAACCCATTCACACTAGATGCATTGAAAATACCTTTTAATGGTACATGACATGATTCTGACTGACTGGGAGTGTTTTGTGGACTTGTTTGAACACAGTTCTCTAAAGCAGGGATTTGGAAATTTCTTCCAAAAGTGTCCCGGGTAGGGTTAGGGTTAGTGTTGCAACAACACTCAGACATTTTCTAATGCATCTGCCATGCTTTAGGATGTATTTGCAGTGCAGGAAAGGTGTTGTTTTGTTGTTTCCTCGAAAAGCAAATTTTGACCAATTTTCACGTTTTTGCTAAGCCGCGCGGCTGTCAAAAATGACGGAAAATCCAAATTCTGAAAACACACTTTCTATGCGCTAAACTTCTTCGTTTCTATCTTTAAAATGAAAGGAAATAACAAGTTTAGCCAAACTTTACTGGTAATTGTCATGCTCACATGAAACTAGTCAATAATTGCATATCTTATACGTCATTTCAAAAGCAGGTTGAAAAAAAGCATTGCCACAAAATTGAAACCCATTCACACTAGATGCATTGAAAATACCTTTTAACTGGTACATGACATGATTCTGACTGACTGGGAGTCTTTTGTGGACTTGTTTGAACACAGTTCTCTAAAGCAGGGATTTGGAAATTTCTTCCAAAAGTGTCCGAGGTAGGGTTAGGGTTAGTGTTGCAACAACACTCAGACATTTTCTAATGCATCTGCCATGCTTTAGGATGTATTTGCAGTGCAGGAAAGGTGTTGTTTTGTTGTTTCCTCGAAAAGCAAATTTTGACCAATTTTCACGTTTTTGCTAAGCGCGCGGCTGTCAAAAATGACGGAAAATCCAAATTCTGAAAACACACTTTCTATGTGCTAAACTTCTTCGTTTCTATCTTTAAAATGAAAGAAAATAACAAGTTTAGCCAAACTTTACTGGTAATTGTCATGCTCACATGAAAACTAGTCAATAATTGCATATGTTATACGTCATGTCAAAAGCAGGTTGAAAAAAAGCATTGCCACAAAATTGAAACCCATTCACACTAGATGCATTGAAAATACCTGTTAACTGGTACATGACATGATTCTGACTGACTGGGAGTGTTTTGTGGACTTGTTTGAACACAGTTCTCTGAGGCAGGGATTTGGAAATTTCTTCCAAAAGTGTCCCGGGTAGGTTTAGGGTTAGGGTTGCAACAACACTCAGACATTTTCTAATGCATCTGCCATGCTTTAGGATGCATTTGCAGTGCAGGAAAGGTGTTGTTTTGTTGTTTCCTAGAAAAGCAAATTTCGACCAATTTTCACGTTTTTGCTAAGCCGCGCGGCTGTCAAAAATGACGGAAAATCCAAATTCTGAAAACACACTTTCTACGTGCTAAACTTCTTCGTTTCTATCTTTAAAACTAAAGGAAATAACAAGTTTAGCCAAACTTTACTGGTAATTGTCATGCTCACATGAAAACTTGTCAATAATTGCATATCTTATACGTCATTTCAAAAGCAGGTTGAAAAAAAGCCTGCCACAAAATTGAAACCCATTCACACTAGATGCATTGAAAATACCTGTTAACTGGTACATGACATCATTCTGACTGACTGGGAGTGTTTTGTGGACTTGTTTGAACACAGTTCTCTAAAGCAGGGATTTGGAAATTTCTTCCAAAAGTGTCCGAGGTAGGGTTAAGGATAGTGTTGCAACAACACTCAGACATTTTCTAATGCATCTGCCATGCTTTAGGATGTATTTGCAGTGCAGGAAAGGTGTTGTTTTGTTGTTTCCTCGAAAAGCAAATTTCGACCAATTTTCACATTTTTGCTAAGCCGCGCGGCTGTCAAAAATGACGGAAAATCCAAATTCTGAAACCACACTTTCTACGTGCTAAACTTCTTCGTTTCTATCTTTAAAATGAAAGGAAATAACAAGTTTAGCCAAACTTTACTGGTAATTGTCATGCTCACATGAAAACTAGTCAATAATTGCATATGTTATACGTCATTTCAAAAGCAGGTTGAAAAAAAGCATTGCCACAAAATTGAAACCCATTCACACTAGATGCATTGAAAATACCTTTTAACTGGTACATGACATGATTCTGACTGACTGGGAGTGTTTTGTGGACTTGTTTGAACACAGTTCTCTAAAGCAGGGATTTGGAAATTTCTTCCAAAAGTGTCCCGGGTAGGGTTAGGGTTAGGGTTGCAACAACACTCAGACATTTTCTAATGCATCTGCCATGCTTTAGGATGTATTTGCAGTGCAGGAAAGGTGTTGTTTTGTTGTTTCCCCGAAAAGCAAATTTTGACCAATTTTCACGTTTTTGCTAAGCCGCGCGGCTGTCAAAAATGACGGAAAATCCAAATTCTGAAACCACACTTTCTACGTGCTAAACTTCTTCGTTTCTATCTTTAAAACTAAAGGAAATAACAAGTTAAGCCAAACTTTACTGGTAATTGTCATGCTCACATGAAAACTAGTCAATAATTGCATATGTTATACGTCATTTCAAAAGCAGGTTGAAAAAAAGCAATGCCACAAAATTGAAACCCATTCACACTAGATGCATTGAAAATACCTTTTAACTGGTACATGACATGATTCTGACTGACTGGGAGTGTTTTGTGGACTTGTTTGAACACAGTTCTCTAAAGCAGGTATTTGGAAATTTCTTCCAAAAGTGTCCCGGGTAGGGTTAGGGTTAGGGTTGCAACAACACTCAGACATTTTCTAATGCATCTGCCATGCTTTAGGATGTATTTGCAGTGCAGGAAAGGTGTTGTTTTGTTGTTTCCTCTAAAAGCAAATTTCGACCAATTTTCACGTTTTTGCTAAGCCGCGCGGCTGTCAAAAATGACGGAAAACCCAAATTCTGAAACCACACTTTCTATGTGCTAAACTTCTTCGTTTCTATCTTTAAAATGAAAGGAAATAACAAGTTTAGCCAAACTTTACTGGTAATTGTCATGCTCACATGAAAACTAGTCAATAATTGCATATGTTATACGTCATTTCAAAAGCAGGTTGAAAAAAAGCATTGCCACAAAATTGAAACCCATTCACACCAGATGCATTGAAAATACCTTTTAATGGTACATGACATGATTCTGACTGACTGGGAGTGTTTTGTGGACTTGTTTGAACACAGTTCTCTAAAGCAGGGATTTGGAAATTTCTTCCAAAAGTGTCCCGGGTAGGGTTAGGGTTAGTGTTGCAACAACACTCAGACATTTTCTAATGCATCTGCCATGCTTTAGGATGTATTTGCAGTGCAGGAAAGGTGTTGTTTTGTTGTTTCCTCGAAAAGCAAATTTTGACCAATTTTCACGTTTTTGCTAAGCCGCGCGGCTGTCAAAAATGACGGAAAATCCAAATTCTGAAAACACACTTTCTATGCGCTAAACTTCTTCGTTTCTATCTTTAAAATGAAAGGAAATAACAAGTTTAGCCAAACTTTACTGGTAATTGTCATGCTCACATGAAACTAGTCAATAATTGCATATCTTATACGTCATTTCAAAAGCAGGTTGAAAAAAAGCATTGCCACAAAATTGAAACCCATTCACACTAGATGCATTGAAAATACCTTTTAACTGGTACATGACATGATTCTGACTGACTGGGAGTCTTTTGTGGACTTGTTTGAACACAGTTCTCTAAAGCAGGGATTTGGAAATTTCTTCCAAAAGTGTCCGAGGTAGGGTTAGGGTTAGTGTTGCAACAACACTCAGACATTTTCTAATGCATCTGCCATGCTTTAGGATGTATTTGCAGTGCAGGAAAGGTGTTGTTTTGTTGTTTCCTCGAAAAGCAAATTTTGACCAATTTTCACGTTTTTGCTAAGCGCGCGGCTGTCAAAAATGACGGAAAATCCAAATTCTGAAAACACACTTTCTATGTGCTAAACTTCTTCGTTTCTATCTTTAAAATGAAAGAAAATAACAAGTTTAGCCAAACTTTACTGGTAATTGTCATGCTCACATGAAAACTAGTCAATAATTGCATATGTTATACGTCATGTCAAAAGCAGGTTGAAAAAAAGCATTGCAACAAAATTGAAACCCATTCACACTAGATGCATTGAAAATACCTGTTAACTGGTACATGACATGATTCTGACTGACTGGGAGTGTTTTGTGGACTTGTTTGAACACAGTTCTCTGAGGCAGGGATTTGGAAATTTCTTCCAAAAGTGTCCCGGGTAGGTTTAGGGTTAGGGTTGCAACAACACTCAGACATTTTCTAATGCATCTGCCATGCTTTAGGATGCATTTGCAGTGCAGGAAAGGTGTTGTTTTGTTGTTTCCTAGAAAAGCAAATTTCGACCAATTTTCACGTTTTTGCTAAGCCGCGCGGCTGTCAAAAATGACGGAAAATCCAAATTCTGAAAACACACTTTCTACGTGCTAAACTTCTTCGTTTCTATCTTTAAAACTAAAGGAAATAACAAGTTTAGCCAAACTTTACTGGTAATTGTCATGCTCACATGAAAACTTGTCAATAATTGCATATCTTATACGTCATTTCAAAAGCAGGTTGAAAAAAAGCCTGCCACAAAATTGAAACCCATTCACACTAGATGCATTGAAAATACCTGTTAACTGGTACATGACATCATTCTGACTGACTGGGAGTGTTTTGTGGACTTGTTTGAACACAGTTCTCTAAAGCAGGGATTTGGAAATTTCTTCCAAAAGTGTCCGAGGTAGGGTTAAGGATAGTGTTGCAACAACACTCAGACATTTTCTAATGCATCTGCCATGCTTTAGGATGTATTTGCAGTGCAGGAAAGGTGTTGTTTTGTTGTTTCCTCGAAAAGCAAATTTCGACCAATTTTCACATTTTTGCTAAGCCGCGCGGCTGTCAAAAATGACGGAAAATCCAAATTCTGAAACCACACTTTCTACGTGCTAAACTTCTTCGTTTCTATCTTTAAAATGAAAGGAAATAACAAGTTTAGCCAAACTTTACTGGTAATTGTCATGCTCACATGAAAACTAGTCAATAATTGCATATGTTATACGTCATTTCAAAAGCAGGTTGAAAAAAAGCATTGCCACAAAATTGAAACCCATTCACACTAGATGCATTGAAAATACCTTTTAACTGGTACATGACATGATTCTGACTGACTGGGAGTGTTTTGTGGACTTGTTTGAACACAGTTCTCTAAAGCAGGGATTTGGAAATTTCTTCCAAAAGTGTCCCGGGTAGGGTTAGGGTTAGGGTTGCAACAACACTCAGACATTTTCTAATGCATCTGCCATGCTTTAGGATGTATTTGCAGTGCAGGAAAGGTGTTGTTTTGTTGTTTCCCCGAAAAGCAAATTTTGACCAATTTTCACGTTTTTGCTAAGCCGCGCGGCTGTCAAAAATGACGGAAAATCCAAATTCTGAAACCACACTTTCTACGTGCTAAACTTCTTCGTTTCTATCTTTAAAACTAAAGGAAATAACAAGTTAAGCCAAACTTTACTGGTAATTGTCATGCTCACATGAAAACTAGTCAATAATTGCATATGTTATACGTCATTTCAAAAGCAGGTTGAAAAAAAGCAATGCCACAAAATTGAAACCCATTCACACTAGATGCATTGAAAATACCTTTTAACTGGTACATGACATGATTCTGACTGACTGGGAGTGTTTTGTGGACTTGTTTGAACACAGTTCTCTAAAGCAGGTATTTGGAAATTTCTTCCAAAAGTGTCCCGGGTAGGGTTAGGGTTAGGGTTGCAACAACACTCAGACATTTTCTAATGCATCTGCCATGCTTTAGGATGTATTTGCAGTGCAGGAAAGGTGTTGTTTTGTTGTTTCCTCTAAAAGCAAATTTCGACCAATTTTCACGTTTTTGCTAAGCCGCGCGGCTGTCAAAAATGACGGAAAACCCAAATTCTGAAACCACACTTTCTATGTGCTAAACTTCTTCGTTTCTATCTTTAAAATGAAAGGAAATAACAAGTTTAGCCAAACTTTACTGGTAATTGTCATGCTCACATGAAAACTAGTCAATAATTGCATATGTTATACGTCATTTCAAAAGCAGGTTGAAAAAAAGCATTGCCACAAAATTGAAACCCATTCACACCAGATGCATTGAAAATACCTTTTAATGGTACATGACATGATTCTGACTGACTGGGAGTGTTTTGTGGACTTGTTTGAACACAGTTCTCTAAAGCAGGGATTTGGAAATTTCTTCCAAAAGTGTCCCGGGTAGGGTTAGGGTTAGTGTTGCAACAACACTCAGACATTTTCTAATGCATCTGCCATGCTTTAGGATGTATTTGCAGTGCAGGAAAGGTGTTGTTTTGTTGTTTCCTCGAAAAGCAAATTTTGACCAAATTTCACGTTTTTGCTAAGCCGCGCGGCTGTCAAAAATGACGGAAAATCCAAAGTCTGAAACCACACTTTCTACGTGCTAAACTTCTTCGTTTCTATCTTTAAAACTAAAGGAAATAACAAGTTTAGCCAAACTTTACTGGTTATTGTCATGCTCACATGAAAACTAGTCAATAATTGCATATGTTATACGTCATTTCAAAAGCAGGTTGAAAAAAAGCATTGCCACAAAATTGAAACCCATTCACACTAGATGCATTGAAAATACCTGTTAACTGGTACATGACATGATTCTGACTGACTGGGAGTGTTTTGTGGACTTGTTTGAACACAGTTCTTTAAAGCAGGTATTTGGAAATTTCTTCCAAAAGTGTCCCGGGTAGGGTTAGGGTTAGGGTTGCAACAACACTCAGACCTTTTCTAATGCATCTGCCATGCTTTAGGATGTATTTGCAGTGCAGGAAAGGTGTTGTTTTGTTGTTTCCTCGAAAAGCAAATTTCGACCAATTTTCACGTTTTTGCTAAGCCGCGCGGCTGTCAAAAATGACGGAAAATCCAAAGTCTGAAACCACACTTTCTACGTGCTAAACTTCTTCGTTTCTATCTTTAAAACTAAAGGAAATAAAAAGTTTAGCCAAACTTTACTGGTAATTGTCATGCTCACATGAAAACTAGTCAATAATTGCATATGTTATACGTCATTTCAAAAGCAGGTTGAAAAAAAGCATTGCCACAAAATTGAAACCCATTCACACTAGATGCATTGAAAATACCTGTTAACTGGTACATGACATGATTCTGACTGACTGGGAGTGTTTTGTGGACTTGTTTGAACACAGTTCTCTAAAGCAGGGATTTGGAAATTTCTTCCAAAAGTGTCCCGGGTAGGGTTAGGGTTAGTGTTGCAACAACACTCAGACATTTTCTAATGCATCTGCCATGCTTTAGGATGTATTTGCAGTGCAGGAAAGGTGTTGTTTTGTTGTTTCCTCGAAAAGCAAATTTTGACCAATTTTCACGTTTTTGCTAAGCCGCGCGGCTGTCAAAAATGACGGAAAATCCAAATTCTGAAACCACACTTTCTACGTGCTAAACTTCTTCGTTTCTATCTTTAAAACTAAAGGAAATAACAAGTTTAGCCAAACTTTACTGGTAATTGTCATGCTCACATGAAAACTAGTCAATAATTGCACATATTATACGTCAATTCAAAAGCAGGTTGAAAAAAAGCATTGCCACAAAATTGAAACCCATTCACACTAGATGCATTGAAAATACCTGTTAACTGGTACATGACATGATTCTGACTGACTGGGAGTGTTTTGTGGACTTGTTTGAACACAGTTCTCTAAAGCAGGGATTTGGAAATTTCTTCCAAAAGTGTCCCGGGTAGGGTTAGGGTTAGGGTTGCAACAACACTCAGACATTTTCTAATGCATCTGCCATGCTTTAGGATGTATTTGCAGTGCAGGAAAGGTGTTGTTTTGTTGTTTCCTCGAAAAACAAATTTTGACCAATTTTCACGTTTTTGCTAAGCCCCGCGGCTGTCAAAAATGACGGAAAATCCAAAGTCTGAAACCACACTTTCTACGTGCTTAACTTCTTCGTTTCTATCTTTAAAACTAAAGGAAATAACAAGTTTAGCCAAACTTTACTGGTAATTGTCATGCTCACATGAAAACTAGTCAATCATTGCATATGTTATACGTCATTTCAAAAGCAGGTTGAAAAAAAGCATTGCCACAAAATTGAAACCCATTCACACTAGATGCATTGAAAATACCTGTTAACTGGTACATGACATGATTCTGACTGACTGGGAGTGTTTTGTGGACTTGTTTGAACACAGTTCTCTAAAACAGGGATTTGGAAATTTCTTCCAAAAGTGTCCCGGGTAGGGTTAGGGTTAGGGTTGCAACAACACTCAGACATTTTCTAATGCATCTGCCATGCTTTAGGATGTATTTGCAGTGCAGGAAAGGTGTTGTTTTGTTGTTTCCTCGAAAAACAAATTTTGACCAATTTTCACGTTTTTGCTAAGCCGCGCGGCTGTCAAAAATGACGGAAAATCCAAAGTCTGAAACCACACTTTCTACGTGCTTAACTTCTTCGTTTCTATCTTTAAAACTAAAGGAAATAACAAGTTTAGCCAAACTTTACTGGTAATTGTCATGCTCACATGAAAACTAGTCAATAATTGCATATGTTATACGTCATTTCAAAAGCAGGTTGAAAAAAAGCATTGCCACAAAATTGAAACCCATTCACACTAGATGCATTGAAAATACCTGTTAACTGGTACATGACATGATTCTGACTGACTGGGAGTGTTTTGTGGACTTGTTTGAACACAGTTCTCTAAAACAGGGATTTGGAAATTTCTTCCAAAAGTGTCCTGGGTAGGGTTAGGGTTAGGGTTGCAACAACACTCAGACATTTTCTAATGCATCTGCCATGCTTTAGGATGTATTTGCAGTGCAGGAAAGGTGTTGTTTTGTTGTTTCCTCGAAAAGCAAATTTTGACCAATTTTCACGTTTTTGCTAAGCCGCGCGGCTGTCAAAAATGACAGAAAATCCAAATTCTGAAAACACACTTTCTACGTGCTAAACTTCTTCGTTTCTATCTTTAAAATGAAAGGAAATAACAAGTTTAGCCAAACTTTACTGGTAATTGTCATGCTCACATGAAAACTAGTCAATAATTGCATATGTTATACGTCATTTCAAAAGCAGGTTGAAAAAAAGCATTGCCACAAAATTGAAACCCATTCACACTAGATGCATTGAAAATACCTGTTAACTGGTACATGACATGATTCTGACTGACTGGGAGTGTTTTGTGGACTTGTTTGAACACAGTTCTCTAAAGCAGGGATTTGGAAATTTCTTCCAAAAGTGTCCCGGGTAGGGTTAGGGTTAGTGTTGCAACAACACTCAGACATTTTCTAATGCATCTGCCATGCTTTAGGATGTATTTGCAGTGCAGGAAAGGTGTTGTTTTGTTGTTTCCTCGAAAAGCAAATTTCGACCAATTTTCACGTTTTTGCTAAGCCGCGCGGCTGTCAAAAATGACGGAAAATCCAAAGTCTGAAACCACACTTTCTACGTGCTAAACTTCTTCGTTTTTATCTTTAAAACTAAAGGAAATAACAAGTTTAGCCAAACTTTACTGGTAATTGTCATGCTCACATGAAAACTAGTCAATAATTGCATATGTTATACGTCATTTCAAAAGCAGGTTGAAAAAAAGCATTGCCACAAAATTGAAACCCATTCACACTAGATGCATTGAAAATACCTGTTAACTGGTACATGACATGATTCTGACTGACTGGGAGTGTTTTGTGGACTTGTTTGAACACAGTTCTCTAAAGCAGGGATTTGGAAATTTCTTCCAAAAGTGTCCCGGGTAGGGTTAGGGTTAGTGTTGCAACAACACTCAGACATTTTCTAATGCATCTGCCATGCTTTAGGATGTATTTGCAGTGCAGGAAAGGTGTTGTTTTGTTGTTTCCTCGAAAAGCAAATTTCGACCAATTTTCACGTTTTTGCTAAGCCGCGCGGCTGTCAAAAATGACGGAAAATCCAAAGTCTGAAACCACACTTTCTACGTGCTAAACTTCTTCGTTTTTATCTTTAAAATGAAAGGAAATAACAAGTTTAGCCAAACTTTACTGGTAATTGTCATGCTCACATGAAAACTAGTCAATAATTGCATATCTTATACGTCATTTCAAAAGCAGGTTGAAAAAAAGCATTGCCACAAAATTGAAACCCATTCACACTAGATGCATTGAAAATACCTGTTAACTGGTACATGACATGATTCTGACTGACTGGGAGTGTTTTGTGGACTTGTTTGAACACAGTTCTCTAAAGCAGGGATTTGGAAATTTCTTCCAAAAGTGTCCCGGGTAGGGTTAGGGTTAGGGTTGCAACAACACTCAGACATTTTCTAATGCATCTGCCATGCTTTAGGATGTATTTGCAGTGCAGGAAAGGTGTTGTTTTGTTGTTTCCTCGAAAAACAAATTTTGACCAATTTTCACGTTTTTGCTAAGCCCCGCGGCTGTCAAAAATGACGGAAAATCCAAAGTCTGAAACCACACTTTCTACGTGCTTAACTTCTTCGTTTCTATCTTTAAAACTAAAGGAAATAACAAGTTTAGCCAAACTTTACTGGTAATTGTCATGCTCACATGAAAACTAGTCAATAATTGCATATGTTATACGTCATTTCAAAAGCAGGTTGAAAAAAAGCATTGCCACAAAATTGAAACCCATTCACACTAGATGCATTGAAAATACCTGTTAACTGGTACATGACATGATTCTGACTGACTGGGAGTGTTTTGTGGACTTGTTTGAACACAGTTCTCTAAAGCAGGGATTTGGAAATTTCTTCCAAAAGTGTCCCGGGTAGGGTTAGGGTTAGTGTTGCAACAACACTCAGACATTTTCTAATGCATCTGCCATGCTTTAGGATGTATTTGCAGTGCAGGAAAGGTGTTGTTTTGTTGTTTCCTCGAAAAGCAAATTTCGACCAATTTTCACGTTTTTGCTAAGCCGCGCGGCTGTCAAAAATGACGGAAAATCCAAAGTCTGAAACCACACTTTCTACGTGCTAAACTTCTTCGTTTTTATCTTTAAAATGAAAGGAAATAACAAGTTTAGCCAAACTTTACTGGTAATTGTCATGCTCACATGAAAACTAGTCAATAATTGCATATCTTATACGTCATTTCAAAAGCAGGTTGAAAAAAAGCATTGCCACAAAATTGAAACCCATTCACACTAGATGCATTGAAAATACCTGTTAACTGGTACATGACATGATTCTGACTGACTGGGAGTGTTTTGTGGACTTGTTTGAACACAGTTCTCTAAAGCAGGGATTTGGAAATTTCTTCCAAAAGTGTCCCGGGTAGGGTTAGGGTTAGGGTTGCAACAACACTCAGACATTTTCTAATGCATCTGCCATGCTTTAGGATGTATTTGCAGTGCAGGAAAGGTGTTGTTTTGTTGTTTCCTCGAAAAACAAATTTTGACCAATTTTCACGTTTTTGCTAAGCCCCGCGGCTGTCAAAAATGACGGAAAATCCAAAGTCTGAAACCACACTTTCTACGTGCTTAACTTCTTCGTTTCTATCTTTAAAACTAAAGGAAATAACAAGTTTAGCCAAACTTTACTGGTAATTGTCATGCTCACATGAAAACTAGTCAATCATTGCATATGTTATACGTCATTTCAAAAGCAGGTTGAAAAAAAGCATTGCCACAAAATTGAAACCCATTCACACTAGATGCATTGAAAATACCTGTTAACTGGTACATGACATGATTCTGACTGACTGGGAGTGTTTTGTGGACTTGTTTGAACACAGTTCTCTAAAACAGGGATTTGGAAATTTCTTCCAAAAGTGTCCTGGGTAGGGTTAGGGTTAGGGTTGCAACAACACTCAGACATTTTCTAATGCATCTGCCATGCTTTAGGATGTATTTGCAGTGCAGGAAAGGTGTTGTTTTGTTGTTTCCTCGAAAGACAAATTTTGACCAATTTTCACGTTTTTGCTAAGCCGCGCGGCTGTCAAAAATGACGGAAAATCCAAAGTCTGAAACCACACTTTCTACGTGCTTAACTTCTTCGTTTCTATCTTTAAAATGAAAGGAAATAACAAGTTTAGCCAAACTTTACTGGTAATTGTCATGCTCACATGAAAACTAGTCAATAATTGCATATCTTATACGTCATTTCAAAAGCAGGTTGAAAAAAAGCAATGCCACAAAATTGAAACCCATTCACACTAGATGCATTGAAAATACCTGTTAACTGGTACATGACATGATTCTGACTGACTGGGAGTGTTTTGTGGACTTGTTTGAACACAGTTCTCTAAAACAGGGATTTGGAAATTTCTTCCAAAAGTGTCCTGGGTAGGGTTAGGGTTAGGGTTGCAACAACACTCAGACATTTTCTAATGCATCTGCCATGCTTTAGGATGTATTTGCAGTGCAGGAAAGGTGTTGTTTTGTTGTTTCCTCGAAAAGCAAATTTTGACCAATTTTCACGTTTTTGCTAAGCCGCGCGGCTGTCAAAAATGACAGAAAATCCAAATTCTGAAAACACACTTTCTACGTGCTAAACTTCTTCGTTTCTATCTTTAAAATGAAAGGAAATAACAAGTTTAGCCAAACTTTACTGGTAATTGTCATGCTCACATGAAAACTAGTCAATAATTGCATATCTTATACGTCATTTCAAAAGCAGGTTGAAAAAAAGCAATGCCACAAAATTGAAACCCATTCACACTAGATGCATTGAAAATACCTGTTAACTGGTACATGACATGATTCTGACTGACTGGGAGTGTTTTGTGGACTTGTTTGAACACAGTTCTCTAAAGCAGGGATTTGGAAATTTCTTCCAAAAGTGTCCCGGGTAGGGTTAGGGTTAGGGTTGCAACAACACTCAGACATTTTCTAATGCATCTGCCATGCTTTAGGATGTATTTGCAGTGCAGGAAAGGTGTTGTTTTGTTGTTTCCTCGAAAAGCAAATTTTGACCAATTTTCACGTTTTTGCTAAGCCGCGCGGCTGTCAAAAATGACGGAAAATCCAAATTCTGAAACCACACTTTCTAAGTGCTAAACTTCTTCGTTTCTATCTTTAAAACTAAAGGAAATAACAAGTTTAGCCAAACTTTACTGGTAATTGTCATGCTCACATGAAAACTAGTCAATAATTGCATATGTTATTCGTCATTTCAAAAGCAGGTTGAAAAAAAGCAATGCCACAAAATTGAAACCCATTCACACTAGATGCATTGAAAATACCTGTTAACTGGTACATGACATGATTCTGACTGACTGGGAGTGTTTTGTGGACTTGTTTGAACACAGTTCTCTAAAGCAGGGATTTGGAAAGTTCTTCCAAAAGTGTCCCGGGTAGGGTTAGGGTTAGTGTTGCAACAACACTCAGACATTTTCTAATGCATCTGCCATGCTTTAGGATGTATTTGCAGTGCAGGAAAGGTGTTGTTTTGTTGTTTCCTCGAAAAGCAAATTTTGACCAATTTTCACGTTTTTGCTAAGCCGCGCGGCTGTCAAAAATGACGGAAAATCCAAATTCTGAAAACACACTTTCTATGTGCTAAACTTCTTCGTTTCTATCTTTAAAATGAAAGGAAATAACAAGTTTAGCCAAACTTTACTGGTAATTGTCATGCTCACATGAAAACTAGTCAATAATTGCATATGTTATACGTCATGTCAAAAGCAGGTTGAAAAAAAGCATTGCCACAAAATTGAAACCCATTCACACTAGATGCATTGAAAATACCTTTTAACTGGTACATGACATGATTCTGACTGACTGGGAGTGTTTTGTGGACTTGTTTGAACACAGTTCTCTAAAGCAGGGATTTGGAAATTTCTTCCAAAAGTGTCCGAGGTAGGGTTAGGGTTAGTGTTGCAACAACACTCAGACATTTTCTAATGCATCTGCCATGCTTTAGGATGTATTTGCAGTGCAGGAAAGGTGTTGTTTTGTTGTTTCCTCGAAAAGCAAATTTCGACCAATTTTCACGTTTTTGCTAAGCCACGCGGCTGTCAAAAATGACGGAAAATCCAAATTCTGAAAACACACTTTCTATGTGCTAAACTTCTTCGTTTCTATCTTTAAAATGAAAGGAAATAACAAGTTTAGACAAACTTTACTGGTAATTGTCATGCTCACATGAAAACTAGTCAATAATTGTATATCTTATACGTCATTTCAAAAGCAGGTTGAAAAAAAGCATTGCCACAAAATTGAAACCCATTCACACTAGATGCATTGAAAATACCTTTTAACTGGTACATGACATGATTCAGCCAAAAGAATGTGAATTTAATAGTGACAGTACGGCAGTGTATTACTTGTTTCCAGCAGAAGGTTATTAAGGACAACAGTCTCATTTGTTACCAGAACTGCATGCAGACTTGAATGAGCTCTATAAAGGAAAATCAATTACTTCACTAATCAATCATTCACTGGGTTATGTGGAAAGGTTCAAAATATAGAAAACAAACATGGGCACACTGTGTATGATGCAGAGAGCTGTCTGTTTTCTTCAATTCCTTAATTACTTTTGCGGGGCATGAAGCCCTTTAAAAGCCTTGTTCTCACCAGCCACCGTCACTAAGTTACCATAGTTACAAGATGGGGAGAAGATATAGCAATGTCCCTCAAACTGCACACCTCAGATTGTATTACCAGCGATAAGCTTCAAATCCAATATGTGCATCCAGAAATGTCAAAAAAATAGAGAAGCATAAACCTGAAATCTATGCCCCCACTCACCACATCAAAAGTTCTACCAAAAGTACAGTAGCATTTTATTCCTCACAAAGGCTCAGTGTTTAGATGCGATGATTCTTTCCCTTCTTGTCTTTAAACTTTCCCAAAACTCACGTCTGACTCTGAATTTGCTCAATGTGCCATACTGAATTAATGTTCCTATGAACTACCTGTGAATCCTATGGTTCCAATGATTTGCCAGTCTGAAGAATATGTAAGGTATAACTAAAAAGGGAATAAGAGCAAAGGATGCAACAAACTGCTGAATGAGGAGAAAAACAGACAATTACACTTCACTGATTTATTAAATGAAAGTACTAAATCAAATTCAATCAATCAATATCTATCATATGCTAATCCTTCTCTTTTTGTCATTTTAATTCATGGATCTTTCTTCCACCCCATCTCCAACTTTGCTTTTACTCCTTGATTGCTCCTTACTCTGCATGGTGGTCCAAGCTTTCTAGTCCTACGGGCAGGTGGGTGGCCATCAGCCCAGAGTGTTAAGACGAATTTCAATACACCTGAATATTCAATGAACATCTTTAAGCACTGATATTGAATGTTATTCCTTATGGAAACAGATTGTTGTACAACAAAATACTTGAAATCAGTAGTAATTTGGTGCTAGACCTGTTGCTGCCTCCTCATTTCATTTATTTTTGTAAATTAAATTAATAAATCATTTTGCCAAACATGCCTGCTCTTTATGTTTAAGAAGGCAAGAAATGGATGTTGCTATAATACAGTTTCATTTGTCTGTACATTTGCTAACAAGTATTGCTACTGTATGTGATAGGCTTTCTCTTCTGAAGAGAACAAGACAGAGGTGTTTTAATTGTTAAAAACAGAATTTTTATATTGGGCATAAGGGTTGAAGATCTAGGGAGGCAGGTATATTGGCAAACTGATATTGCAGGTAAAAATGCCCCTATACTGACGTTTTCACTTTTTTCTTGGACAAATCACTGCTGAAGCGTCTGGTGTGATACTGTGTGCAGATAGAAATACTGTCATGAAACAATGTTTGATAGATTAATATCAAAGTAAATAAAAACCTCAGCACTACATGACTCCCATCTTCATAAAGTGTCTTAATTTGAAACCAAACTGTCTTTTCTACAACATGATAAACATCTCATTGTATGCTATTGCATTAGAAATCATTGTAAATCCCATTTGTTGCTTAGACATTGTACAGAAGTTCTTACACATACAGTAGGTCCAGGTAGTAGCATTAGTTAAAAAATGTTAATCATCCCAGCTCTTACTGGCTTTGAGGCTCTAAAACACTGATTTCCCTGCCATGAGATTGGCATAGGGATACTTCTGTCAGATTTAACTCAAGATGATCAAAAAAGGTTAAGTTTTTTCAAATCTCTTGATTTACAGAGACTTCTTTCCTAAATGTACTGTGGTACCTATATCCCTTAGCTAGGAGGTGGTCCAGGAAGTGACAATGGGGAAATTCTCTGCCATTAATACCCTGATTCATTGCTCTTCCTCCTGAAGTGATATTGAAATGATAAATAGTGCCATTGGTGAAGGGCTCATTTTGGAACTCTAATTTTGGAGCCCACACTTTCCTGTTCAACATTTATCTGTTATGGTTACAAAAAATAAACTCTAATCTTCCCATCCGCATCATTGCTTATTACTAAGAAGTGAGTTTCCCTTACAGTTCAAAGTACAGATGCAGCCATTCAAAGTGCGCGGTACAGACACGTACCGCAGGTAATTGGCTGCGGTGTCGCGTATCATGACGCAAGATGACGCGGTACGTGATTGGTTGACCGACAGGGGCACTCGTGGTCCGTTGGTCTGTCGTAGAAAGACTTACTGTGCCCGTTGTCGATATTGAATTTTACCACTGAAGGGAAATCTTAGTAGCTGAGCATAAAAAGAATAGGAGCATACTGTAACGTGTGTGAAGGCCATAAACGATATTAATTTTGGAACATAAACATACAGTATATAGCTGGTCTTGGTACTTTAAAGAAAAAAATACACAGCAGTATTCCATTTCTCCCTAAACATTTTAAGCTTCGAAGTCTTTAACTAACGTGATACCGGAGTCAACAAGCATACTTTTAGAATTTGATTAATAGGGAATATAATATGGAATCGCGTATCTATGAGGGAAAATCGATGAGCAAACTCAGAGAATACAGCGTCAGATCCAGCGCTTCTTTCTCTTAAAGAAAGGTTTCTCAGTTTTATTTTGTTGGTTCTGCACTGCAAAATAAATACATCTATTTATTTGATGTGGATTTAAACTTTGCATTGCAGAAAACTGGCTTACTTCTGATTGTGCCACTGATGGAACACTCCACTTGCCTTGATATTTGCTCTTTGTTTCATGCCTTCAGCATCAACCAAGATAATATTTTCACAAGCTTGCACTGCTGCAACTGATGCGGTCCAATCCCTATTGCTCAGCGCTCCTGTCTCCCTAGTCAGATTTTTGCGTGTCGGTCCATCAGTTGGAAACTTGGAGAGGAGGATATAACCCATGGGTGGTGTGGCATTGAGGAATGTTGCTGTGTTATTCTGTTTTACGTCTATTTTTCAACATTTAAAAAAGTAAAAACGAGTTCACAATGTATTAAATGAGATCATATATGTTGTTTTCTTTTTTGTGCCATTCCTTGAAGATGAAGCCTCTTGGTTTCAACACTGCAGCACTGTTGCCGTATTTTTGTTATAGGCAAATATAATACCCATTTTATTTGGCTGACACTTTTAACAAAGGCAACATATAATTAATTCTGTAAAATATGAACAGTGCAAAATACCTAATGCATAAAGTGGTAGAAAGAAAAAGTTGAATGCAATATTACATAATACAATAACCTAACAAATACAATAATTAATAGTAGCATCTAAAAATAGACTACAGAAACTTGACCAAAAGCAATAAAATGCAAAGTGCTAGAATTACAACAGTAAGTAATAAAACTGACATAGTCCAAAATGGTTGGTGCAGAGGTCTTAATTGGATGCAAGCAGAGAGAGGTACCCAGTGAAGGGAGCACAGAAACCAGCCACAGAGCTTTGAATGAATAAGAAAAGGGAGGTGTTGATGCAGAGGTCAACTAGTTGAGAGAGCTGCAGTATGCCGGCCTAGAGCGGAGAAGGACCTGGGTAAGGAGCTAGGGGAATGTGTTTTTTAAAGGTGGATATCAGGAGTATTTTAGTCAAGAAGTATGATGTGACCAAGAAGAGGAGGGATTGAGGGGAAAAAATAATTTCAGGAGGAGGAGAGGTTTAGTAGGGCAGTGGGGATGAGACAGCAAGGAGCCTGGACAAGGTGGGAGAAGCTATTGGAGAAGAGAGTCACGTGGGCTGATCTCTGGCAGGCAGATCCTCAGCGGATTAAGTTCCTGGTCCAGTCTGTGTGTGACGTCCTTCCTAGCCCTGCAAATCTGCACAGCTGGAGGAAAGTGGAGTCAACAGATTGTTGGCTTTGCTCCGAGAGAGGACCTCCGAGCATATCCGGAGCAGCTGTAAGAAGGCAGTTAGGGAGGGCAGGTACCGTTTGGTGTCACGATCAGGTGAAGATAATTGCGGAAGTGATCAGCATAGAAATCAGCAGCAGGAAAAAGGTACGGCCCATGTCTCAGAAGATTCTGGAGCCTGCATGGGACTGGCAACTCATGACCGACCTGGAAAAACAACTGGGGTTCCCACAGTACATTGTCAAGACCACTTTGAGGCCAGATATTGTTCTAGTCTCCAAGTCAACCAAAAATATCATACTTTTGGAATTGACAGTGCCATCGGAGGATTATCCGGAGGAGGCCTGCGAGAGGAAAATGGCCAAGTACGAGGGGCTGGTAAATGACTGCCGGACACAGGGTTGGAGAGCTAGGTGTATGCCTATTGAAGTTGGCTGTAGGGAGTTTGCTGGTCAATCCCTCTACAAAGCCTTCAGTGTATTGGGCATCACTGGAGAGAGAAGGAGGAGAGCCATTTGTAATATCACTGAGGCAGCAGAGAAAGCTTCAGGATGGCTCTGGTTAAGAAGAGAAGGTCCATGGGGTTCTGCGGCTTAATGCCACTTGAACACAGGTCGTGGCCCAATTTAACCACGGCTGGGTCACCTGGGCGAGCGTGTCTGATGTTGAAAGACCTGAAACATGCAATGAGCCTGGAAACATCACTGAGTGTGTTCATCGGAGAATGCATCTTGTAAATGAGTCACAGAAAAAAAACTACTCAGTTACTTGCACAATCCTGGTAGAAATTATGAAAACTTACTGCTATTTTATAAAATTCACAAACTTTAAATTTGATTAAATTGAAATGTGAAAATTTTACTCATTAAACAATAAGTAAAGCATTGTTCTGTATTTTACCTTATTTTAAAAATAAATTAAATCTCAAAAAACGCCATTTCATGGTTTATTTCTGAGGGTAATAGTTTTACAAGTGGCAGATAATTATTGAAATAAATTGTTGATCTAATTAAGGGTACCACTATCCACACACTAGGAGGGGACAACTATTCCATCACTTTAAACCAGCACACCTGGGCCTGACCTGTGAATCAGGCTGAAAGACCATTCTTTTTTGTAGAAGAGGGAGAGGTGTATATAGAATTAGTGTGAAACTAAGGAAAGAAAGAAGAAAGGATGGATGATAATGCTAAATCTCAAAAGGATATTTCTTTTCATATAGAAGTTTCACAATTTAGACCAAGCTATTTTAAATGTTTTGACTTAAATAGGAGATACAGGTCCAGAGGACTGAAAGGTGTCTGTCAGCAAAGAACCAGATCTGCTATAGGGCCATGTCAGTATCAAAGAATTAAGACTGTATTAATTACAAAGCTGGGCATAAGTTAATAGCAATCAATCTATTATCTGAATGAGTAAGTGATAAGTCAGCTGTACAAAGGTTATCTAAAGGTGGGTTCTGCCCAATGAAAGTGTTTTCTGGCACTACAGCATACTTTGTCATGCATGCATGCAGGTGGATAGATACATTCCTGTCTATCAAATATGATAGTGATTCATTCTTTGTAGTAGCCTGCTTTTTCG
Source organism: Lepisosteus oculatus (assembly GCF_040954835.1). Classification (NCBI taxonomy): domain Eukaryota; kingdom Metazoa; phylum Chordata; class Actinopteri; order Semionotiformes; family Lepisosteidae; genus Lepisosteus; species Lepisosteus oculatus. The sequence goes on from NC_090697.1 coordinate 34,728,327, forward strand.
CTTCCAGAATGAGAACCCTTTCATATATTGGAAAGAAAGTGAATGGGGGACAGCACAATATTATAGATGAGACCAGTACCTCGTGATAACAGGATTGGTGGGTAATTAGGCACAGCATCCAGTAACAGAAGTTCTTACGATTAAAAGAACTGGCTGCCAGACTCTGACTAATGCCTGATGTTATGAGTGGATTCATTCAAAGTAGGATGGATTGAAGAAAAATTCCTATTCTTATCCTCTTTCAGACATACTGTAGGTATTCTTACATAACAAAGTATGAAGTGCAGTTGTGTTACAATACTAAAAGTATAATTTACTTTAGTGAAATTTTCTTTAACTCTATATTATTGAACATTTTCTTCAAAAGAAGGTGCTCAATTTCAGGTATTTTTTATGTATAGATTTATACTTGTGCAAATCCTATGGGAGTATTGGTAACCAAATCACCCTCTGACTACTGGTGCTCTGTTAAGCAGAAGGAAATGTAGAGAATCAAAGAATCAGAACTCTAAAAGATTAATGTTCAAGACAGATTTTCATCTCCTGTTTTATAATTGGATTTGTTAGATTTATATTACAACTAAGAAAGCTATACAAGAGCAATATGTTTGATCCACTTTTCTGTCAAGTCTAGGTCTGGAAGGAGTATAGTTTCCCATTCATAGTAATTCCCTGAGGACACTATTCCTTTTCTTGGAGATGAAAAATGAGGTAATGAATCTTTTAGATTCGGCTTTACAAAGTAATACATTTCTCATATCAATATTCACAAAGTGTGCACTAAAACAATGTAAAAACCACTCATAACCTATCCTAAATAGTAATTCTCCAGTTTTAACAATTAACCATTTTGAATTTGACATTATAAGAGGTTGTGATAAGCTTGCAAAAAACCATTGACCTCAAATTTCATTTAGAAATGTTCCTTATCTTCCATGTGTGGTACAAAAAGCATATTTGCCAGTTTTTAGGTGCAAAGATGACTTGAAAATACCCCCCTGGTGTGCCACTTATGAACACCGTTCAACGAGGCCAGTAAAATTGAGAGAACAAGCTCTGGAAATGTTGGAACATTACATCACTGAGGCAATTAGGGGCTCATCTGTGTACCAGCAGTCAACACAAGCAAGGCTACCAGTGTGGGAAACACACATCTGTCCATTATCTAGTCACCCCATTAATTAAACCCAAAACAGGATCATTAGAGTAAAGGGACCTTACGCAAAATTCCTTACAGAGAAGATGTTTAAATTGTAATACAATTGGAAGGACCACTATAATTCTAATGGTAAAATTAGAGCTCAATTACACATGGTGGTACAACATGTCTAGAAACTGAAACCAATGAAAGTTCAAATTAATCCTATTAATGGTTATTAATGGTTCAATTCTATAACTGATTTCGAAGATGGAGCATGAGTCCACAAGCTTACCATAAACACCAAAGTATTTTTCAGGGGCATTTTCAAGCTCAGTATTTTCAATTTAACATTTGGGTTATGTCCTCTCAGATTTTAATACAATAATTCACAATGGTATTAAATATGGAGTTAAAAAAATAGTATTTCATTTAAAAAAAGAACACCTTTGGTTTGACAAAGTAAAAATAAAAGCTGCCTGAAGAAATTAACCTGGCCGGTTACTAAACTTGTAAGGCTTGTATTCAAATGTAATTGAGCTTTCACCGCTTCTTCTTTCTGCTAACAGTGACCAGACCATTTTAGTTATTTTCACATTCTTTCCGTCTAACTTAGACAACCAGGCCAAGATTTAGAGCCAAGATGATGACTCTCTCACACAGTCAACTCTTATTACCTCAAAGTGTGCTAACACTAGTCATTGCTTATACCTGAATGGTTCTAAACATACTGTATATGTGAAAAGTGTGGAATGTGTTTTCAAACTTACAGGCAGTCAAAAAACATTCAAATTTGAATCTTAACTTTTATTATCACGAGATAATAAAAATACTTTTTTATGAGAGAAATTTCAAGAAATGTCAAAGTGCTTCAAGGTAGCACAAGCAATGTAATACACAATAGAATCAAAAATAAAAGAAAGTGATAGCAAATTGAAAACAAGACTACAATTTAAAAGCTTAACAAAAGAAGATCAGTCTTTAAGTGAGGTTCTGAAAACTTTTACAGTTGCAAAGTCCTTCTTCAAAAGATTTAGTGATGAATACAAAAAAACGTTGTATGGAGTTTTGTCTTTTGAAGAACAAGAAGGCCAAGACCAGCAGTTCTACTGTAAAGAGCTGGACTGTACTCATATAATAAGTATTTAACATTAAGTGGAGCTGGGAGCTGTAATTTACAGAGGATGAGATTTATATGCTGATGCAGTGTAATTTGGGCTAGTACACTTGTTGTTGAAGTCTGGGTATACAGAAGCCTACTTAGTACCTTAGAAGACTTCCCGACAGGTAAGGAGCTTCATTAGCCTAATCTTGATGAAATAAGGAATGTACAATATTTCACCATCAGACAGACTGGGCAAGTGTTTTAACCTAGCTATGTTATGCAGTTAGAAGAAAGTTGCCCTTGTGACATTTCTAACATGTGCTCCAAATGGCAACACAGGGTCAAAAGTAACACTAAGGTTTCTAACTTAATAATAATAATAATAATAATAATTGCTTACACTTATATAGCGCTTTTTCTGGACACTCCACTCAAAGCGCTTTACAGGTAATGGGGGTCTCCCCTCCACCACCACCAATGTGCAGCATCCACCTGGATGATGCGACGGCAGCCATAGTGCGCCAGAACGCTCACCACACATCAGCTATTAGTGGGGAGGAGAGCAGAGAGTAATGAAGCCAATTCATAGAGGGGGATTATTAGGAGGCCATGATTGGTAAGGGCCAATGGGAAATTTGGCCAGGACGCCGGGGTTACACCCCTACTCTTTTCGAGAAACGCCCTGGGATTTTTAATGACCACAGAGAGTCAGGACCTCGGTTTTACGTCTCATCCGAAGGACGGCACCTGTTTACAGTATAGTGTCCCCATCACTATACTGGGGCATTAGGACCCACGTGGACCACAGGGTGAGCGCCCCCTGCTGGCCCCACTAACACCTCTTCCAGCAGCAACCTTAGTTTTTCCCAGGAGGTCTCCCATCCAGGTACTGACCAGGCTCACACCTGCTTAGCTTCAGTGGGTTGCCAGTTGTGAGTTGCAGGGTGACTAACTTCCTACTGTCAACACCATCAACAAACAACACTGATGTCAGCAACTTTGCAAACCTGTTGTTCAGAGCCTATAAGCATAACCTCAATCTTGTCACATTTTAGCTAATGAAGGCTCTGTTGCTTTCATGTAAATATCACAGATAGAATACACGTGCAAATTGCGTAAACTGCAACAATATGATCTGATTTGGTCTGCAAAAAGACCTGCGGTGTCATCAGGATAGCGATGAAACCTCCAAGTCAGTCCATGATGAAAAATAATCTGACCAAGAGGCAACATGTCACTACTAAATAGTAAAGGTCCCAGCAAAATCAAAATCAGAGCAATTGAAAAAAAAAATAGATTTAAAACAACTAAGAGTACACAATATTACAGTATTTGGCTTCTGGCAGTGAATAGGAATCAGCTCATGAAAGGAAAAGATCCCCGGATAATTTTTCCTCCAATTCAGAAGGATGCCATGATTGACAGGATCAAAGTCTGCAGAGATTTAACAAAGTAAGCAAGATCAAGTTTTTCTAAGTTCATGTTCACTGGTCCCTTGACTCTTAGGGCATTACAGATGCTTCTCTGTTTTGGTTTTATTTGTTTCCAAAATCTTGCAATAAAAGAATTTATAATATTACTTTGTCAATATCAGTCCTTTTACAGATGGGTGCTATAGTTTTCCAGTCAATGGCTGTTGGAAACCAGTGTTGACTGATGGACAAGTTTTGTTACAAATCCATAACATTTTATACAGTAGCCAGCAGCCTTATTACCCTGCAACTCACAACTGGCAGCCCACTGAAGCTACGCAGGTGTGAGCCTGGTCAGTACCTGGATGGGAGACCTCCTGGGAAAAACTAAGGTTGCTGCTGGAAGAGGTGTTAGTGGGGTCAGCAGGGGGCGCTCACCCTATGGTCCACGTGGGTCCTAATGCCCCAGTATTGTGACAGGGACACTATACTGTAAAACAGACGCCGTCCTTCGGATGAGATGTAAAACCGAGGTCCTGACTCTCTGTGGTCATTAAAAATCCCAGGGCGTTTCTCAAAAAGAGTAGGGGTGTAACCAAATTTCCCATTGGCCCTTACCAGTCATGCCCTCCTGATAATCCCATTTAGCTACATTTAGCTACATTACTCTGCTCCTTACCACTGATAGCTGATGTGTGGTGAGCGTTCTGGCGCACTATGGCTGCCGTCACATCATCCAGGTGGATGCTGCACATTGGTGGTGGTGGTGGAGGGGAGTCCCCATTACCTGTAAAGCGATTTGAGTGGAGTGCTCAGAAAAGCGCTATATAAGTGTAAGCTATTATTATTATTATTATTATTACTATTATCACCCACAGATTTACGTATCTGAAGAGTTAACAGTTAAAAGGGTAATGCTTCTCTTTTTTCTATGCTGCTCGATGTTAAATAATACTGTTGAATATCAAACTTTCCTAAGCCTGCTTCTTCTTTGGCAAACACATAAGAGATTTCATCAATCTAAATTAATTTCTCTGACACTCCATCCTTTAGTGTTTTGTTGTAATATTAAAAATATTATTTTAGCCTGAATTGCAAATTAATTTCTTTCTATCTCTCTGTTAGCCTTTCTAATAATCATTTATACCGGTGCTTAAAATTTATTGTGCGGTACTCAGTTTCTTTATCCTTATCTTTTTCTTTTTGCTGTTTCTTTAAAAAAATCTGAAGTGATTTTGCTTCTTGTGTTTTTAATTGCTTTATTAAACCATTTGGGCACTCTTTTCTTGACTTTGACAGAATGTGACAGTATGGCAAGCTCAGACAAAATGACAGCCCATACCTGACATGCATATGATCCCCAGAAAGCTGTGGGGGTTGACCTGCCACTCTTGGTCTCCTGACTAATTCATCAAAGTCGAACAGTCAAGTGGCATTTTAAAAGAGAGCTGCTCCTAGCCCGGGTGTGGAAGCTCTGGAGTTTAATTACCAACCACATATTCCTGTTTTTCTTCACTAATCAGGTCACCCAAGGCTGAACATTCACCCCTGGCCCACACCTTTTTCTTTTCCATTCATCAGCTCTCAGGCCAAAAACACATTACCTTGCCTACCACCAGCAGATTGAGAATTCTTTAATGAGGAACTTCATCAAAATCCAAATGTATATAGTATATTCTCTGTGTAGTACGGATGCAGCCATTCAAAGTTCACGGTACAAACCCGTACAGCACACTACGCACGAGCCATCGCGCTGTACCACGGTACATGATTAGCTGGCCAAAATGACCGACAAGGGCACTCATGGTGCATTGGTTGGTAGTGAAAAGATTTAATCATTTAATCTCTTTACTATGCACATTTTATTCTGCTTAGTATTGACTATTTATATGGAATTTTTATTCTGCTTAGTATTGAATATTTATATGGAATTCTAAAGGGAAATTTTAGTAGCTGAGCATAAAAAGAATAGGTGCGTAACGCATCTGAAGGTCGAAAACGATATTAATTTAGGAACATAAACATATTATGTAAACTGTACTGTATATGGCTGGTATTGGTAGTTTAAAGAAAAAATACACACCAGTATTCCATTTCTCCCTAAACATTTTAAGCATCAAAGGCTTACATGTGGTTATTTCGGAAACGTTTTTACGTGCTCCTTCTGACCATATTACTGTATGTTCATATAATTTGTGAAAATTTATAATTTTAACCTTTTCTGCGAATACGCTCGTTATTGGAGTAAACAAAAGCATACTTTTAGAATTTGATTAATAGGAAATATAATATGGAATCGCATTATCTAAAGAGCATGCTTGCCAGTGCGGTGATGTCACCGCATTCCCCTCTGAATAGCTACTAAATAGGCAGTGAAAACATTTGTCTGTCTGTCCGTGGGGGGAAGATACGCCTATTCTACTCTGGGAATGTAGTGGGGAGGAAAAGTGCCCGTGCCCGTTTCTTTTCACTGAAACTTGTGTTAACAGAAACTACAGTATGCTTAAAAGTTGTTAAACCGTTTTTATTTATTTAGAGCTAGAGCACCACAATTCACACTCAACAACATCACAGATCACAGATCAGTCCCATTGTGAGATATTGCTGTTTGATCTGTGCTTGATCTTTGATCTGAGCTTTAATACAGAGCTGATCCCTATTAAGATAACTATCGAGCGGTATTAAATGCAACTTTTTTGTATAGATGACACTTTTCTAAAATTTATTTTAAAATAAAAATGATTACAATTGGCACGCCTGTAGCTTTTTCACGAAACCTCCTACAGTTACGAAAACAATTGCTATGTGTACAAAGTACATTGTGACTGTTTTCACAGCCTTCACTATGTCGTTTTTAAGCCATTTTTTTACCACGCTCTAATATTCTTCTATCCATATCTTTGGAAGGGAAACACATAGTACAGTATCTTATCTTTCTAGTTTAGAGTTTTGCGTGCATAATTTAATTTTGAAAGACACTGAGACATCTGGTACTACTGTTGTATTTTTAAAAAACATACAAAAAGCATACTAACAACTTTGCCATCCTATTCCTTAGTTAGTACATTTTTTTATAAACAGTTAACATTGTTAGCAAAATATTTTGAATGATATTTTTCCCTATTTTTTCTTTAGTTGTGTGTTTAACTTATTTTCTGATAGTCAGATTTAATGTATATTTGAACAATGAAAATACATTTTTACAAGATGCGGGGAAAAGTGCCACAATTTAATATTATTGATTACTAATAGTTTATGCTAACACCTAACTTTCTTAATTAGATGTATTTAAAACAATGAACTAAGTGTAACATAGCATTCAGAAATACAATCGAGAATAGTTTTGTGGTGTATGTATAGATTAAATTTTTCTTAAATCTATAACAAAATTAAAGACGATTAAAATCTGTAAATTTCCATCTGTAATGTCATTAGAAAGTACAATAAGTTCCTGCTTTGTCTAACTATGGTATCAAAAAGTAGTCTAAGTGGTGAGAAACCTGTGGTTAATGATAATGAAGGGACTTAGAAGTCAAAGAAAATGATTTACGTTGTTTAATTTTAAACACTAAGTTAAGAATGTAGACGCAATTGGCGCTTTATGGCCATTGTGCAATACTGAGCTCAGCGCTTCCTCCCTCTCTCGGTGCCACCTCCCCCTCTGACGCACACAGTGGGCAGCACGCTGTTTTCAGAGCTGTTTTTCTGATTGGGGAAAAAAGACCTGCTGGTTCTACATACCAGGAAGACAACAGAAGATGATTTTTTCTATCCGAAACGTGTGTTGTTTTTATGAAATTTGTGTATTTTAAACGTTTAATTAAGAAGTAAAAACCTTACAGCGTACACACAGATTCTAAGCTGATCACGAGGAAGAAAAATCGCCCGTTTTTCACGCATAAAAAGTGGTTATTAACTAAACATTTTTTATAGCTTTTTAAGTCGTGCAATGTCTAAGCAGGAACACATCATTATATCTCGTTTTTTATTTATTTTTTAAGAATTAAAAAAATCGTTTGCCCAGCCTAATTTTAAAGACCCCTACTTGTGAAACTTTTCGTGGCCTGTACTTACAATTATATACTGTAACGCTTTCGGCCGACAGGTACTGTGTAAGAGCCGGCGTACCAGAGCAGGTGACGTCACCGCCCTTCCCTGTGATACCAGGACCACAACTACTGGGCTGTGGAGAGATCTCTCTTTAGCTCACCGGGCTGGGTCCCTGCAGAGTGACGCGGGAGTCCCGGGTTCGGGCCCCCGACAGTGGGGGACCGACCTAATGCGACAAGGGCGCCCGCCTGAGCCCCCATTGCGTTACAATACACAATAATACTCAAAGCAGGAAAATTCTTATTCTTTAATCAGCAGCTTATTAAAAACAGCACCCATGTTGTTCAAACCGGTTCTTATTTACAAAGAAGAATGACACACTTTTGTGTTGTGAATCTGTTTTTCTAAGAAAATATTTGTCAGTCTGTCCCTGGGGGGAAGGTGGACTGTCTTTAATTGGAAGACTTGCCCTGTTCTACTTTGAAAATGAAGAAACTGAGAAAATACCTGTGAAACTGATTTGTTTACAATGTAGACAAATTTGGCACAGCCAGCACTCCAGGCGAGAGAGAGAGAGAGACCGCTGTGTACATACAGTATGAACATGTTGTGATATTTAGAAATCTCAAAAATGTCAATATAACGACAATAGTATTTGCTATTTTAGTTTTTCAAAGAAATGTTTATTTGTTAAAAGGACACTCATGGCAACAGCTGGATTTGAACACCCACCCTTAGCTTTATAAGTCAGTCACTTGAGCATCACACCACAGAAACAGTCACATATCAAGCACTGAAACAGCAATACACATATCAATGGAAAGTCGTATACTACTGTTGTGCAACAGTACGTTAATATAATCATATATATGATCAATTTTCACAAATTATTGTAACGCAACGGGGGCTCAGGCGGGCGCCCTTGCCGCATCTGGTCGGCCCCATCCCGACTGGAGGCTCGAACCCGGGACTTCCGCGTCTCTCTGCAGCGACCTAGTGAGCTAAAGAGAGATCTCTCTACAGCCCAGTAGCTGTGGTCCTGCTATCACAGGGAAGGGCGGTGACGTCACCCGCTCTGGTACGCCGGCTCTTACACACAGTGCTTGTCGGCCGTAAGCGTTACAGTATATAAACGTACAGTAATATGGTCAGAAGGAGCACGTAAAAACATTTCTGAAATAACCACATGTAAAACTTTGATGCTTAAAATGTTTAGGGAGAAATGGAATACTGGTGTGTATTTTTTCTTTAAACTACCAAGACCAGCCATATACAGTACAGTTTACATAATGTTTATGTTCCTAAATTAATATAGTTTATGAGCATGTGAAAGGCATGGTGAATAGAAGATTCTCAAGACTTACTTTGTATGATTGGAAACGAATATGTGATCAGATCAACGAAATGCTGTGGTGTTACTTTTTGTCAATGAAAAATAAATACGATGTATTTTTGTTTACAAAGACGATTACAAAGAATGTGGACCAGGGTAATACATAATCAAAAAGTCATATTGATTATCCCCTAGAACCCTCTGATCTACAACGCCTCCTCTAGCGTGTGGACTTTCTTATATTCTAGATGATCCTCTTGTGTAGATCTGATTATTTTCTGTTGTCTTACATGTAACAGAACTATGGCTTACTGCTGTACAATAACATGGTTCATTTTTGTCAAGCTTTTTTTGTACGGGGGTCGTCCATTGGTAATTTTCAGCAGACATTACCCCTGACTTGAAAAAACGCTGGAAAGTTTTATTTAAGGTTTATAATAAGTAACAATCTGATATGATTAATATATAATGACTCAGGCCATGCGGCACACTGCTGGCTGCTAGCTCCTTGGTCCTGGGGTTCAGTTATGAACTGGAGTGTCTTCTGTGTGAGTCTGCACATTCTCACCATACCATTTTTGCAGAGTGCCGTAGTTTCCTCCCACTATCCTTAGGCGAATCGGCTAGGTCTCCAAGTAGTCAATGTGTTTGTGCCTTGCTATGGATTCCCTGACAAGGCATATCGACCTTATCTCGACCTGCAGTTCTAGGATAGAAGGTGGGTTGTAATGAGCCAAGTCATGACTCAACATGTTTCTGGTAATGGCTGGAACCTGATCATCTCTTTGTGCCTGTAAAATTGTTACTATAGTCAACAGTATGAAGATTAGCCATATTATGAGCACAGTATTTTATGACTAGTCTAAAATCTGAAGGTAAATTTCTTTAATCAATGTAATTCTCCGTCAATTGAAGCATCCGATTGCAGCAAAACTGTAAAGTAACTTTAATCTTTGTCCTAAAAATACAGTCTGCAAAGAATACTTTGCCAGAGACAGGATGTCTGAGTTAATTCAAATTAGAATCACTTCCGTTTTCTTGTCTTGGCAGCACAAAGATGGATAATCTTTTTAACCAACCTATTGACTGAAATGTAATGTACAAATGAAATGTACAAAGCCAGGATTAGAAGAATGGTTTTCAATATGGAGCAGACTAAAGATTCTGCATCAACACAATGTTTCCTCATCCGCAGAGATGAGGAAGGAGAACATTTTCAAATGAACTCTAATTCTCAAGGGCTCAGGATCACACTCTGTCTGGATAAGTTTCCCTACTGGGAAGCTAACACTTCCTTCTCTGTACTGTTTTATATTGGCTTTACAAAATGGGTCAATAGGTTCCTTCCTCTTCATGCCATGATTTTACTGAGTTGGCATCTCCCCATTTTCTGACTGTTTCTTCCAATTTAGGGTCAGGACGCAGTCTATCTCAACAAGCAACAAGCACGAGGCCGGGTACACCCTGGACTGAAAGCAAAAAACACATTTTGTGGGTCATTCTTTTGTCTGTGTGCCTCTTTCAATCATCAGTGTAGTATGTTACTGCAAGAAACAAAAAACATCTCAACCACCAAGAACACTGTACATAGTCCCTCCTTGTATTTGAATATTCATGTTCAACTCTGTAATCTTTCTTACTTTAACAGAAACTCAGATAATTAAAAATTATTGATTGTAGAAGAATCCAATTCTTACTGAATACACTCCAAGGAAACTACAATTCTCTTCACGAATGCTAGAAGGATCTGCATGTTTGTAGCAAACACAAAGAAATATTCAAGCATATTCTGTTGAATAATTCACTTTTATTCTTGCACTGCATATAAAACTAGGTAAAGTGCATTTTTGTGGTAGAATAAAGAGGCTGAATAGCTGAATATCTCTTTTCTGTAATATATAGTTCTTAATATTCACTCAGACAAGTTTAAAAATAAACTTCAACAACTACTGTTTAAACACTCTTACTTTATGGCAAATGAATGTTGCAGGATGTGGGCCATTGAGGCAGTAGCACATTGTGATTGATTAGGTTATGTTGATTTCCAGGATGTTTTTAATGTTGCCTCTCACTCAAGGGTGGCAACTGCATTTGTTCTAATGAATACAGTCTAGCAGGAACAGTCAGTAACAACGGTCACACCCAAATCATTCAGGAATTAGGTATCAATACTTGGTGCTGTGAGGAGTCGCTGAGCCAGTTTTAGCCAGACCAAGGGAGGAAGATGGAGAGCTGGAAAGTGAACAAAGAAGTGATAAGGGCCCATAACACCTAGCTTGGCACTCCCACACCCCTCAAACAACACAAGCGTCCTCCTGGAAACATACTGGGCAAACCCGATTCTGAAGGAACAGTGGAAACCCCCCTGAGAGGGACTGGCTATGGAGAGGGATAAAAACACCTGAGACAGAACAGAGGGGGCTCCCAATTTCCCACTGGACCCTGGAGACGACACAGGCAGCAGGCTACGGAGGTGCTGTGCAGAGACTTCTAATACAGTACCTGGAGGCAAGGAACTACTGGTTCAGTAACTGACGGCCACGGGAGACATTGGAATTTTAACACCTGAAGGCAAGGAACAAAGAAACTGGCCCAGCTAGCCAATTAAAACTGAGGGGAATGTAATACAGCCCGTAGAGGATTTCTATTGTTACCTGAACAGAGACTGGGGAAATAGGACTGGATGGTACCCCTCTCCTTCAAGTGGGCCATCAGAGACTACAGGTACTAAGAAGAAACGTTCGAGTGGCCTCTCTTTAGTACTTTACAGGAAAGACTGCTGTCCCTCTGGATTCATTATGTCCCTGGGTGTAACGAACAGTTCTTTCAGACCCTATGCGGACCACACAATCCGGAAAAGTGAGGAAACACTGGGGAAAAGTCATGCAGGAATACGGGGATGATAACCGGGGGGCGTGTCCAAAGTGCGCTGGTGCACGGGGGAGGTGTGGCCAAGGCAAACAATCCAAAGGTAATCAGTCCATAGGCAAATTCAAAAACACGAGCATAGGTCCATGGCCAGGCGATCCATCCAGGAGATTAAAACCAGGAACCGGGTCGGAATCGGCAGGGGGAACAGGAACAGAGACCTAAAAACATGATGGAGCCAGACTCATCAGCACCCGGGCTCGCACGATATGGAAATCAGATGCAGAGCCCGGAACTGACTGAGTGTCTGGCTTTTAAGGGGAACGGGAAGGAGGCTGGAACAAGGGGCAGGTGCACAGAATTAAGTCCACAGTGAAAAGAGCCAGAGCGTCCTTAAGGAGGGTGGACTACAATCCTGACACTGGGAAGGACCTTTTGTTGCTGCAAATGCTGTTTTTGTTGCATCTTTGGGTGATAGTGAATGTGAATGTAGTTAGAAAATAAAAGGGCACTTATACAATACAAATGCTTGTCGCTGGTCTGTGTGCGCATTGGTGATTCTGGGAGATAAACAGAACCTGTGGCAATTTAGTGGGGCCCTAGCACCCCGTTTGTATTGCTAGGTGGCGTAGTCATACACGAGGCAGGAACATTCCTCGCCCAAAGGGTTCACCTTACTGTGACATGAAGATGTTACAAATATCTCATAAATGAGGTAAATGGGTTTTACCTGTATTCAGATCTGTGGTAGGAGGATGAAATAGTTTATGTGTGCTGAGGAGTAGATAAATGTGGTGCTGAATATATTCCATGCACAGTAGCTTAAGATTTAGAGGTGCATAGGATTCTAAGTTGGTAGAAAGTCTTCTGCAGTGGTTATTTAATGCAGACTAAAAATCATTATAGAGATGTGTTGATTTACTTTTTGCCATGATTCTGGTGATGGGTGCCTAATGAAGATAAACTGCATCCAACTGAAGAGGAGTTTCCAAATGTGGTCCTGTGGACCTACTGTACTCGCCTGCTGATTCTCTTCTTAGCTGAGCTCCTCCTGCCATAATTATACCCTTAATTGACCAAATAAAAGGACTGATTATTAAAAATGATCAATTAATTGCTTTTAGTTCCTAAACATCTTGGTCATTTGCCTTTTTATAATTGCTTTTTCAGAAATAATGCAAAACCTCCAAGTTTTGAGTAAAAGGATAACTTCCAAAAGCTTCAGGCAAGAAACCTATTAGGTCAGGTAATGATTCAATTTAGTAAAGCGCTCAGCTGGAATGAAGACCAGCAGGTGTGTTGACCCCCCAGGAGCATCAATGGGAATATACTGTAACTGAAATTGGATAAGGTGTGATCTGTAAAAGCAGATTAAACTCGGGTTTTATAGTAAAAACAGAGCAATGCCATCTACCATAACAGAGGGATGGGCTCACTTTTATAAAACCATCAAAGACGGTATTGAGGAGTACAATCCTGTGGGACTGTTAGGTCAACAGGAAATTCACCTTCTATTTTTGCTTACTAGGTATCTTTGATCTCAGTTTCATTTGCTGTGGAGCTCATTGTCAGATAAGTTCTTCATCCCCATTTACATGTGATATTTTACAGCCTGGTGCAGATAAAACACTTTCCTCTCTGCCTGGTTCACTGGAGGACATCAGGTCCTTTTTCCTTAATAGAACAGAGTCTTAGAGGTGTATTATTATGCAGTGATTACTCATTATGCTGAGTGATTATATCCAAAAGGCCACAGAAATACTGTCAAGCTAGTGTAAGATCCTTTTTACAAGCAAAATGGGAGTTATATGTTCTCCCTTTTAGAAAATTACAACCGTGTATTCCTCCAGCTTGATTTTCATTTACAAGAAAGTCTGTAAATGAGAGAAGGCTATCTGGCCAATCTATTCTATTTGGAAGTAAGCTCATCAATCTAAAGATAACATTGTTTTTTAACCTTTAGGGTACTGGCAGAGCTCTGATTGAGCAATGTTGTTGAAGGTGTTTTGTATCATGGTATTGTTGTATTTTATTATGGTCAGAAGTGTTATATGTTTAAGAGATTTGTGCAGGACAAATCCCCTTAGGGACAACAAAGGTTAATTCCATTCAATTAATTCAATAGCTGTTTCTTGAAAGAAGTCAACGTAATGGCTTCAACATTGTAGGTAGGTAACCTCCCATAACACTTTATGTAAAGAAGTGCCTACTGTTCTTTGAAAAGCACTTCCATGTAGTTTCCATTTGTGCCCCCTGGTTCATGCTTCACTGTTTATTCAAATGAAATCTGCTGGACTGACTTTGATAAATGCCCTGGAGCATCTTGAATACTTGAATCAAGTCCCCTCCTAGTCTGCTGTTTTAGACTAAACAGATTCAGTTCTTTTGCCCTTGTCAGTGTAGTGCTGGTAGCTCTTTTCTGGACTGAGAAAATATTTTTCGTAAGGTGGAGACCAAAACTGTACAGGGTATTTGAAATGAGGCCTTACCAGTGCATTATACAATTTTAACAAAACATCCCTCTCTTTAAATTCTACATTCCTGACTTTATATCGTATCATTTATTTCCTTTTTTAATTGCTTTCCTACATTCTAGAAAGTAAAAATAGTGTCATTATAAACATTGTTTGGCCTTTAGAATTGCTTTACTACATTATCTATTCTAGAAGTTGAAAATAATAAACCGATATAAAAGTATTTCTCATAGAGTCTTAAAGTTCTCTGCGCTTTGATTTATTGAATTGTCCTCCAGCTTCAGCATCTACGGTGTCTGCTACAAGTGTTTTTGTTTTCTATCATCCATTCTGAATAGCAGGTAAAAACCTGTGACCATATGACCATTAAGCATGCAGGGAAAACAAGAACCATAAATATAGAGTAAATGGTTATCAAATATTATGATGACAAGCAGAGCCAGTGCTAGGATTTGTTGATTTTCGGTGATCAGCTGTCACAACACCTGAACCACCAATACACACAGTATATAAGGAGTTGCGAATATTAGTGATACTATCCACATGGCCTTTTTTATTATCTTAAAAATATCTTTTGTTCTGTGATATAAATCCTGTATCATGTCAAACGAAAGGAATGGAGGCTGTATACCGAACTGTGATGCTTTTTAAAGTAAACTGATGCCAAACGGCTTAGAAGCCTGCAAGTCAAACTGGCACATGCATATCCAAAGTGAAAGCCTGAGAGCCCGGTTCAGCCCAGCTACAGGCATGTCTCTCGGCAACCCGACGACGTGCGCCTTGTCCTGTCCGGCTCCAGGTGCAGACCGACCAGCTCTGCCTTGTCTCTGATACTCCTCTCCAAAGAGGCTGACTGTCACGAAGGCATTCTTTCCGGACCCTATGCAGATGACACAATCCGGGGTAGCCTGAGGAAAACGCAGGGAAAAAAGCATGCAGAGGTAAGGAATGAAAACAGGGGGCCTGTCCATGGTGTGCTGGTGTTCAGGGGAGGTGTGGCCGAGGCAAACTGTCCAAAACTGAGTCCAATGGGGAATCTGAGAGGAGACAAAAGTCCAGAGCCAGGCGGTCCATCCAAGACAAACAGCATTAAAACTGGAACCGGATCGGAACCGGCAGGAACAGAAACTTAAAACCTTGATGTAATCAGGTGCTCCAGGTCCTGGACTTGCCTGGTACAGGAACCAAAGAGGAGCCCGGAACAGAATGAGCTCCTGGCTTTTATAGGACGGGGGGCAGGAACCGGAGGCAGGTGCGGGGAATGAGTACCGAACCAGGAAGGGCTGGAGCGTCCTTAAGAAGAGGGGTTTATGATCGCGACACTGAGTCCATCCTGGAGCTCACCAGCCACTACCCCTGGGCTGAGACGCCCTTGCTCTTGGGTCCGTATCTCTTCTTGGCCCACCCTGGCGATCTAGCTGTGTGGCGCAGACCCTGTATTTTGGAGAATATGAGGGTTTCCCGTTATAAGCTATCATGTTTGAAAGATGTCTCCAGCCGCTTACATACTTTGTGCTGTTCTGTATCAAATCTAGATTCAGGACACTTTCCTATAGTCTGGTGATGATAGAAAAAAGTTTTCATTGAAACTGAACTAAACATTCTCATGAATGAACGAGCTTTTACATATACAAGGATGATGAGTTGATTAATGACTGAGGATGCTGCCTCGGGCACAGTGAGCTTCTATTTTGCAGTTGACTTATTTACTTGCATTATTTACGAAACAAATTTTAAGTACAAAGCAGTGTCACACAGGGACAAATCAAATGAACTGATTGCTATAAATATCACTATTTCTCTTTGCTCTTTTTAAAATACAAATTGAAAAAGTTAGTTACACACAGGTGTTTTTTCTAAGAATTTTTTATACAGAGCTGAAATACAGTATGTGCTGAGGAGTCTGCAGTTGCCTGTTATTTCATTAACACATTTTCTTCCCTGTCACTCGGCAGAATAGAGATGTGACAGTTCTATAATGAATTTGCTTTTAAAGAGTTCTGGGTCACAGCTTAATGAAGAGCCTAGGCTCCAAACGTAAGCTTACAGAGGAACAGAATTTCACACATCCACCTTAGAAAATGCCAAAGACTGCTGTAGCTGAGCAAGGCATTATAAATCTCCTCAACTTGGAATAAGCAGTGCTGCAGTAGGATTCAGTCATGGATGTGAAGCAGTATGTCCAGCATATACTTCTAACAGCAGACATAGAAGGAAATTTAATGGATTTAGAGTTCTAACAAACAGCTTAAAAGAGTATTTGTTGAAACCTTTCTCTTGGAAAAGGGGAAAATAAAGGAATGTTTGTGTATTTTCTATACGTGCTGGATAACTGTAATGCACCTTTAAGTGTTTTGCAGGTTCCTTCAACTGAGACCTTTTCTCAGTTTAACTCATAAGGTACAATTTAAACATTCAACAGAATATTGAGACATAATCAAGGTTATTTCATTGTATTTACAGCAAAGGAAAGATGTAGACATGATGTTATAATACTACAGCTTCACTGCATTGCAACCTCAAGATTTTCCCCCCATTCGTGTGCACAACAAAATGCACAGATGAATAGTTGAGTGAACAGTTAATTTAGGAAATATTTTGAAATCTCGTGTCGTCAACTCAAAGTATGGCCACTCTGTGAAAGAGAGGGGCAGAGGTAAACGTACTGGAATAAAAATAAACTCTGGTGCACCAGGTTTGATGCTTTGAGGTAAGTATTAAGCTGTTTTGGAAAAGAACAAGTTGAGCTGAAAGTTGAAAATGTAACTTCTCTGTCTTGTTTCATCCCAAGTGTTTCCTGTCTTCATGTTGGCTACTTATGTGTAAATGTATGGGTATTTATGTTACATTTGAAAAGCGGCAACTTTGTACAATATAGTATTGTTTTAACTGACAGATTACAAGATTTAACTTGTTTATGAATGTTTTTGTTAGACTTAAAGTAAACCTTAATGTTTCTCTTCTGGTTGCAATGATTGTTTTATGATGCCATTTTGAAAAGTGGCTGCAGGGCTACAAGCACTAGAATGCAGTTTTGTAAACACTACTTTTTCTGACAATGCAAATAACATTAGTCATTGAAAGTGTATTTGTCTTGTGAGAAACAATGCTACATTTATTCTTATATTTTGACAACCTTTAGTTTAAGGGCTCAAAATGACAGTTAGGATAATAAAATGAAAACAGGAGAGGAAGCACAAACTATTTTCTTAAAGCACCCATTAGATTGATATCATAGAAATGTATGGTTTTTAAACACCACTCATGAGTTCTATTGTTAAAAAGACTGGTGAAAAACCCGAATGCCTGGAAGTAGGAAATTCTTCACGTTGCATTAGTAGACAGTATTATCCTCTCCTGTGCAGCACAATGAAATAAAATAATCAGTTTATTACTTTTGTATCACCTGTTTGCATATTTGTACAATACAGAAAATATCTCAGTGTATAAAAATGTGTTTATAGGTATTTCCATGCTTATAAAGCATGCAAACATCCAACATTATCTAAGTCAGGCAATAACTGGTACCACTTTATAGGGTTACCTATAAATTCGTATTTATTACTACTGACAACAAACTCAATTTTTCCATTTCTATGTCAGAATGACTGCTGTACTCTATAGACCTCACTGAGGACTAAGCAAATTAATAGTGTAGTCTCACTGAAGTCGCACTCTGGATCGAACTGACCTGAACTATAACTTGCAATTTATTAACACAGGGATGAAAATCAATACAAATATAAAACTGTAAGCAAGTCTTAATGAACATTTTAATGAATTAGATACTAAGAACATTTTAATATTTGTTGGTTTTCAGTTACTGTACATACTGTATGCATATATGATTAGTTTCAGTGATTGTATTGATTTTTTAATTGCTGTTGATGTAGTTGACTTTGCAATCAATAACTCCCCGACGGCAGATCCTTTTAGCTTTTTCCAAAGTAGAGCTGCTTGCCATGTCCAGGGTTATTCTGGGACCTACTGTAATTGTTTAAACACATAAAAATAATAGGTTTACATAAGCTCTAGAAATGTATGACCACAGTAAACCTCTTTGCAGAAGAGGAAACAGCTACTCAGTAGGCTAGTGCTTTTACCCAGTACCTGCCTCAGTCAGCCAATCATTTCTGTATGACTAAACAAAGCCTTTGCGAGAGACATGACCAAACACAGTCATCTTTCACTAAGAGAGGAAAGAAATGGCTGTTTCCTAGCAACCCTTTTAAGTTCCCTGAACTGTATGAAGAACCAGTGAAATATGGCGATATATGAGTGTAATGGAGAAGTCAGCATTCTCTCAATTAACGTCGGTTAACATTGGTTACTTTTGACACTTAACTTCTTAACTTTGCCCATCATCTCAGGAAATATCCTTGGTAAATGGTAACAACCTGTTCACTGCCATTATGTTCCAAAATGATCTTTAAAAATGTAAATGTTCATTCTTACTTCTTCAGAAATCTTTCTATTTACACCTGCCAATAATACAGAAGTGAGAGGTGGGGGAAGAACTGAAAGCTAGGAAATGCACAGCGACATTAGTGCTGAAATTCTCAATCTCTCTACCCTTCTTTCACCCTTCAACAGTCTCGCCTCATATAAGATATGGTCTCAATTGACATGACTCAAAAGGCATGGATAACTTTCAATCCAAAACGATCAATATCTAAAAACAGAATGTTGCAGTCAGAAGCCTGAAGGACATATTACCTGGGGGACCTGAAGAATTAAAGGTCAGTATTATTCTGGAACCTAAATGAAGTTGTTCTTACGTTTTGCTGAATTCCCAAGTTAGCCTGAGGTCTTGATTCCACAATCGAAAAAGACAAAATGAATAATCAGTCCAGTAAAGGCACCGTGGTTGCCGAAGTTGTTATTCACGTTCACAAAGTTTCCAGTTAAGTCGTCCTGACCCAGTGCGAAGAGCTCCTGCTGGGTGTCCTCAGAGCTCCACCTGCAGGAGGAGGGCTGGGGGATGGCATGGCACAGGCAGACCTTCCCCAGAGTCCCATGCACGCTGTGTGAGTAATGTTGTGAAGATAAAAGTTCTTAAAAAGACCCTGAAATCAAGTTTCCATTTCAATCTTTTAAATAAAGATGTAAAAATCTGTGAAAGTCAAAGCTTACTTTGACCTGACATGTAGTTTGTTGCCTCCACTATGATTCCATGAAAATGAATAGTGCTTTGTTAACTTAAATGTTAAATACCATTAGTTGTCGCCACATATTCTACCTTTTCATTTTTCTTTTTTGTAATTGTCTATTTTTATAAATTGTCAGGTGCTTTTTCAAGTATCTCCCCTTATTGTGTTTAAATATGCTTTTTGGGATTTCTTTGTGTCTCTGCATCATCTCAGTTGGCGGTCCAGAATCTGTCCACTCTTCTGCACTCTTTTGGGGTCTAAAAATTTGGTCCTTTGGTATTGCAACCAAAAAATGTTCCATGTGCAACATCAATTGGACTGGGAAACATCTCTCTCTGCCCTCCACTAATGGCATCCTGCCATTCAGGTCAGAGATGTACAGATCCATGTTTTCTAGCATTTTTAAAACCAGCAACACCAGAAGAGCTGGTAGAAGTAGTTAAATTGGTCAGTTAACCCAATGATGAGCGGAGGCAGGTAATGAAGAACAGAGTAGGAATGAAACCTGCAGGCACAGCAACCCTCCACAATTAGCTGTGTTCTAGGTCACAATTTTTTCAAATTGTTTGTATTACTTTATTACTGTGTAATAAATAGTTATATTACTTTATTACTGTGATGCATTGCCTTCCCTGTATTTTCTCAAGATACCATGTAGCTTGTGGGGTCCCATAGCCCCATTAGCAACCCCAATCCAGCTCTGGGAAGGACCCCTGTTACAGCAGCCATCAATTTGATTGTGTCTTCCTGATTCAAGCTGCTGACTGATTCTCTTTTTTCAAGCTGCTCTTATAAATTCCTTCATGTCTTCATTCAAGACAATTGAAGCTTATCCCAATATTCTACGTGCCATAAACATACAGCCATTGTCTTCCAGTGGACGTTCACATATTTGGGGCACAGCTATGTTCTGCCTGCCTGACATCTCGTCCTTTTTCATTGTAGGGAGAGTGGCACTCCTTCTTGTACAGTGCATAAGAAATAGAAATAGTTCAATTCCTTAATTTAGAAAAAAAAGTAAAAACTATGAGGCTTTACAAATCAATTTCATAGGACATGGACTCTGTTTAACACTTTGCCCAGCTGGAGGTGTCCTGTTAGGTGTCCCATGCTCACACTTCACCCTCATTGAAGAATTTGTTTCAATTCAAAATACTTTATTCATCCCCCATGGGGGAGCAATTTAAGGGACAGGAAGAGCAAGGGGCCAATGGGTTAATTGTCATAGCCCTAGTGTTGCAACAATAAAAACACTATTTGAAATGCAGATCTAATCTTGTGCCAGAGCTAAAATGCTGTCGTTAATTGGTGGAAAAAGGTGACTGGCAAAACTGTGAT
Organism: Lepisosteus oculatus; assembly: GCF_040954835.1. Taxonomy (NCBI): domain Eukaryota; kingdom Metazoa; phylum Chordata; class Actinopteri; order Semionotiformes; family Lepisosteidae; genus Lepisosteus; species Lepisosteus oculatus. Next base: position 34,749,195 of record NC_090697.1, read on the forward strand.
AAGATCCTGAGGATTTGTCTGACAAAAAGCTTCTGTACTAAACCTTGTGGTGGATAACGGGAGGGAGTAGGATCAAGGAGCCAGAAGAGAGGAAGGTGGACAAGCTACTGTGACTCTAGTGGATTTAGAGATGAGACTTCAACCTGTGCATGATATTGCTATTTTTCCAGATCTGTGGATGCACATTGTTACAAATAAAGAAATAGTCATTTGACACTCATGCTTTCATTAAATACAATACATATGCACTTGTGTATTTACAAAATACAATTAAAATGCACTTAATCTGATTCGGAAATACAAACTGACTTGGTACCGGCGGCTGGCAATGTAACCTAAAACTTTGTGCCACTAACAAACTGCAGATATTTTAAACAAAAATAGAATACCTCCACAACAAAAAGATGAACAGAGAGCCAACTTTTATTCTTACTTCATAAGGAACTTTTTATTGTTCACATTTTATAAAAGTATATATATATACACGTATTTAGGAATCTGAAAGTCAGATACAGCACTTTTTTGTCACATGGTTTAGATGTGTTCAGCAGCAGCCCTTTGATTTCCAGTGAGAACTAAGGGCTTCAAACAGCCAGGGAGGATGAGCTCTTTTCAGTGTTCTCATGCATGTCTGGCAATTCGATCAGTGGAAATTTCACTTGCTGCTCTAACCAGTTGGCAACAGTGAGAAGCTTCTGCTCTTGAAATGCCTGTCCAATGAGCTGGAGGCTGATGGGTAGCCTTGTGCTTGCCAGTGCAACAGGCACAGTCACAGCTGGAAGACCTGAAAGAACAGAAATCAGTGATGAACAACAGGCCTTTAAATTAAGAATATTTAATTCTTAAAACATTATAAAATACCAGCAAGTAAGAGTTTCACCAATGCAAATCTAGTGTAGATTTCATCCTCTGTATGTTTCTACTGTCTTGGGTCTTTTTTACTAGTTATAGGTGTTCAGATGTTATTTCTTTAATATTTTGTATTGGTCATGTTAATTAAGCAAAATAAATGAGACAAGTTTTCAGTTTATTATATTTGTTTTACTGCTTCACCTTCATATAATAAATAATCATGTAAAAATGCATTTTAGACAAAAATAATTAGTGTTGTTTGATACCTTTTGATTATAAAGGACTATACGAAAACAGCAAACTCCTTAAAAATCCTTTTCTTTTGTCATTTAAGATAAATGATTACTTCAGTAGCAGTAGAGATCAGGGAATTGACTACTGACTTGAGTTAAACTTGAACTTCAGCCATATGGTTCATACAGCTTTCTTTTCACTCCATGAGATCACATCTACTATTTGAGCCACTCCCGAAGCAGCTTAATAAACCATTTACAATCCATGCTTGTGGCACAGCATTTAATCATAAAACACACCAAGTGGTGTGGACAGACCCAGTCATGGGTCTGTTAAAGTATGTGGATCCACATCTTCAAAAATTGTATTCAGATGTATTACACACCATTTTTGTAAACACTTACTGTATCCAGTGTTAACATTTCTATTACTTTAAAATTAACAAGGTTGTGCATTGTAATCCACAGATTACAGTACCACCCATTTAACAAATGACTCCACTGAAACAGCAAGTGTAGGATTTTAAATGTATGAATAATTCCCCACACTCCTTTCTGCTGCACTGAATAATGTATTTAAATCTGTACCATAAAAACAGCCATTATCATCTGTAATACTTCGGAGTTGAATGTAAAGATGGAAACACCTAGCACTGGAGTACAGCAGGAGGGTGTGTGTCTTTGGGCTTTCCCTGTGCATCAGCAGAGTCAAGCACTGTACAGTACACGCAGACTGTTCGTATTGTATCCCATGCTGCACGCTTTGAGAAAAGCTCCGGTACCCACCTGCCATGTTAACAGGCTGAGTGAAGATGTCCTCCTGTGCACTGCGGGTCCTGTTGTCTTCTTTGGTAAAATCAGTGTAGCGTATAGCTTCTGTCAGAGTAGTGGGGGTCAGCAGCAGGTCCACCCCTGAGGAGAAGACCTTGGCAAAGTCATTCGCTATGAGGCGTCTCACCTTCTGTGCTTTCACAAAGTAGCGATCGTAGTTCCTGCAAAAAGATCATGCAAGACGCCGTGGGAGCAAGGAATAACACTAAACGAACTGAGAAATCATCTAGCAGATTGGATGAGACTAAACATCCTGAAACAAAAAAGCAACAAACATCTGCTTCTTATTTTCATCATCAGCAATCCCACCTGTGCATGAAGTAAGAGCACATCGGCATTCGGTAACATTCATGTTTTGTATATTGTTTAGAAAATATTTGCAATTGAATCATTGTCTTCATAGATAATATAGACAATGTTGAAGTTAGCAATATTTGATAATAAAGGGGCACAGCAAAACATGAAATACCTAAAGCAAACACAACAAACATTAAGACAAAATTGTATCCAAGGTGCCCAATTCTGAATTTTATTTAGAATTTATACCAAACAGAATTTTAAATTCCTGATTTGTTTTACTACAAAAAGTTTACAATGGGTACAAAAATGGAATGTACAGAACACAAGACTTGAAGGCATAAGTTCTCTTAAATGGCAAAAACAGCTTCTCAAAAATCACCCGCTGGTTCGAAAGTTTAAGAGTGTATGCATCAAGGTAAACATGTCTGAGTTTAATTTGTGACCTCTCATTTTCCACAGTGACCACACAAAAAAATCAAATCCCTTACTGCTTTAAAAGAAAGTAGTTTCCCGAGAGAACTCTTCTTCTCACAACATCATTGAAACCTTCATGTCTGGTTGCTGCGTACATGGCCTCTGTTGAGCTGTCAACGGCACCACGGTAACCTGGACAACGTTAATACAATCTTGGTGAAGTGAAAGGATAATGGCACATTAAAGCTGACATTTATATTACATTTGTATATCAGAAGGCCATTCTTTTACCTGCCTAATGGTAAAACAGTACTACTAGAAAAGCACAGTCATCTTACAAGTCTAACAATTTGTCTTATTGGAGATATTTTGTAAGAAAAGAGTAATTGTTTTTCTTAAGTATATTATGTACACACTTCAAATGCCACAACACTAGATTGGCCCTGAGCATCACTGAAAAGGAAATGGCAATATTTACATTAATTTGTTTCTAAAATTGAACATACCATTCTTACTGAAAAAACATGTATTTGTATAAAAATATCATCTCAGCCAAGTGCCAAACAGCCAACAACACAGTACGCCTTGTGCTGCTGGCAATGTCATGACCTCGATCCATACCAGAGCTTGAATGAACCGTATAAAGGACATGCGTAATGGGAAAAAAACAAGCCAACACTCTTGCAGAGCACAATAAGTGCTGCAAGTTGTTGCACTTTCTATCTGTTCTTGTTAGCAGTGTGTATTAAAGATGATGAAGTTCAGAATCACATCCTGTAGGTAGTTAATGATGGTGTTACTGTGAACATGCAGTAGTACGATACCCGTGAGAGTGCTGAGCCTGGACATGAAAGTTAAATGAAGGAATCAGATACCGTACTCCAGTCCATCAAACCGGGCCATGTTGGACGCAACTTCTGCCACGCAAAGCACATGGTAGCACACAATGGAGTGCTGAGTGTGAGGGAGGGACACCTCAACGACTCGAGCTCCCGCCTTCTCAAACAGCTCTGCCGTTCTGCTCCAGTGGGACAGCGTCTCACTGGACAAGCCGGGAGCATGGTATTCCTGAGGAAAACAACGCAGCACATTGCTATTCAATCTCAGCTTACAAAATCCAAGCAAGGCCCAGCCTCTAATCTAAATGTCTTTTTACACTAGAAGGAAAAATCCCTTTGGTCTGAAGAAACATCTTTGATGTTTTTTAATCTAAATTCTGAATCCTTTGTTTTCTCGTGACGTGAGAGTAAAACAAATGAAATCTACATTATATGGATGCCATTCTACACAACCTCTTCTCTTTGAAAGCTTGTGTAACAGAATGACATTTCTGAATGCTGTTCAAGGACAACAAAGGAAAAGAGAATATGGAACATAAAAAGGTACAAAAAGAAAACAAAAACAAAATCCCTCTAATTAAATACTGTTCGACAGTAGGTTTTCGCTTTTTACACAACTTTAGTAATATGCCTACTGCCAATTTATTTAATTACCCTTTATTCTAGACGCACTCATGAGACAGAGCAGACATGAAAATTCAGTTCATTCACCTAAAAGCTCTAAAACCATCCGGAAACAAGTGAAATGGAGCCACTGGGTCACTGTCATCATTACATCAGTTTGTATAAAATTCACTGTTTGTGATTTGAATTAACTAAATGTTTTTCCCTTTTGTACTTCATTCAACTCTCTGCTCATATGGATAGAGTCATACCAGGGTACAAGACAGAAACATTTCTAATGATAATGGGCAGTCTAGAGGAAACTGACCAGCAAAAGTTGCTTCGGGTGGACAATGAGTCTGTGATTTCCTAACTAGCTCCACCCAGCTCTTCTGGTATTTAAGTCAACCATGTGCCATGTCCTGGGATGTCCCAGTCATAGTGGGCTACCCCAATACAGAGAACATCCCACACTCTAAGCAGAGACTTCCATAGGCCTGTTTCCTTTTCAATTAATTTAATATAATAATTAATTGACACACATAATACAAAGACCCACTACATAGAATAAGAACACGCACTATAATCAGTGCTTTTTTAAATAGAAACAAGTAAACACTGTATATAATCTGTCAACTTTAACAAAGTCATAGATTTGGTTTAGCCACTGTACACACAAAGGCAGAGAAAGAGCAACAGGAGAATTAAAGATGTCTTACCCTTGGAATACCAATACAGATACTGCTGACATCTATGTCATCAGGCAGGTTGATTGGCGTGACTGGGTAGTCTACTGTTGTGGAATCTTTTGGATCATGACCTTGGAGAACACCTGCTAACACAAAGCACTATCAGCATAAGATGAACCATGGAAAACCATACAAATCATGCCAAAATCTCTTTCTTATTTACATAAGTGATCTTTCAACACGCACTAAAGCACTAGAGATTTAGGATCAAGTAGATGTTTGAAAGATCCTACAACACATTTGAAGCATTTAGCCAGGAATCAAAATTCCCCAATGCAACAGTCATAATTGGAGCCTGGAGTTTTTCTTTCTCAATTTTAAAATCTGTTTTTTAGTTCTCCCTCAAGAAACGGTTGATATAGTCACTTCTAAAATCATGAAATAATCATCCCCTTGTGATACCTTAACCATCACAATTAGTCATTTAATTATCACAATTGATACACATAAATTACATAAGCATGTAGATTAACAGTGATGTATACTTCTTCCTTAGTCATAACAAACCAGGCACAGGGATGCCTGGAATATAATGACTGAACTATAGGTTAGCATCCCTGAAGATCACATGATCAAGGAAAACTCAAAGCCCTAGTCACAGTATAGAAAAATATATACCTTTTTGCAAGAGTTATGCATTTTTAGGATGGTATTTGTTCCTGGTTGTCAAATGATGTAAATGTGTATCTCATACCTAGAACAGTGGCAGCATCATGAACACTCCTAGTCATTATGCCTGGTACATCCAAGGAGTTCACCAGTGGGATCAGTCCATGGCGTGAAAGTAGACCATATGTAGGTTTCAAGCCAACTATCCCACAGTTTGCTGCAGGATTCCTTGTGGATCCTCCCGTATCTGAGCCTAGGGACCTGCAAATCCACTGGAGTTTTGTAGCAATTGTTCAGGCTTAAAACAGTACGTTCTTTTGTTCACACTGTGAGGGCTAAACTATATAAACTACGTCAAGCTGAAAACAATGGTCTTTAGTGGCCTTTAGTGTAGGACAGAAATCTAGTTCAAAATACAGAAAGGCAGGGAATCTGTGATGCACAACTACTTGAGGAGCAAAGTGGTGAAGATTCAGAAGGTTAAGAATCCTACAACATACTAGTCTGAATATCTGCAGCTCATGAGGCAGAACAATGGCAAGTACTTACGCAAAGCATGTTAAAGAGGCCACGGCAGCCGCACTCCCCCCCGAGCTACCCCCTGTCACAGCCCAGTCAGAGTCTCCACCTCCTGGGGTCTGCCCACTCCTGTCTCTGCAATGTGTGGAGTAACTCCAGGGGTTCCTCACGGGCCCAAATATACTGTCGGTGCTCCCAGACCTGCAGAAACAAGCAGGCAATGACACCAGCAGTGCTACCATGTCTTTACAACCAATTCCTCTCAGAATGTGACCAAAGAAGACTTAAGCTTTTTGAGACATCCCTCACAGTGCATCTTTTTTTGGCTCCATTCTTCGAAAGGTTCCCTTAATATTATGGTAAAGAAAAAGGCTTTGTCAAAGTACATAAAAAAATAAACCTACAAAAGCTTATTAGAAGACCTAAATGGCTCCTTGTGAGAGTCACATAAAAAAGGTGTAAATCTTTTTTTTCCAACAATTACTCATCTCCTAAACTGTCATGCAGTGACTGGAATGTAAATGAATACAGTATGTGCGGTGAAACAGGATCCAAGTTCTTACCCCATTGCAAATTCATCTAAATTTGTTTTGCCCATGAGAACAGCACCTTGGTCCAACAGCTTCTGAACTACTGTTGCATTAAAAGGAGGAATGTAACCTAAACAAAAGACGGAGGTGATATTAAGATTAATTGTTTCTTAATAATGTGCATAAGGTTTACATACTAAACGTTATTAAAAAGGCACTGAGAAGCACATTTCTAAAGTATTTTCTTATTAATTTCCCAATAAAATATTGTTGTAAAAAAATACTACTTTGTCTCAGTTCTAAAAACACATTACCCCTAGGAACTATCAATGGATCTTCAACACAGAGAAAACAGTACTATGAGAAAACAGTAGGTTCAAGCAAAAATGTCAGCTTTTCCCTAAATTGAGGGCAAAGTTCTGCGGCCCTTGTTCACCTGACCAGTGAAGAGCAACAAATTTGATCAGGTTACAATCCAAAAACCTGGATACAAAGACATCAAAGTGTTATTCATTATCTGCTTTCTGGTGAAGGAGGGCAGAAAGTCTGCTATGTGCTGCACCAAGGAAGGAGACTACCATGGTACACTGCAACACACAGAGCCTTGGGAATGCAACCGTGGGGGAAGAGACCTGGAACTGTGTGAACTTTTAACTGTGTAGTTTTGGAAGAGTTTGTTTTATGGAAAACTTTGTTGCTATGAAGGGAGAAGGAAAACATTCAATTCAAAGAAGAACTTAAGACTTGTTAAGTAAGAACAGTGAATTTGTGAATCCACCAAACACACTTCAAAGATGTGGAAGTCCACTCCACAAGGTCATGGCTGAGCCATTCCTCCACTGCTGCTTGTTATCTGCACTTGGGACCTAAATTCAAAGAGCTTCCTTCATCAGCCCACAGAAATGAAAATAACTGTTCACACTCTCTCAAAAATCCAACTGTCCTGAAAGACAACATTCTTAGGCCAGAAGTGTGTTCATGTTACCCATTTCAATGTAGATCATAAAAAGTTAAATGTGTGACAGACCCTGCACTGGCACGAATAAATCTGGAGCCAGCAATACATAGTGTTGTAGGGCTTTCACCTCAAGCGTGATTCTGTAATCGGACAATAGAGGCCCACAACCCAGAGGATTTTGAAATCACTTTATACCACCTGTCGGGCCTGATGGAGGAATAGAAAAGGGAGGGGAAACCATCAAGACAGAAATAAACGCCGAATTGCAAACAAGGTAAACAGTGTATTCTTTTGGCGGGTCAAATTATTTTATGTAAGTAATATAGTATACTTTAATCATCAAGTAATACAATACAATCCTTACAGTACCGTACAGTATGTGCAAATCCAAAAGCTACAGGAATACAAACCATTTGGTGGTGTTACAGAAAAACTTTAAATTATCTGAATGCAATTTACAATATTTGCATCATAATGTCTTACCTTTTAACATCACAGATGCACAAGTGGTTTCGATATTAGCAGTAGAGAAGTTGTCTTTCACTGCTACTGGAATCCCATCCAGAGGACCCAAGGGTTTACCTGCAGGAGAGATACACAGCTTTAATAAACAGGGGGATTATTCGCACCATTCAAATCCAGATGGGAAGAAAGGAGATAATTTATGTAAACTAATAATACAAATGTTCTATTATATGATCTATTATATGATAAAGGTATACGGAAATATAAGAGATTAGGTGGCGGCGGGAGATCTGACTCTGTAGGCAAATGCCAACTTTTTTTTAATCCAAATAAAAAGATGACTGTCATGATCTTGGTGATAATTAAATGTTTTGGCTTAAAGCAACTCAAGAACATGGTGTGAAGACCTAAAGCCTTTTTTCAAAGGAAAGAGCAACAGACTTTCAAGTATACTTTAGTGAGCTAGAGTGTCTTGTTCTTTTTAGAACACATCAAGAGCACTTGACTCCTGTTTTTTCACATTTCAGACACAAAAGTCTTTTGACAGTCGTGCTGTTACCTGGTGTAAACACTCAGAGAAGGGTGTACATTTATCTTTTAAATATAATACTATGTGTTGTACAGTTCTGTATGTGTGACCAATGCAGCAAACGAAAAGCTCCAAACTGTACAGTACCTCTCTGAAATCTTATCTCTGCTTCCTCAGCTTGTTCCAGGGCCAGGTCTTCAGTTACAGTGATGTAGCTGTTCAAGAACTTTGTTTTCTTTATAAGCTTCAGGCATTTTTGGCAGAGCTCTTTGGGAGATATTCTACCTTCACGGAGAGCCAAGGACACCTGTAAAATACATATTAATTATGTGAAATCTTATTAGGCACTTATATAAAAATGTTAGGGCAGCTTGGAGGTTCAGTGCTTAGCATTGCTGCCTCACAGCGCTGGGGCCCTGAATTCAATTTCTGGGGTGTTATCTGCGTGGAATTTGCATTTTCTCCTCAGGTTTGTGTCAGTTTCCTCCAAGTGCTCCTGTTTCCTCTCACAGTCCAAAGATATACTGATAGGTTAATTGACTTCTGGGGAAATTTGTGTATTCTTATTCAGAATGTGCAGCCTTTCTGTGTTTCTTTGTCAATTCAATTTACACTTAAGCACTGTTTTTGACATGAATAAATATAATGAAATTGAAACTACATCACAGTATTGTAAACACAAAATCAATTATTAAGCTAATGTTATTTTATTAATTTAAAATATGAAATGTAGGAAAATAAAGACATGTAGGTCTACATTCAGTTGCTCCCTACCTGGTCTTGCACAAACTATGGCTCTGCATTCTCTTAGTACCAAGTGGAGATATACAGTGGTGTGAAAAAGTGTTTGCCCTTCCTGATTTCTTTTTTTTTTGCATGTTTGTCACACTGAAATGTTTCAGATCAAACAAATTGAAATATTAGACAAAGATAACACAAGTAAACACAAAAGGCAGTTTTTAAATGAAGGTTTTTATCATTAAGGGGGAAAAAAATCCAAACCTACACGGCCCTTTTTCACACCACTGTAATTAGAATAGAAGGTACAATTCCAGATATCAAATATCCCACAAAAAGTGGTTACTGTAATGCTTCTGACAGTAGTTAAAGATTAGACAAACATGCAGTTGGTCTATAATATTAATATAAAACACTTTATTTATAATAACAACACTGTGTAAAATTTGTCCGTTGATTGTTATGCACATATCGACGGGAAGACTGGGTGACGAAAAACTATGCTGTTCTCGGCTTAAACCTCGAATTCAAAGGTATTTAACTCTCAAAGTTAACATTTACGTTAAACCTCAGAATCTTCCATAATATTTTAAAGAATATGTAGTTTCAATTCTGCAGGAATTTTCAGGTTTTCCGCTCACAGATGGTAAGATACATGTAACTCAGAATGTACATTAAGCTCAACTGGTTGCCACTTACCTCTCTTATCGTTAAGCCCAACATGTTTTAAACATCTCCTTTTATTATGCTTCTTATTAAATGCAATTTAACTTTCTGCTTTAAATGGCAGCGTGAAGCAAGCAACGCTAACTTGGGTGTCCCTTTCAAAATAAAAGTCCTCTAAAACCTGCCTCAGGGGGAAAAAACCTGGACAAGGTGAAGTCACATTTATAGCACAACAATTTTTAAATCCTCAAAACTGGGTGGGATATAATAAAGAGACCCACAGCTAATAGGACATTTTTGGAAATTGACACAGTGTTGTGCACAACTGGACATGAAAAAAGACTCCTGACCAAACAAAAATGTGTGCCTCTCCAAAAGTAGCTCAGATCTATTCTACAGACCCTCAGCTAATAGAAAACCACCGTAGTTTTGCCAGATAAGTGTCTTTGCCAATGTTGCTGGGGTTCATAGACCACTTCCTTTTCCCAGCCTGGGACCATGCAGTGATGGACGGGGAAAAAAGAGAAAACAACAACTGACATCCCAACCAAAGTAATGCAGACACTGAAGATCACAATATTGCGACCAAAACCATAGTTGTCACACGGAGTAACCATACAATAAAAAAAGGTTCTTAGGCACATAGTGGATGAATGTTCCGAAAAGACAGAAACTGTACCGGATCCATACATCACCCAACAGATAAAAAAACCAAAGGTGGTGTGCGATGCTTGCAACGAGTGGTTTTACTTTGGTTGTGTAACGCAACGGGGGCTCTGGCGGGCGCCCTTGCCGCATCTGGTCGGCCCAAAGTATATGTGGCTCGAATCCGGGACTTCCGCGTCTCTCTGCAGCGACCTAGCCCCGTGAGCTAAAGAGAGATCTCTCCACAGCCCAGTAGCTGTGGTCCTGCTATCACAGGGAAGGGCGGTGACGTCAACCGCTCTGGTACGCCGGCTCTTACATAGTGCCTGTTGGCCGTAAACGTTACACTCTCCCCCGCTTAAATCGCCGTCCCCGGCGAAGGGCTATCCCGCCCCGCTCTGACACCAATGTAACGCAACGGGGGCTCAGGCGGGCGCCCTTGCCGCATCTGGTCGGCCCCATCCCGACTGGAGGCTCGAACCCGGGAAATCCGCGTCTCTCTGCAGCGACCTAGCCCCGTGAGCTAAAGAGAGATCTCTCCACAGCCCAGTAGCTGTGGTCCTGCTATCACAGGGAAGGGCGGTGACGTCACCCGCTCTGGTACGCCGGCTCTTACACACACTGCTTGTTGGCCGTAAGCGTTACAGTTGTGTAGGTATTACACAGAGTGACATGAATATTGAATCTGTAGGGTTTCTGTGTTGCATAAAATAATGTGATGTTAAAGTATAGCGTTAAAAACTGGGTTTCCATTTCATGAACAAATGTGACGCAATTAGCAGTGTAATACTTAATAGGTTTAGTGGTGTCATGGAAATATAACTATCAAGGAAGCCACAAGAGAGAGTTCTCACCTGAGTAAGGTCTTTATTTCAATATTGCAATATTGGGAGCCCTGCTGCCACTTCGCAAAGTGCAACCAGAGACTCAATTTGTTACAAGCAGTACAGGGTTTTTATAAGACATTGCGCTGTAAAAAAAGCTCAGCGCTTTGTCCCTTCTAAAACTTCCCCTTTCCCTAAGAGAAAACAGATTACATCATAAAGCGAGAGAAGAAGCACCACTAGATTTGTTATTCAAAGCTTATCAGTTACTTTCGGCTAATTCTAACGACCCAGACAGCACATATTGTTTTGGTACATTGTCTTCTAAAGTAACCTAAACAGTGTACTTTGTTGATGCACTGTTTTCTAAAATTCTACATGTACTGTAGCAAAGCAATTACATCCTTGAAATATATTTTCTAAAAGCACCAATATATTTTTTGCAAAGCTCTCTACATTTTAAGAATCAATTTACTTATTAGATTTCAATTTCAGTGGCTCCAGGTTTTCTTGTGTTTCATGAGTATTGGCATTTTCAACTGTGAGTACATGGTTTGACCAACATAAAAACACAACATGTTTTTATAGCTGCTTTAATTCTACATTTCTGTCTAATGTACAAAAGTATCTCCCAATAATGTCCACTTCTGCTTACAGACTTTATATATAGTTGATTTGATGGTATATTCAGACCTTATAAGGTCCAGCAACCTTATTTGCTGTATCTCTTGCAGTAAATGCCCAGCCATCTACATTGGAGAAACAGGAAGGAGACTCGGAGACCGCTTCAGAGAACACGTCAGGGCTGTGAAGATTAAAGATCTCTCCAAGCCCATTGTTTCTCATTTCACCTCTGACGGCCATGACCACTTTAATCTCTTCGTCTGTGTTCTCAAAGACGGTTTTCCGAACTCATACATCAGAAAGACCACCGAAACTAAAATTATTCTGCAGCTAGGATCACACATTCTCCCTTCTCTTAACGACAGACTACTGTTCTTTTAAATTTTCTCCATTCATTGGAAGTTTCATTTCACACCTCTCTGCACCCATTCTGACTTCACACCTCTTGATTGGCCTCTCTTTCTGTCCCCTGCTCCCGCCTCTCACTCCTCCTCCTCCCAACCTTTCTTCTCCCGCTACTTTACCTTTGCCTACTGCCCTGTCTCTCTCACAACTGAAGAAGGCTCCACGGCCGAAACATTGTGTTCTCTTTCTTCTTTTTTTCAGCATGGAATAAACCTATTATTTGATGGTATATCGCACTTTACCAACAGCTTCCAATTCCAATTGCATTTCACTGCTGGTGAAAATGGAGTGTGCATCATACCTGTGGAACGTGGTCTGGGAATATGAATCACAATATGTTCTGGACAAGAGCTAAATCATTACTTCTGGACAACTTGTGTATGAGGGTCGATAAACTCATCGATAACTCTCCTATTTTACTTGACTGCAAACAAGCCAGGACATTAGGGGAATTATTAAATCAGATAGGGTCATTCTCTTTCTTGAAATCAAATAAAGGTATCGCTTTGCACGTCTCTACTTTAACTCTGGCTCTACCTGGGACATTGAAAAGTAGCTCCCAGGATTATTGATGGCAGTTTTGACAAAATTTAGTAAACAGTCAGGCATAATCTTTAAACCTTCAGAATAGAATTTTGGTCTGTATTGCATTCATATTAATAAAACACTACATGAAAGAATTGAACCAGCACTTGTTGAGGGTGTTCTCAAATCTGCATGTTTTATTGGCCCAATCAAGATTGCCAATTTGACATGTTTTTGAGAATTTAATTATAAGTGGCTTGTTATGATCATTTGGATGACCAACGATTTTGCATTTATCATTTAGACTAAACATTTTTGATTGTCCTGATAGGGTTTTTTTGGAATGAATGCCTGAGCTGTTACGGAATTTTCTTTTTTTTTGTTCCATTCCTTCTCTTCCACGAGGGCAGGAGACTTACTTATTCTAGACAAATTCAGTCTTATTTGATCACAAAATTCCCTTTCATGTGCTTTGTAAAGATTTCCTAACCTTTCCACACATTCATCGATTCTGATTTTTTTCATTATTAAAAAGGGTTTTTTAGCCAGCAGCCATATCACCCTGCAACTCAAAATTGGCAGCCCACTGAAGCTAAGCAGGTGTGAGCCTGGTCAGTACCTGGATGGAAGACCTCCTGGGAAAAACTAAGGTTGCTGCTGGAAGAGGTGTTAGTGGGGCGTTCACCTTGCGGTCCATGTGGGTCCTAATGCCCCAGTATAGTGATGAGGACATTATTCTGTAAACAGGCACCGTCCTTTGGATGAGATGTAAAACCGAGGTCCTTACTCTCTGTGGTCATTAAAAAAATCCCAGGGCGTTTCTCGAAATGAGTAGTAACCCCGGCGTCCTGGCCAAATTTCCCAGTGGCCCTTACCAATCATGGCCTCCTAATAATCCCCCTCTATGAATAGGCTTCATTACTCTGCTCTCCTCCCCACTGATAGCTGATGTGTGGTGAGCGTTCTGGCGCACTATGGCTGCTGTCGCATCATCCAGGTGGATGTTGCACATTGGTGGTGGTGGAGGGGAGTCCCCATTACCTGTAAAGCGCTTTGAGTGGAGTGTCCAGAAAAAGCGCTATATAAGTGTAAGCAATTATTATTATTATTATTATTATTATTATTATACTCCTATAAAAATGGTCAATTTTTTTTCTATTCAATGACCTGTAAAGCGCTTTGAGTGGAGTGTCCAGAAAAAGCGCTATGTAAGTAAGTATTTATAATGTAAGTAATTATAAATGTAAAGTATTATAATGTAAGTAATTATTATTATTATTATTATTATTATTATTATTATTATTAGTAGTAGTAGTAGTAGTAGTAGTAGTAGTAGTAGTAGTAGAATTTTTTAAATTTACCTCAGGGATTGATGTAGATGGATGTAGTCCTGTCAATATATTTTCTCTCCGTTTTTTGGTTTTGCTGTAATCTGCCCATTAGTATGTCCAATCATATTGGGATTGACAACAAGAAATTAAAAAAAAAATCCAACAGATTTGAACCAAAATAGGCATTGGGTCCTTTGTTCTCCTGCCTGTTTATATCTGACATTGCCTTAATGTGTATTTTTTTTAATAATCAAGAAAGGCGATTTCACATTCTCTGTGCTTTCAAAATCAACATCTGAGTCCTCACCACCTGTAACAGTGGGGACACCACTAGTGTTCAGTTGTGACACTCGACTTTTGAGAATAGAAATAGACGGTGTGACAAGTGTGTTACTGTATCTACTACCCAAGATAATGGAAGTGTCATAAATATGAGCAGACAGGCCTTCCAACCCCGTGGAATTAACTATGACACTGAAGATATATACTGATGGACAAAAAAAACACAACACTTGCTGTTGGACTGAAATTTTAACCTTTATTGCTGAAATAATAATAAACAAATGAGAATAACAGGAAAACAAAACAGTACAACAAAACAGGAAAACAACAGGAAAACAAGAACAACTGTGAACTTTAACAACAGTGGTCTTGCAGTCCTTCGGTATCTTGTGTGACTGCCTCTTGCAGCCAGCACTGCTTGACACCTCTTGCACACAGAGTCGATGAGCCTCTGAACCTGCAGTTGTGGGATGTTATTCCATTCCTGCAGAGGGGCCTGATGAAGTTGCTGGCCATTGGCAGGCAGAGGGTCATGTCTCAGGATGGTGCAATTCAGGGCATCCCAAAGGTTATCTATGAGGTTAACATCAGGAGAGACCTGCACACCAGCATTCCTTAGGGCAGTTGTGACAACAGTAGCTGTGTGTGGCCTGGCTGTAGAACAGGTCATGTTGCCTCACATAGGAAATGATGATTTGCTGCACAATCTCATCCCTATACTGCACCCCGTTCAGCCTGTCCTCAATGAAGTGGAGCTGCATCCAGCCTGTATGGGGAATGCCAGCCCACACCATTACTCTGGTTCCACCCCGGGGGTCAGTTTCCTGGACACAGGCATCAGCATACCTCTCTCCTCTCCTCCTCCACACTCTAGTCCTCACATCTGCGTGGAACAGGCTGAAGAGCGACTCATCCATGAAAAGGACCTGATGGCACTGCTGACGAGTCCATCGCAGCCTCTGTTTGGCCCAAGCCAATTGGGTGTGACATCTAGGAGCTGTGAGCAGAGGGCTTCTGAGGGGTCAACTTGCTGTAAGGCCAGCAGCATGGAGCCTGTCCCTCACTGGCATTGTGTCGGCCAGCAGTTTCAGCAGCAGTATGGGTGGCAGATCTGAAATGATCTCTCAGATGGACCAGTCTGATGTGTTGGTCCTGCTCTGGTGTGGTTACTCGAGGGTGACCGGATCTTGGACAGTCATCTGTCCTGCCGGTCTGCTGAAACCTTCTCTGCAGTCTGGACACAGTGGAGCGGCTTACTCCATAGTGTCTGTCAAGGTTGGCACATAACATGCCGGCCTGCAGCATGCCAATGGCCCTCTCTCTTGCTTCTGGTGATATTTGAGGTATTACGGAATGCACAGAAAACTGACTGAAGTGGCGTTACTGAAGTGTGGCCTTTTTCTTGCAGTGACCTAAGCTTTGAATTAAGGCCTTTTTAAAGGTGATCTGATCAGGCATTGTTCCACCTGGACCTCGTTGGGTAAAAGTGCACCTAACGAGCTTTCGTGTGATTGGCAGGTTGCAGTGCCTTACTGCACAAACTGTATTGCTGGACAGAGGGCTTAAAACAAATTGACAACTTTTTATGAAAGTACATAAGCTATAACTATAGTATTCTTGTTCCAGAAAATGTTGCGTTTCTTTTTTCCATCAATATACATGCCGACATGGTATCTTTGACACTTTCCATTATACTGCTTTTTACAGAGTTCACTAGCTTGTCTCATAACATGGGTTTTACAGGCTCTAATTAAAGTAAACCTTAATTCATGGTCCTGTACAATCCCACTGACAATTTTCCAACACCTTTTGAGATAGCTTTCCATAGTGTCCCTGTTGAAAATAGTTAGTGAGGCTCTGAGCAACACTATGGAGCGATCACTATTTATTTGAAAAGGTAGTATGTAATGCCTGCAAATTCTCTTTTCTTGGTCTCCAATGGCTGTTAAAAGTTGCTCGACGGCACTTTGAGTGTGTTCCTCACTTATCATAAAAGCTATGGGCACAGCCATATATGATGGGACAGGACTCCATACAATCACCTCATAATACAATTTTGTTTTCTTGGCCAAATCCGATTGAACAATTCCCTGTGTTGCATCCCAAAAAGCTGGACTGCTGCTGTGCATCAAGTCATGCCACAATCAGTGAAACTTACCACCTTTAATGGTGCAGCTGGTATAAATTTAATTAATCCCTTCACATATTTGGTAGTTTTATCTTCACTTTCAAGTGTCTGTTTCAAAATTCGAAGTGCAGCTAGTTCATCACTATCAAGTAGCTTACTGGCTCGATGTTCAGATTTTATTTTTCTCAGAGTGGATGAGCTGTACCCAACCCCAGTTCGATTGAAAGCAGCTAAAGACGTTATTTCTGCCTTTCCTAACAGCTCATTATATAATTTATATGGCCTGACATTTGTCATTTCCTCTCCTAATTTCTGCCTTTGGGATTTTCTAAATGGTCTTGCTTTTAAAGTCTCACAAGGATGCTCTATCAGTCCTCTGTAAACTACCTAAAACATTAGATTTTGCAGGGTTGCAGGGGTAATAACAAAATTAATCTTACAGGACTTATGACTACAGTATACATGTATTTTCAGATGGGGGTTCCTAGAACATCTTAAGTACAGTTGTTAAAACCGTGGGACTTAAACAGTACAACACAATATGGGTTCGTCTCAAACACGTTCCCATGTATACTTCCTGAAGTACTTTCTATTGCAATGCTGCAAGGCCAGCCACTGTGCCTGAGAATGCAAAAAGTGTGATTTCGTTTCTATTGTACTTCTGAAAAACATCACTTTGGCTGTTTCTGATAAAATACTCTGCAAAGTTTGCTGGGTTATTATAGCTGGTTTTGGAAAATTACATTTGTGCTTGCAATCTAGCGTCAAGTCCTCAGTGCTATCTGGGTGCCTTATCTTTTGTGTTTTATTATATACATTATTATTTGATATTTAAAAAAATATCAGATACAGCTACTTTAAAAGCATGCATCTCAAAACCTTTTTTCATTGAATAGAAAAAAAATTGACCATTTTTATAGGAGTATAATAATAATAATAATTGCTTACACTTATATAGCGCTTTTTCTGGACACTCCACTCAAAGCGCTTTACAGGTAATGGGGACTCCCCTCCACCACCACCAATGTGCAGCATCCACCTGGATGATGCGACGGCAGCCATAGTGCACCAGAACGCTCACCACACATCAGCTATCAGTGGGGAGGAGAGCAGAGTAATGAAGCCAATTCACAGAGGGGGATTGTTAGGAGGCCATGATTGATAACAGCCGATGGGGAAATTTGGCCAGGATGCCGGGGTTACACCCCTACTCTTTTCGAGAAACACCCTGGGATTTTTTATGACCACAGAGAGTCAGGACCTCGGTTTTACATCTCATCCGAAGGACGGCGCCTGTTTACAGTATAGTGTCCCCGTCACTACACTGGGGCATTAGGACCCACATGAGCTGCAGGGTGAGCGCCCCCTGCTGGCCCCCCTAACGCCTCTTCCAGCAGCAACCTTAGTTTTTCCCCGGAGGTCTCCCATCCAGGTACTGACCAGGCTCACACCTGCTTAGCTTCAGTGGGTTGCCAGTTGTGAGTTGCAGGGTGATATGGCTGCTGGCCAAAATGGAAGAAACATGCTGCAAAAAACTTCTAATAATCTTAGATTTGTCAAACTTGGGGAACAGTGGAGGCGATTTAAAATTTAAAAAGTAGTTAAATTACAAGTAACCACGAAAAAATAACAAACCAGGTGTTTTAGCTGCTTGTCACTTCGCTTCATGTTGCTATACTGCTCACGCTACTGTGGTAGCTGAAGGACTTTTATTTTGATTGAAATTCGATCATTTACATACACTTCCGGATCATTCGCATACTCAACCTTCAGAGCAAACTTCTCCAGGAGGCTGACATCTTGCTTTTCTTTTGCACCTCAAAACACCGCACAGCCTGATTGGAGGTTTATGAGGCCTTGTACTTTGGTGAGACATGTCTATTGGGCCGAGGAAGTCAGGAGGCTATAGTGAAGTTGGTTCAGCACCGGGCTTCTTGAGTAACAGAGCAGTTACGGGTGATATTTCGGACACTTTTGCAGATTTGTCACATAAATCAGATCTAGCTTTTGATTAGATAGATCTTGATTTAATGGTAACTTGACATACAAGTGAATACCTTTGCAACGTGAAATTCTGCACCTTGATTTTGTCCTGTGGGTTCCATCAAAACTCCACGTCTTTGCAGTGATAATACACAACATAAGATTTATTTCCGACGCATTTAGCAAATCTGTAGAATATGTTGGTTTCAAAGTGTTTTTTCATTTAGTGTTTTGTTACAACAAATGGATATTAACAAGTAAAACTGAGAAAAGGCAAAACGTTATTCATGAGTGTGCAACTACTTTTCCTTAGGCTCATATACTTGGAGCAGACTTGCATTTAAACAGCTTAATACTGAAACCCTTTACTTCTTCAGTGTTACTGTCGAATAAAGATGTTTTGCTCATTTAAAAAAGTGGCTCATGCGAGATGGGTTGCTCTTTATCGTCACGTCGAAACTGCTAGCCTTTGTAGGGGAGGCTGTGGAAATACGGGACCAGGTAGCTCGTTCAGAAAGTTCAGTACCTCTGGCAAGCGGAGGAATGTTGCCATGTCTGCGTGGGTCATCGATACGTATGGCAAGAACGACATTTTGAGGTTCACCAAAGATGCCGCCTTTCCTATGATCAACTATCCAAATGAAGTCATCGTTAAAGTTCACGCCGCAAGCGTGAACCCCATTGACATTAACATGAGATGTAAGTTAACTATTATTAATGAAAAAAGTTAATATACAAGACCGAATTATACATTGTTATTTTTCCCCTCGCATGCTGTCTCCAGAGGTTGCAATTTCTTCTTACAAAGGTCCTGTAACGTAGCTTTTATTGGAGACTGCCAGTAAGATGAATTTATGTGGAGCACTAACTAGCAATGTGAATAATAATTTAGTCAACTTTCTATTTGTTAAATACATTTTCGTGTTTTAAAAAAGGTGAAATTGCCAAAACAAGTAGGTTTTGAGACAAGTGGAAAGTAGTGAAACGTCTGAAAATGGACTGTAAGTTAAGAGCAATGGTGTTCTTGTGAGCTGTGGTTTTGTAAGGACATGGAGATCATAAAGACCTGTTGATGTGTTCTGTTCCTGCTGTGCTGCTAAGCTTAAATTCCCCTTGTTCTTGTCAAGAGATTCTTGTCAATCTGTCACAATACAACGCAAATGTTTAACAGGTGAACATCTTTGAGATCTTTAAAGATGTGATTGGAAGTCAAGTGCTCTTTTGATGAGTTCATGTGCGAAAATCCTTAATGTTTATATGTGCTGTTACGATAGGGAAAAGGGTAGGTAAGTTGAAATACTGCTTCTATGTATGTGATAAACTTAAAATTATGAGGGACAGGGACACTCGCATACTGCATTTCTTAGGTTTTTGTACTCCCATGCCAGATCTTTTTTTGCATGAAGTGATCAAGAATGTGTGTGCGGGTGTTCTTCTCTGTCTTCCTCCAGTCAGTGATGAGATCTTATGTTTAATCTTTCAGGGGGCTATGGCTCAGCTACGTTGAATGTGAAACGAGATCCGCTGAGGATCAAGGAAGCGGACAGCGAATTCCCATTAATTTTAGGGCGAGATGTCTCTGGTGTAGTCATGGAATGTGGATTAAACGTGTCATATTTCAAACCGGGAGATGAGGTAACATTGAGGCAAAAGACCATAAGAGAAAAGTTAATAAAATTATGCCACGCTCACCTTGAAGTTTCTTTCAGGTTTCCATTAATAACAACAGCATATAAAGAATGAAATGTGGCTCATTGTTTTTCATATTGTTTTTTAAATGTATATGTTACTTGCAAACTATAAAAACCAGGCAGTGAATGAATTTTTGGCAAAGAATGAAAGAAATGTATTTTCATATTATGTTCAGTATTTTGACTAGGCATTAGATGATTAGATTCTGTTTGTTGTCAACATACTAATGAACTAATATTTTAATCAAGTGTTAAATCAACTGTTTAAAAGAATTAAAACAATTACAAAAGGATTAAGGATTAGGATGATTACAAAATTAACAACTCGCAAGACGTTTACTTAATGCAACAAGCAGAACTAGGATGGCATTTGGAACATTTCATGGATTTGCACTTCCTCTTGCACAGTCACTGTCACTGAGTAGATGGGAATCTGAGAGAGATTTCTTTGTCCACTGGTACTTCTTCTAATCCTACAAATCCTTTCTGACATTCTTGCATACAGTTGTTTTAAAATTCCTCATCTTGTTCCCAGCTGAATCCATCACTTCTCGCATCCATGTCAACGACTAGAATATTGCCATCATCTCCTCAGACTCGATCAACCTCATGAATTTGGGAATTTGTCAGATTGTCATTTAACTTTTTTTGCTCGCTGCTGCAGATTAACCTTGGCATCTTAGTCGACCTCTAAAATTGTTTCGCTTATTAACACACAGTGGATCCAAAACATGCGAGTCGGACCCATTCCTCTTAATCCTTGGTGAAATTATAGCAACAGATAACAGGAGTATGATGCCCACAGTCTTGACACTGTTCACCTCCACTAGTGGGTTTGGAGCACACCCAACGCATGAAATCACATGAACTTCCCTCAGTTGATGTACACTGTTCTGAGAATGTGTTCCTGGTTGTTCTGCTGGGCTCAGAGTTTGATGTTGGGGAGCAGTTTCATCCACTCTCATCAATAATATTCTTCTCAATTTAGTCAGCAACTCTTCTTTCTTCTCAAAATTTAAAAAATAATTCCTGTGGGAGAGTCAATGTTTTTAAACTGACTTTCATTTTCCAGCCAAAAAGAGTTTCATAAGCTGTCCTCATCATGCAAATATATTAGGCACTATTTTTCATTAACTGGACCAATCTTAGACCCTCAGTCCAATGTCTGTTTGACATCCTGTGTCCATCTCGTGATCATATTTTCCTTATCTTGGATTACCCTTACAGTGCTCTCCTGTCATGACTGTGATGAAGCTTCCTGTGCACCATTTTCAGTTCAGGCCAGTAATTTCTGAGGTTTGAAACAATGTTATCAACAAACTATCTTCTATTGTCAGACTGCAAGACAGGGGGAGCCTCTATGAGAGTGAATAAATACATCATATTGTAAGGTGCCTTCTCGGCTCTTTCAGTCTTAAGAACAACAATTTTTGTTAAGTGATCCTGATCAACTAGAATGAACTTGAATTCACCGTGGATGAGTTTGAAAATCAATTAGATCAACTTGACAATGAGAATTAAATTCAGAACAAATGACCAGTAGTGTCGAGGTTCCTTCTTCGATCCTTCTTTTAGTTTTTGGCACTTCAAGAATCAATTACTGATAATGTTCATCCATAAGGCAAGCACTGTTCTTTGAGGCAACTATACATTTTGGCGATAATACAGTATAAAACCGTTCATTCATTGCGATGATGCAATCACTTTTTCTTCTGTCATTCTATCTCCATTTTGAACGTCACTGACTGAAGTGTACTAAAAACTTTATCACTGCACATTTGTTGGTAAGCGTCATATGCTCCTCTTGTTCTAGAAATAGGACAAGATAGAAAATGGGGATGAAAAAACATGTTTCATAAACAGCCACAAAAATCTTTGGCATTATATGAAATGTCTAGGCAATATGTGGAAGAAACTTTTTTTTGATACTTTGTCTAGGAATTTTAGGAATTGTTTAGAAACCTTGGAATTGTACACAATACATAATTTCTTACTTTGCTGGTGACATATACATTGAATGCAGGTGTCTCGTGGCTCAGATTGTAATACAACCTGCACAAGATTAAACATAATTTCTGCCTCTGATTGTCGTGTTCACGTATTCTAGCAATATCCATGTAGTTTGTTATTGTATAATGACACAAGGACGTTACATTTTTAAAGATATCTTAGTGCTACATGGAGAATCAAACTCTGATTTGATTCTCACCTTTGAAATTCACCTTTCACCTTTGAAACAGTTTCCATATGTGGTCATGGAAATATCAGAAAAATTAGTCAGCAGTTCTCATAGCCAAAGAAATTAATTTGTCTCATCTTTTGGTTAGATAGGTCCTGATTTAATGGTAAATAGACATACAAGTCCTGGAATTACTTTTGTAATGCAAAAGCCTTTTTGACTGTTTTTTTTTTGTCTCATGTGTCCAATAACCCAAATGTGATCTTGACATTTAAACATGAAATTACATTCTTTGACATGGAAGTATTTTTTATGTTCTCACACAAAATTGATGCTTTCAAAGATGGTTTCCTTCCTTCCTTATGGCAATATTTACTTGGAAAGAGGGGACAGGATATGTTTCTTTTCCTCTGCTTTTCCTTTGATTTCACAGTGTTTGTGGTGTCTGTTGACCAACCCCTCCAAAGGTGACCTTGAATCTCAGTTATATGCCTGTTATTTTCCCATGTCAATGAAATTTGATTAATCTTGTTAGTCAGTTAATGGTATGTGATTGATTTACAGGTATGGGCAGCCATTCCACCCTGGAAACAAGGCAGTTTAGCAGAATTCGTACTACTGAGTGGCAATGAGGTATTGTCATAACAGACTCTTTGTTCTGCTTGCATATAAATGATGGGTATCAGTAAACATTGTACTTCAAGCAATAATTATTCCTTACACACACATTATAGTTTATAGAGTGGGATTATGTAATCCATTCATTCTAAAGAGGCTGAAGAGTTATCACTTCAGAGCTAAGAAGGGATTGTTTCTGGATTTGCAGTCCTGATAGTTATTTGTTTTGTTAGACATTTGAGTAAATCCACACAAATCCGGCACTGTTTGCATGTGAAAAATATGCCTCAGTGTAATGAAAAATCAAATGAAGTCATTATATACTGTAGGCATGGCACCTTGCCAGATGTGTGACTTACTGATGACTGAGCTTTTCTAGGAGAAAATTACAAACGGCAATCTAAAGCTTATTGTATTTGTACAAACAAACAAGAATTGTTCTGTTTTATCGATTTATCATTTACTTTCTACTTGGACTGTAAAAATGCGTTATAGTTTTTCACATAATGGGAGCTGGTTACAGAGGCATGGTACACAGTGCTTAGCATTGCTGGCTCACAGCACTGGGGCCCTGGGTTCAATTCCTGGGGTTCTGTCTGCACGCGGTTTTTGTGTTCTCCCTGTGTTCCTGTGGGTTTCCTCCAGGTGCTTGTGTTTCCTTCCACTGTACAAAGACATACAGTACTGGTACTGTAGGTTAACTGGGCTCTTGGAAATCTGTCCCTGGTCTGAGTGTGTGTTATTGTCTGTCTCTGCCCTGCGATGGACTGGAGTCCTCCTGTCCAGGGTGTATCCCCTCCTTCTGCCTGTTGCTTGGCTCTGGCTCCCCTGCGTCCCTGTATCGGATAAAGAAGTTAGGAAAATGGATGGAAGGATAGGAGCATGTCATGAGTCAGGCGAGCTTGGGAAAAAAAACAACAGGGGCGCTTCATTTGGAAATCTCATTGTTGGCAATGGTCTTTTGTGTTCCAGGTTTCACAAAAGCCTAAAACCCTCAGCCACACCCAGGCTGCAGCCATTCCCTATGTGGCAGCAACCACGTGGTCGGCTTTGGTGAACTCGGGGGGGCTGAACAAGGATAACTGCACTGGAAAGCGGCAAGTTGTGTGGAATCTATGGCTTTAATACTTGTGAATGGAATTTATTTAGTCAAAATAAAACCTTTTTCATACTAGAGATCTTTATGGTCAGTAGTGTGAAGTTGTACCAAAGGTGCTGCAGTTATTTAATCCATGAATTTTCATTGCCGTTTTGACATTATGTACCAGCTATATAATGTGAACTTTTCATTCATAAAGGAGCCGAACTAGTTCAAAGTCCGTATTAATCATGCTCTAGGAAAGAAGCTGATTGTTTACCGTTAATGTTATGAAATAGACATCTTGATCTGATATCTTATAATGGTAAGTTAGTAATTCCCTGGATGTCACAGAACTTCTATTACCCTAGGTAATAGAATGGGTAATAAGGTGTCAGCAGAACAATAGCATCTATTATTTTTTTTATGTTTTTTTAAGTTTAGTCTGTGAAACCATGTTTGGTTGGGTACGCCCATGAAGAAAGCTTCACAGCTAGAACATCAAGCTGCTCTATAATTCACACAGCTCCCCACTCTCACCAGAACACAGTTTTATTTTCAAATGGAAATCCACATCTATTGGTTTCTAACCTCTTGACATTTCTTCTGCTGCCCTTTACTTTTGGGGGGGTGGGGTCCAGAATAACCAGTTTTGTTTTTTGCAAAGATTAATTTCACTTTCTTCTCTTCAATAGTGTTTTAATAATAGGTGCTTCAGGGGGAGTTGGAACATTTGCAATTCAGGTAAGGGGCTAAGTTTTTATTAATTGATGGATCGGTTGTATTAGATTCTGGCAAGACATCTGACATTTTTATTGCCTTTAAACAGACAATGTGCATTTGGTTTCCTTTGTACTTTTATCTACAGTTTTTATAGCGCATAAGAATGCCTTATGGAATTTGTAGAACATTAATTGGTTTCTTTCTATATGGTTCACTCACCACATTTTTTTAATTTCAGATAAAATCTGAAAACAAAATATAAATCTAGACATCTACTGTGTCTGTATCTGAAAAGTAATTTAGTTCCTGTTTTAAATGCTTGATAATGTCACAAAGTGAAGCATTCTGTTACAGTAAGCTACTATCCCCTACATCTAAGAAATTGCAATTGATGTACTGGAGTATTTTGCTCTTTTTAAGAGCAACTTACCACTGTCAGCTTATCTTTGTCTGAGAGATATTTTTCATTATACAGTGTATTCTATTTTTTTCCCCACAGTTTCCTAGCAAAACACTAAATAACATTGTAGCAACATTAGGGATCTTTAGCTTTATCTGTTTTACAGTGTCAGTGTTCTCAGAAGAATATCTTAATTACAGCTGCTAAAAGCTTGGGGGGCCAATGTAACAGGAACATGTTCCCAGAATGCCGAGACGCTGGTGCGAGGTTTGGGAGCAGACCATGTGGTGGACTATACAGCAGGACCCGTAGACTCACAGTTGAGAGCTCTTGAGCGGTAAGTGACCTTAAACATGCAGGCCTCCGGCTCATACTACCTTTGAATGTTCTTTTCTTGACAGCCTCCACCAGGGACCCCTGTTGAACTGTGAAACACATCACAAAGCACCGGTATAGTGTAGCGCAACACGTAGCAATACGTCATGTGACCAGGAAGGAGGTAGTGAAAGGCATAGAACCTGAACGAATCCATCAGCGTTACATGTCGGTCATCCCTTCACAAGTCTGTCTGAAATAAGGAGATGGTCATGTTTGTAACGAATGAGATAGAGTTTAAGAGAGGTAGGATGAAACAGGATAGATATGGAATCAGTGGTTTTCATAAGCATTTTAACTGCTTAAAGCACAAAACACTTTATACTTAGAGGGAGTAAATCGGAAGCTAAAAAACTGTATCTCAAATGGTTCAATAGATTAACTAGAAAGTGCTTTCTAACATGATGAGAAAAAAAGCAACTGGATCCGGTTAAAGAAAAGGAGTACAATGGGTTAGAAACATGGGTGAGACAGGATGTTAGAAAGGTCGAGAGAGAGATGGAAAGAAACATTGTAATGGAGACTAAAGGCATAGACCTATTTCTTTCAGTGCTAAGACAGCAAAGTCAAATGTATTCGGGAATAACAGGAAGCTTCTAGATGACGAAAGGGAAACGGATGATGTCCTAAATGAGTATCTCACTCAGGTGTTTACAAAGGATGAAGCCAGCAAGCTGCCTGATGCAGCGGAAGGACAAAGTTCTCTATTAAATAGCATCAGTATAGAACAGGCAGTGTTTTGGATAGTAGAAGCACTCAAGATGAAGAAATCCCCTGGGACCATAAGGATATTATCAGTTGAACTGATGGAAACAAGAGTTCTTATTCAGAAGCCACTGGTGCAGTGACTCATATTGTGCTCATAGACAAGAAGGGCTACAAAACTGAACCAAGTAATTCTAGACCAGGAAGTCTGATTTCAGTTACATGTGATGTTATGGAAACATACTAAGTTACTAAATTAGAGGATTACCTGCATAGACATAAAAACTAGGCAGCATGGGCTCAGAAAAGGTACTTTAGTCTAACCTAAGCAACTTGCTAAAGTTCTATGAACAAGCAACAGGCAGTAGGGCAGAAACATTGCTTGCATGTGATGTGTGTATTTAGAATTTCAAGTGGCTTTTGATAACTTTTCTCATAAAATAATTCTTAGGTTACAAGAGGTATATATTCAGGGAGATGTTTGGATTAAAAATGGGCTTATAGAAAAGTTTGGATAAGGGGTGAATGCTAAGCAAAGACTTCTACAGACACTGATAAACCTGCTCCTAGTCATGCTACTTTACTCCTTACTTCTGTTGTCTGCTGAGCCCCAACCCTACATAGCCTTATATATACATTTTTTTAAAGATAAAATACCAATCATGATTTTATTATCAATATTAAGAAAATGAAAAAATTAAATTTTCTGTTTTGCTTGGTTATGCATATTTTCACCAATTATTGCAAATCTAGGTTTG
Source organism: Lepisosteus oculatus (assembly GCF_040954835.1). Taxonomy (NCBI): domain Eukaryota; kingdom Metazoa; phylum Chordata; class Actinopteri; order Semionotiformes; family Lepisosteidae; genus Lepisosteus; species Lepisosteus oculatus. The sequence goes on from NC_090697.1 coordinate 34,776,304, forward strand.
CCATATGTTCCTGAAGTTTCATTGGAATTCTCTTATTTTAAAAACCCTTAATCAGGATTTCTTTGTTTTTTAATTGGCATGTTTTCTTTCTGCCTGATATCAGCTGAGAAAACATTCTGGGCTACAACAAATATGTTCTGTCCCTACACTATTTACCCAGTGGTTTATAGACTCTCACCTCTCTGCTAGCTCAGTCGCTGGGTTCATGGTCTCTGGGGAGAATCACTTCAGAGAGCCCGTCACAGTCAGATTCGAGTCAGGTTTAGGACATTGGGGCTTCCTTTTTTGCTAAATAACACAAATGGAGAACAAAAACACACTATATGTTTATTCCATGCTGAAGAAGAAGGCTCCATGGCCGAAATGTGTTTTCTTTCTTTTCTTAATAGCATGGAATAAACCTATAACTTGGTCCTTTGCAGCCTAGACGTGCTGACGCAGCTACCAACCTAAATATACACTATGACTTGCCAAAAAAAGATTTAATGACATCTCCTTTACTTACAGTGTTTCATGGGTTAAAAGTTTTATTATATTTCAAAGTGCTTTCATTTTAGAAAGTATAAAAATGAATATGCCATAGAGCTAGATTTTTAAGGTGTCAAGATTAATGTTAGAGTTAATGACCATGATAACAGTTTAAAATGGAAGATTCCTAAATTCTATTCAAAATGTTGTTTTGTGCTGAGATTATTTTGCTTTTGGCGTGTTACACGAGACACAGACTTGATTCATTCCGGCAATTTTTTTGTCGACTGGTGCTTAGGTTTGATGTGATTCTCGACAATGTGGGAGGAGACACGGAAAAGTGGGCCTTGTCTTTACTGAAGCCTTGGTCTGGAGCCAAATACGTCACATTGGTGACGCCCTTTCTGCTCAACACAGACAGGCTGGGGGTGCCTAATGGAATGCTGCAGAATGGGATCACCATTGGCAAGAAGGCGTTGAAGGTGCAGTATCTTGAAGTCTGATAAAAGGTATCTTGTACATTCATAAAGAGATGAGCATTTTTCTTCTAGCCAGCCTGAATGTCATCTGGAAAATTCTTTTGATCGTAATTAGTGTTACAGTTCTTTTAGTTTTACAGAAACTTTCTCACCTGTTGATTTCTTTGTCATCCCTTTTAAAAAAGTCAGTTATTCTACTTACTATGCCCTTACCCAGATTTCAGTCTGTCCCAAATGCAAAGCAACACATTGGCATCTTCAAAAATAAAAACCACCTGAACACGGAAGGGGTGGTTTTGGTAGCTCAGGCTGAGGAGATTTGGTAGCTCAGGCTGAGGTGTGGAATGTCTCTCAGGATAGGATTTCTTTGTTACTTCTGTGCATTGAATCGGTCTTGCTCTCCGTGTCCCTGCAGTGAGCCAGTGTCTCATCAGTAACCAAACGAGCTGAGATTTTAGGTGACCTTTCTGTCTGAGTCTTCTGATATGCCAAGACCTTGAGGGTTCTTCAGGTGTGAGGTCCTTTTTCATTGATCCTCTGCCATCTTTAAACTATTTTTGACACTGTGGGATAATAAGTAGCAGCCTTTCCCAGTTGAGCATCAGTATGTCCAATGATTTTCTTTGTTTAATTTGTTTTCTAGCGTTTAATGACTACACAATGTTCAAACTTTGAAAACTCCCATGATTAGAATTTGTCATTATGTATTATAAGTATGTGCAGCTTTAAGTAATGCAGATGAACCCCACAATAGTATTAATGTTAATTATGATAATAGGTATATAGTCTAATTACTTGAGTTATAAAACTTTGAACATCCCCCTTGTGTAAAGGCATGAATTAATATATCTTGCGTAGCCTATAATTAGAAACAGCATGGCAGAAAAATGTGATGTGTGTAAATTTGTAGTGTTGTCAGCATGAAAGCAATGGTCTGAAGCAAAGAAAGTCTAAGTGGGTTGTGTGGATACATCGTAACGAGGTCTGATGCCTCTTACATGCATATATACAAAATACATAGAAGGCGTAGGAGAAAATAGACAAGAAAAACAATAAAAAACAGGACTCCTTACTGGGTTTAAATGTGTTCACTGAAATGATTTAATCTTTTTGGTCTCAATAAAAGACTAGATAGGAGGATTCATTAAGCGATTAAATATTTTTAAGTATTACAGTAAATAACAGGATTGTAAACTTAGTAAAGTTAAATTTGTACTGCTACCGGAAAAGCCAGAGACTAGAAAAAATTTTTTTAGTATTATTAGTGCATAAAAGCTAGGCAGTGTGCATAAGTACAGTGTGCATAAGTACTCTCGCTCTTCCAGTGATGTCCCATAAGGTTGAATTACAAATGATGTAAACACATTATTTAAAGTTCATATTTAATCGAGACTTGAATTATCAAACTGATCATTTTTATGGGTGAAAGACAGGTGACTAAAATATATTACTTGCATTAAATCAAATCTAAATTAGTTCAGGTGTATAACACTGACAAGTCACACACGTACTTTAAAGGCCTGTGTGTGAAATAATAATGTTTCACGTGATAGTGGCTCATATTACTGACGTGTACCTTCGCCTCAAGCAAAGATTCAAATATGAAGACCATGGGGCTTTCAAAACAGCTCAGAGATAAGGTTGTAGAAAGACATAGATAAGAAATCGATTTAAAAAATAATTTGTAACTGGTGAGGGATACCACTGTGAACCTACCATTGACTTTAAAAGAGCTACAGAGTTCAGTGGCGGAGATGGGAGAAAATGTGCTTTGGTCCACAACATCCTGCCTCACTCCACAAAGCCTGCTTGTACAGAGCTGCGTGAAACCTTCATCTTTCATGTCTTAGACAGATTATCTTTAAAAATCTCTTATCTGAGCATCAATATTTAATGAAGATAACCTAAATAATGGACACATACAAAAATATACATATATATTGTTTCATTATTTATCAAATAAATCGCATTTATTTAACAGAAACGCAATTATCCCTGTGTGCAAAAGTGAGTGAATTTAAAAAAGTTGTGGCACATCCTTTAGCCACTATGACAGCAAACAAACGTTTTCTATAGTTACTAATCAGTAACTCTTACATTTGCTTTGGGATATTTTTGTCCATTCTACCTTTTAAAACTGATTCAACTGGTCCAGATTTTTTGACTGTTGTAGAAAGCCTCCCAAAGTTTGTCCTTGGGATTGGCACTGTAATTGGTTTGATTAGTACCCAATTATTTTGGCACCTGGTTATACAGTACTTACATATCGTATACATACTTGAATATTGTGGTTCACTTTTGCACGTACACTAATTCTTATTTACCTATCTCTTTTCCTGTTACCGTACATGCAGTACATCAGTTCCTCTAAGCAACGCTTGGAATTTGTGGATATCAACCCTTCCTTTTATAAAAGTAAGGACCAGTTTTGGTTAAACAAAGGTTTCATCATAAAAATGTAACTATTCTAGAACTAGAGTAAGAATTCACAGACTTTTAAGCAGCACTGTACGGCAGAGTGGCAAACCCATCTGAAATCACTAAGGGGGTTTGCGAAAAAGCATTGCAGTGATTCTGCAAACATGTGGTAAAAGGTTTTGTGGTCAGAAAGACCAAATTTGAACTTTTTGATCTTGTAAAGCGTTACATCTGACTCAAACCCTACATGGAGTATCACTCAATCAACACCAACACTACTGTCATGTATGGTGGCATCATGTCGTTCTGCGTCCCATCAGCAGGCAGTGGGAAGCTTGTCAAGGCTGAGCTAAAAAGGGAAGGAGCAAAGCACACGTAAATCGTAAGAGAAAAACCTTCACTCTGCTGAAGACTGAAAATTGGGATGACCTTTGCGTTAGACCATGTGAATCTGTGGCAAGACTTGAAAATTGCTTTCCATCAAGCATCCCCGCCCAACTTGACAGCTTGAGCAGGTCTGAGAGCAAGACTGGACAGAAAATAGCTTGTCCTAGTGTGCAAAGTTGTTAGACACAGCCAAAGGTGCTTCCACCGAGCAGACTCCGAGGGGTGAATACTGCAATGTATTTTCTTTACAGTTTTTGCTGACATTAAACACATTTTAACATTTGCAGTTGAACATTTACATTTTGATGAAACAATATTCACTTTAAATGTATAAGCCATCAGAATGGGGTGAATATTTTTGAAAGGCAAAAATCGAAGTTCCAATTATTTTGGTGCCTTGTTTTGTGAATTTGTTCATTGTAAATAATACTTTTAATAATATGGCTGCAATACCTATCAGCCATGAGGGGAAGAGAAAAGTGCTGATTTGCACTGTGAGGAAGGAAAGCAGGAGAATAAGGCCAATAAAACCGGTACAGGTGTATCTGAATGTATGTTCATTTGAGCTGAGAGGTGTTATCTATCACTTACGTGTAACCGTCTCATCTTCTAATTTCATCATTAGCTCTGAAGCACTGCTGCCCCCTAATGAATGAATCCATAGCCAGTCCATAAATCTGTGATTAAAAACAAGTGTCCTATGTAGAGTAAGTACTTTATAGCACATTTGAAGATTGAACACAGGAAAATAAAATTTAAATTAAAACGTGTGTGCAAATTAGTTATTTTAATATGATCAGTACATGATGAAGAACTTTTTTAACTTTAGTCCATAAGGCACTAATAGGACACAAACATATAGGGGGTTTATTTAAAAGATGTGTTCTGTGGTAGATGTTTAAAACTAGTTTGCACTTGTAATTTCAGTTCTCTGTGTATCTTACTTTAATCTATTGATTTACATAGCTACTTATGAACCTGCCTATCTTTATACAGTATGACATTTCCTATAATATATCTGTCTTATTCATTTTATTAAAGACAATTAAAATTCTGTTTTGTAATCCCAGGAGTAATAATAAGTGATCCTAGTTCGATTGATGCCATACACCAAGAAATAATATGTTCAGCCCTGAAAACAATGCCTTTATTTTTTCAGGCTGCTGTAGAGTCTGACACAGTCCAAAAAAGGTAACGGGAAAAGTATATTTTTCCTGTGTTTTCAGCCAAATAGTAATTCTAACTGGCTTCTTCTTTAACCCTAGATGTGTTTTGTGAATAAATGATAGCAATAAAAGGTTTATGAAGTTACTAAAGATTGGCTGTGGTAGTACAGCCTAACAGCTGGTCTCTAAAACGTAGCTCAAAACATGCACAATGAAAGTGACTGGATTGCCTAGGCGGCAGGATTTCTGCCTGATTAAGAGTCACATTGTCAATGTGACTGTGGATTTCCCTCCAACTAGACTGAGCCTTTGTTCCAAATCCAGGGAGGATAAGTCTGAATGTTTGTCCGATGAGACACTCACTGGGTTCACCTGCAGTCTCTGTCAGAGAGGGCCCACAGAGAAACCCTGTGGTAGCATGAATTTTTACACTTTTAGCTGCAGTCTTTTGTGAAACTGTGAATATCCAGCCCAAGCGTATATCTTTCTTTCTGTTATAGCATCTTCTTAAGAAATGCTATAAGACTTCTTCTTTGTTGCGCCTTAAGATGCTCTGTGTTATGCTTATTTTTTGTATTGTTTTTTGCCATCATTAACTCCGTTTATCCCCTAAAAAAGATGTTGCCATCCCCAATTATTAAATTAATTTAAAATGTATCCTGATATTAAGAGTTATGTACAAATTCCTGTTGCCCTCGGTTGCATACTCGGTAACTGCCAAGGGTGTCCCTGTAGTCTCTTTTTCTTTTTACAAATTCGTCTGGTCTTGAGACCCACTTAAAATGCATAAAGCTGTCGTTGTTCAGCTAAACATAATTTTGCATGATTTAAACAATATTGATAGTTTGAGGCTAGCTCATTTTATCTTCACATTGGTAAGGGATTTATTTCAGTAGTCCATGAAACTGTCCTGGAATCTCACTTGAGAACTCGAATTAAGGAGTTCGTCTGAAAATTCACTTTACATTAAAAGGCGAGTCTTGGGGTGTCTGATGGAGTGTTCAAATGTACCCTTTGTAATGCAACACACTTAAAATGACCAAGAGAGCTTTGAGCTCTCGTGACAATACTGCCTCCTTTGTTCTTAAGAACTGTGCACAATCCGCTAAACAGCCCCTTCTTGTTCATAGTCCTTTTTGTTTCCCGCAGCAGAGTTGGGGAATAAAGAGCTGTCTCCCCAGAGAGCAGGTAGATTACAGCATATACATTTCCAGCCTATGCCTTATCCCTCAACTAGATTTCCTCTGTAAAACTCTCAGGTGAAGGGGTTACACTAGGTCAGACCTAGATGTGTGTAGGTATTCACAGTAACGCAGTAAGTTTTTTTGGCTAAAACAATCAGGATGTGAAATCCATTATGCCACAACCAGCCCCTAGTTGTCCTTTCCTCAAATTCTGAATTGAATGAAAAAGGGAGCATTGATTCTTTCTCAGAGACATCTGTGGCTGCTGATGGTTAACACTCAGAGTGCTTCTGAAAAATATAAAATATTCATACAGTGCTCTCTCATGAAAGTCACACCCAGTTGCCCATTGTACGCCCATTACTCAACACTGACCACTTCTATGGCTTTCTTGCTGGCAACTCCCATATCCTGTGGGAGAACTCAGCAATTTCTACAGTGATGTCAAGGTTTTGGCTACAACAGCTTTACCTTCTACTGTATGTTTTCCTTATTGTTTTTGACAGAAAAGAAAAAAAGCCTTTCCCATCCCACCTTTTAAAACATGCATATGAATTATCTACCCTCAGTTTCAAGTCCGAACCAGATCTGAGTGGATAATTCTGGAATGTTATTTGTGCCATTCGCCAATTAATCCGGGATCCTTTGATTCTGTTGTTTTGCGCTCTTGCAAACGTGAATGCGTTTTTGTCGTGCTCATCAGCTGACCTCATCATAATCAAACCACATCAAAGCACAGATGAAATAATGAAGTGCCACTTCAGTTCATTCAGGAGAGGAATTCTGTTGCCATGGAAGTAATGTCACAAGGAAAAGGATTAGAACCGGTTATTAAATTCACAAAGATCTGACGCTTTGAATGTCGTGCCCCTGTGTTTCGAAGTAGGACCGGGAGACTTTCTGCATGAGGAGGGTTGCTTACACACAGGGTCTCTGTTTCTGTTTCGCAGAATCTGTGCAAAGGAGTGCACTACCGCTGGGGGTTCTTCGCTCCAAGCGGCCCCGTGCTTGATGAAGTCAGCGAGCTTGTCGATGCTGGAAAGGTATGTTGGTTATCTGGGCTCAGACCCACTGGGATTATACAACTCCATAGCGCTCTGTTACAGTCTTTCAGCATGGCACACCCCTCTTCCCTGAGACAGGCCACTCGAATGTGAGGAGAGGAGAATGAACAGACACCACTCCTTTGAAGCACCCATGACAGAGCACTCATTCCGCCATTGTGTTGTCCTTTTTCTCTATGCGTATACGCCCTGACACATACTAGCGCAGAATTTGTCCCATTGGTTACTTGATAAAAACATGCAGGGTAATGTTCTGAAACTCATCTTGTAAAGTGAAACAGAATTTTAGGCTGCATTGAGCAGATTGGATGAAACATAAACAAGCATAATATGATGTAAGTCAGAGGTATATAGAACTAAACACTTTTCTAAATGAAACAGAAGTATCATTCATGCTGAAAATGGACAGCAACAGCAACAGATGTCCTCTTAGGTTGCAACCTTTAGGCCACAGCTAGACGTATGCTTCCAGATTTCAGTTAGTTGAAGACTGGAGTTAAACTTGGACGTTGATTCTCCTTAACAGTGTTTTAGAAAAATAGAAATTGCCTCTTAAGGTAACAAAAACATTAAATGATTTTTCATTTTAATAACGTTATTCTGAAAATCTACAGAATATATGTACAGTAAATACATAAAAGTGTTTATAATAAAGAATATGTAATGCCATTTAATGAGCCTGTGATGTCATAATTATAAAAGTTAATGTTCAGTACTTAATTACTCAGAAAATGTTTTCAAAGTGTGTTTTCTGGTGCATATGGATATGAAGAATGTTATAAGTGATTTAGAGAGAGCTGACTGGTCTGCGACCCCTTTTTCGTCTGTAATACTGGTTTTCCAGTAACAAAGCAGTGGTTTTACAGGACTGCCTATACTACTGCTGTATGCCTTATCATATTCTACACTCAGTGTTTCCACTGCAGCTCACTGTGCCTTTACTTATAGGTAAATGCTGAATAACTATTTAAGTTATTTTACATTTACAGTATATACTCTAATTTTATTTTTTCAATTAAAAAAAAAGTGACAAACATTCACATTAAAGTCACTGGAACATTTAACAACAGTAAATGTTGACAACTCCAGTGAATGGAGAAATAACTTAATCCTACAGTATTTTATGTAAAGGAGACGAAAGGGCAGTAAGAAAATTCTGAAAATGTGAACATCGCAGTTGTGTATCACAATAATAGGGAAATCTGATCCGCATCACAACCAATATGTTGTTTAACCTCAAGAAAACAGATCAATGCTAAAGCAGTGTTTTAAAGAAAAAAAATATAAAATTGATCAATATTAATCTCATAATCTAATCTCGTGTAATAACACTATTATTTACAATATTTCATTGCCCTTTTGGATTATCTTTCAGTGGTTTCTTACTTAAGTTTGAAAAGGTGATTAAAATGATCACTGTTGCAGTGAGAGTTGAACAGGAAGCCAACAGTGAGTGGTTAGTAGCCCTTCTCCATCTGAAAGCTCCACATATCGTGTTGGTTTTTTATGTAGTATTCTCTTACAGGCAGGCTGGGCAGGGCACCTTTGGATGGTGATGAATAATTTCAGACAGATTTAATTGGTGTTCCCATAATCCATTATCAGTCTTTTTATTTTCAGACTAATCTCCAGCCATTATCACCCTCTCGATTGAAAAGGCAGGTTATTCACGCTCGCGTGTCTGTGAACAGGAAGAATTTCTGTCCCTGTCAGTTGATTACAGGGAAAGTTCAATGGCTTTCTCTGCAATGACGAGATCAGCCCATTCATTGCTAATTAAACAACTTGTTGATCGGTGGCCGAGATAATAGCTCCCACTGAGAGAATTGTCCAGCCTCATCATTTTTATTTTTTCTTTTGTTGACGGCAGTGCATATTTGGAGATGAGCTGGCATTGGTGTGGTAGTGTGATGGAGGTGCACATTTGGAAAGCAGGACAATGCATCACTCCTGTTTGCTCCCTTATTCAAAGAAAGCCATAGGGGAACAGATTTATTCTTTATTCTTTTTCTTCTTGTTTCAATTTTAATATTTTTTGTTATTAGTTCTATTAGTTCAAAGTGTTAAAAAATCTGTCAGTGAATGACAAAAAAACAAGGCATTCTTATGATGGGATGTATGTCTTTCATAGCTTTCATTTGCCATCATGAGGTCCTACAACATTCAATCACGCCAATGACAGTGTGTGTTTGGTGCTCTTCTGGTGATTCCCAAAAAGGGTTTCTGTGAGACTACAGTGAAAGCACTTTTCCCATGGTTCGCTCCTGTCCAGCTCCAAGAGTATTTAGACATTCCTGTCTTTGCTGTGACAGCAGACCTGGAATACGAGAATCCAAGAAGAAAAGACAGCCGGGATAAGCAGAACCTCAGGGATAGGAAAATGTAGCAGGTAATGACACGGACACCGGCCTCTCTTTGTAACTCCTGCATGCTGTTTTGCAGATCCGCCCGGTCATTGAGCAGCAGTTCACCTTCTCGCAGGTCCCGGACGCCTTGGAGAAAGTGGAGTGGGGCCACGCAAGAGGGAAGACCGTGGTCACCATCGCTGGGGTCCACCAGTAACCCCACAGCTCCGAACAAATCGGAGTCAACGCCACACCTAGCTGCTGGCCTACATGCTCGTCTTTCCAGCTTACATCGAAAGTTTAGGTTCATACAAACACGTTGTTTATTTTCTTTGCAGTCATCGAATCCAGGTGGAATGTATTGTTAACGATTACTGTAAAATGCTCTTTATACAGAGGTGTATCACAGTTTCCTTTATTAAAACCACAAAAGGAGTGCTGTAGTTTGTGCTCCATTTTTTATTAGTAGTTGTGTTACCTTCAATAGAACAAAAGGCCTCTACAAGCTCATGTTACAAGATGTCTTGGAACAGTAGATTGCACTCTTGCTGCTTCCCTATATTGCCTTGGTGAGGAATAGAAGAATCTGCATACATACCTTCCCTTTCATATGCAACTCTCTACAGCTCTGAAGCACCCCTGCAGTATATACAGTAAAATATATTGCTTTCTCCTACTACCAGTGTGGATCACTTTGCACTCTTTAATGGCGATTTTCATGTGTCGTATGTCAGTCCAATCCATGATTTTATCTTTCTGTAACTCCCTTGCTGCAGTTTCTGTGTTTACAACTTCCCTTATGTAAGTATCACCAGTACATTTGACTTGTTCTCTAGCAATACCAGATACAGTATATATACTGTAGCAATGGGCCTAAACAGATCCCTGAGGCACACAGAAGAATGCTGGTAGCTACAGTAAATCTGTCTATGTACATACAGTATATGTTACCTTGGATCGCTATGGATTTTGAGAATCCTTATATGATGGACCCTATTAAATGCTTTTTGGAAATCTAAATTTATGATGTCATGAGATTAAGTGGTATTGAATGTTTGTGTTGCTTGTTGGAAGAACTCTTATTAGACGAGACCTTCCCTTTCTAAACTCATATTGGCTCTTTAAATGTCCTTGTTTTCTAAGACTTCTTCTAGTTCAGCTCTAAATATAATTTCTATACCTTTACCAGTAAGAGAAGTAAGACTGGTGGGTAGTTTCGTGGTTCAGCTGTGTCCCCGATTTTGTGGACTGATGTTCCATTTGTGACTTTCTAAGCTTTAGTTACTGTACCCATTCTAAGTGAGAGAGAGAACTAGAAATATTTCAGCTAGGGGTGTATAATTAAGATCCCTCTTTTCCTTTATCAGCATTCTATTTAACTGAAATACCCCTAGCCACCGAAAGGGAGAAACAAGAAAAAGGTGTGTAATTTCACCTGACAATGAGCTGGACCACAGCTCCACTGCCCCCAGGATGCTGATGCAGTGGAATTTGTACTGTGCATTTACTATAGGTTTGAACAAAGTCTTGTTTTTTTTATATTTGTGCAGACTTTGACTCACATGCTTTAGCTTAAAAAACTTTTATTAGATAAATGCAATGGTTTTACATTGACGTCCTTAAAACATCTAAAAGTTCTAGAACCCTTTTCAGTAAACAAGAACTCAAAAAAAATGAAAGCAGAAACACACTTTTTACACTTGCATGTCAACAACGTACATTAGAATACAACAATCTCAATATTACACTTTGCAATATCAGTAGTGCGGTTACAATAAAAAAGCAAAACAAATGTGTAACAAAAGATGAGATTAACTGAAGGTAGAATATTACCTGTACTAAATGCTGGGAAATGCCAGTTTACAAAATATATACCCTGTGTTAAGATTTTTATTAGACCACATGTTGAGATGGTTCTAAATGTTTCTCTCTGCCTAAATTGTCTTCCGAAGTTAAGCAATCTGAATAACAACATTATTCATCTTTTTAATGAAAGACCTTATCAAGTCATGAGCTGAAAGCAGTGCTTAGACTTTGCGACATTCTTTCCTTTACACCAAAACAATAGATAAGGTTTTGTTTTGAACCACACGTTGCTTCACAACAGCATCTGTGGCACTTCCCAATGGCAATTATTTAATATAACCATCTAAAGCATTTTAACAATGTTCCAAAATCAACAAGAAAACTTCCACTCCCATATATACGTTTTTGATGAACAAAGTAAAATAGATTTTACAGTTCAAGTCCTTATGCTTACTATAGAACTTAGTATGTGCCAAATAAGGATTCGTCAAATAAATAATATTTCTAAAAAGGTTCATGCACACACTTCTAAACTTACAGGTTTTTTCTTAGATATGGTAAAGTGTGGTCTGTTGTTCCATTTATATTGAACTCATAGCCCTGAGAATTTCTAAATGCTTTAGAATACGGACATCTGTTTTTTTCCCTTTGTCTTTTAGATATTACATATGAAGGTTCTAATTACAAACATTTGCATCCTACACTGTTATTTACCTAACATGGGTAATTGTCATAAAAAAATATTTCAGATCATTTAGCTAAGGAGCAGTTCTTCATAATTAAACATTTACAGCTAAGAACACACTCCATTTGGAGACTCAGAAATTAATGTCTTCTGGTTGGAGACACTTCTCTTTTATAAGCTCCTATAGGAAGGCATGGTAGAGCTCCTCTGTGACAGTCACTGCTTCACAGGATCTCCACAGACCACTTTTGATTCAGCTTCTTATCATCAAAAGTATTGATGATCACTTGGTTTTTGTCAAACTGTTGACCTCCTGTGAAAGAAGAAGAAGGATCCACAGCTGTTGAAGGCACTATATTGACCGATATTAATTACAATCAAAACTTGTTCAAAAACATTAAGAATTACTTTAGAATATGTAAAATAAAATGACGGATATTCTTGTTTGTTCAGGTTTTAATGTAAAACCCAAATCGTTAGTTACTCCTTGCTTGTAACCACAAGGTGGTGCTATCTACTAAGGACCTACATTGGAATCATTCAGTAAAAAATCATTTTAAGAGCAGTTCAAGATATCTCTGTGCATTATGTTTAGAACATACCTGTATAAATATATGGATTTTATAGAGTCACCCCATTGAAAATTAACTTGAATTTACAATAAACTGCAAGATGTGCTGAATCGTTCTATTTTTGTATCTTTGATGACTGAATATTTTCCTTTCTTCAGTTTTAACTGAAGTAAAACCTTTCTGCTAAGCATTGGCCACCTTCAGCCTAAAACTTACTCAATTATTCTGTAACACCTAAAAGGGATCCACATGCAAAAACCTTAAGATATGTTTATCTAGAAGGGTATTATGTTCTTTGTCGTAGCTCTGAGCCTTACACACTCCTTGTCTGATTAAATTAATCACATAGATTTTACTCTGTAAGCTCTGGTAAAGAGTAATGGAGGTGGCTCTTCTTTATTCCTCACCAAAATATCTGTTCGTTTTGGAAAGCCCTAACTCTAAACATGCATTCTGGAACATAAATATTAAAAATACATGTACATGCAAAATATTTTTTTTATCAGTATCTGGTGCAAATGCAGGACAGATGTCTTCCTCAGGGACAGATCTGATGCACAAAAACCTTAACAGAGAAGGCTATCTAACGTATTGTTCTCAACAATGAATGCACTGTAACTCTATGTAACTCCACATTCCCAATCGCAACAGGAGTGGTTTAGGTTTCATGTTACAGGAAACAAAACAGCACATTTTACTGTGCATGTTTTAAAACCAACCTGAACTCACATGTGACTTTTGGGCCTGGATTCAACTGCTAGATAGGTCTGATTTTTGTTGGCACATAAATAAGAACATACAGCAGAGGTTCAGCTGCCCATACAAATATCCCTTAGAAACAGCTGTGAATTATTTACAGTGGAACAAGTAATAGGTTTATTCCATGCTGAAAAAAAGGAGAAAGAAAACACAACGTTTCGGTCATGAAGCCTTTTTCAGGTGTTCTTTTTCAGAAAATGTTCTCCCTTTTTTTCAGCATGGAATAAAAGTATTACTTGTTCCTTTGCAGCCTACACATGCTGACGCAGCTACCCACCTGAATTATTTACAGTGGTTTGCCTTGTCACTCTCTTGTCAGGGATGGGCACTTACAGTATGCGCAGTCTGTGCTCAAGTGATCAGACAGAGTGGGTGTGGTGCTCTTTTCACTCAGCACATAATCGCTCATATACTTTTTTAATGTCATTTAACCCTTTAAAGATCATGCTTGTGAATAGATAGTAATACTGAAAATCCTTAATATTATGTGTTTACTGTAGATAAGCACCATGAACAATTTACTTCACTTTACTATACTATTAATACCTAATTTATTTTTAAATAGGAAGGTGTAATATAATGAACCTGATTTTGAGAGAGTTCCCCACTAGAAATCTTCCACAAAGCATTAAGCTCACAACTGATGTCAATTGTCTCTAAAAGGTTCTAAGTTTTTTTGCAGTTATGTGCCATTGCTTTCAGAAAGCGTATTGGTTTGCTGCTCTCATACTGTATATTTTCAAGATCACTAGAAAAAACGTATAAACAAATTAAATATATACAGATAGTGCTTACAAAACTCTGGTTATAAACTGACAATATAGATTATTTATCCTTATATCCACGCACAGCAACAACTTAATTTGGAGAATTTAGGACTGCATTTAAGCACTGTTGTTATGATACTCTTTTGTCAGTACATTAATAGATAAAGCAACTCAATTCTCTAATGAATGGCCTGGTTAATCATTCACTGATTGTGTGTACTGACTGATGGAGTCAGTCATTACACAGGAAATGAACCTCACACAGAAATGTTTCAAGGTGCTAAATAAAAACAGTTTGTTATCTGGTTGTAAGAAACAGCAGTTTCAGCATTTTAGTTAAATGCTCTGAGTCACTGGGCTTCCAGCACTGCTGTAAACATTGGAATATTACTAAGGCAGTTTAGTGACATAAGGTATAAATGTATTAAAATGCTTTGGTAATAATGTATTACTGTACAGTAACTTTATATAGAGTTTTAGTTTTTATAAGTTCACGTGTGGCTATTTCCTATTTAAAACAAAGCAAAAGAAAACCATTTATTTAGGCATAAGTGTGGTAACAACAGACTGAATACAAAAGCAATCCCCACTGTGAGTTACTTCATGTAGATCCACAGCACCACACAAAGCACTAGTAGAGTATTAGTATATTTGAAGATTATAGCTACAGAACAATGGCAGCAAACTTACCTTTTACTTCTAAAACAAGTTCTGGTTTCGCGTTACATCTGATGAGGCCATCAGGAGTGATACTCCAGAAATGGGTCTCTTTCCCTGGCTCGGGTGAAAGGGTTAGCCTGCAGCCAGCCATAATAATACTGCCTACAGTTTCCAAGCAGCAGTCTTCCAACATCTACAAAAGAGAAGAGGCTGGCATAAGCAATAACCCCACCTTGTTATCATACGAACAAGAATCTGAAATCTGTACAGTAAGCATATGTCTTGAAACAAGGTTTACAAAGACATACTAACATTATTTTAATTTCTTCATACTTTGTAGTTCTTTATTGCAAAGGGTATATTCCTAAAGAGACAGATGTGATGCAGGTTTTTGGTTTATATACTGTCTCTTTATTACTTGTGTTGGCTAATGCTTTTATCCAAAGTGACTTACATCTGATATCCGTGCCCATTAACACCGCAGGCAGTTTTATTAGGGAATCTAATTGCTCCAGGGCAATAGCAGTGCACAACAGAATTTACTGGTAGTGTACAAAAAAAAATCAAAACGCCGGAATGAATTAGGGACACCACACAAATTGAAAGGAAAGGCTTCTGCGTTGGTTTGTTTCCTGTGTTAATTAAGCAGATAGCATTCCAGCTTGCTTTGGGTCATGCATAAAAAGCTGAACGGCCCTGGATTTCAATAATTGTGGTTAGCATGACTGCAAGATTAAACCTCTGTGACTCTGACAGAGGAACAAGTAAAGGTGTATTCCATGCTGGAAAGAGAAGAAAAGAAACGTTTCGGCTGACCCCACAGTTTGTTTTCTTCTCTTTTCAGCATGGAATACACCTTTACTTGTTTCTTTGCAGCCTACACGTACTGATACAGCTACCTACTTGAACAACTCTGAAAGAGGGGTGACTCCTGGGGCATTAGATTCAGTAACCAAGATAGCTCAACTTAAATATGGTTAGGGAGCAGTGCTATCTAAGGCGATCTCGGCATGGAGATCTCAGAGAAAGACATCATCAGCAAAGAGCAACGGTGGGCGAGTTGCAGAGCACAAACCACTCGTCCCACCTGGCAATGGACATTTGTGAGTCCAGTGTGTAACAGAGAACGCAGGCAATAGACTGTAGAGTGCTGAAGAAATGTGATTTGGTCAGATGAATCACCCTCCACCACGCTCTCGAAGAATGGACAAGAGAACTCTATGTTCCAATAGTGAAGGGCCTGGTGGCTCTGTAATATTGTGGGGTGCAATTTCCTGGCTTGGTTTGGGTGCTCTTATTCCCTTAGAAAGCAAGGTCAATGATAATTTTTAATTAATGGCACTGAGTGATCATCTTCAGTGTTTCATTCCTGCTGGGAGGGGTGTGCCCATCTCCAAACTGATCAGTCATCAACCAAACCAGGAACATTATGAACTAGGAAAAATAAATAGAAACAGGAATCTCATGCACTAAGTAAAACACCTTTATGTAGCCTAGTCTGTTTCTGACCCTAAAATATCAATCTGTATCCCGAAATCTAGATATTCTTCTCAAGGTCTTTGAAAAGCAACTGCAAGCTGAGTTCTGTGGAAGTGCATTATGCAAATGTTCAAATCCAATGATGTCTGCTTCAAGATGGGACTTGTTAATGAAGGAATATGTTATTGCATATAGTTTAACAGCAAAGACAAGTAAACAATTGGTTTACGCCTGCTTAGACAATACACATTATTATTACCTTGCATCTTAAGAGACCATCTTGATAGAACCAGATCTGTTCAAAAGCCCCAGTATCCTCCAGAGCCTGAATTCGCATCAGTTTTATGTCGTCAAGGGTGCCAGTGATTGACATCAGTGTCCCAGTTTCCTTGTTCCGAATTCTAAAGAAAACTTGTTTCTGTGGAAATAATATTTAATCACATGGTCTCTTCTTCAGGTGTTATTCCTGCCCTATATTCTGTATGCATTTTTCACTAAAGCACTATCAAGTGACCAAAAACAATGTCACTGAATTAACCATATTGATTTCATCCACATAAAATTTCATATCAGAATTTCCTTAATAGTATCAGTACACAATATTACAGATGTTTTTGTGCTGGAAAAAAGCCTCTGGAAAACAAAGCTGCGATCAAGAGATTTCCTCAGAGGATGGGGCACTAATATTAAACGAATTGAAAGACTACATAAAAAAATGTAAACAGATTTTCAATCAGCTGGCACAAATTTCATTCTAGATAATCTTGAGCAAAACCTAAACATTAACAACCAGTATTCTTGGCCCAAGGTCCTCTGTATGTTTTTCCTTTAATGTGTCATGTGTCGAGGTGATTGGAAATATAGTCTGAGCTGCACCCCCAAGAGTGAAAAATGAAAATGTCATATTATGCTAAACACCCCCAGTGAACTGGGATTGACCCAACATACCTCTGTAAGTAAGCAAATATACTGTACATACATCTATGCAATCAATCAGTGGAAAAAAGAAACACATAACATTTTCATTGTCAAACACTAGACCTCCATTTTTTTATGAAAAGAAAGAGTCTAGTTATGGACGAGACATGAATTGTGAGTACATTCTGATAATTCTGTGTACAACAGATTGAAATTTGTCTCTTCAACTAATTGTAATTTCCGTAGAAAAATATTACCTGGAATAAAGGACGCAAGGAGCCAATTTTGTGCCATTTGCTGTATCTGTGCCAGTCAGGTATAACACTTGGCAGCAGCAGAATCTGACGACCTCTGTAATTGCTCTGTTCATAAACTACCCACCTGTTGGAACATTGTTTAAAGACTATCACACACCACCTCTTCACGGTTCAACATTTTCTTTACTATTTATTTTTTTAATGCAAATGAGCTCAACTTCTAACTTAATCATTCTGAAAATAGCACACTACTGCAGAAGAATTTGGTTTATACGCACATGGTGAATTCCTCATGCAACTGTCATACTTTCTTCAATTCTGTAACCTCTTTAAAAACATGTATTACTTTACAATAAGAGACAATTCACATTTATTTCACAAGGAATAGATGCACCTACCTTGAAATCATTGCAATTCACTGTAAAGCACATGTCATATTATTGCCATGGCAGATAATGTATTACTTTATATGCACTTTTAAAGAACAGTCACTAATTATACAGTAAAGCGTTACCAAATATGAAATTTACAGATATGTCAAACTTCTTTAAACATCAGGGTATGCGACCTCAATATTATATTCCCCATCTATTCACAAACCTATGGATCTCTGCATTGATATTTTATTCATCCATCTGTTTTCCAAGAGCGTTATCCAATACAGGGTCACAGGGGGGGCAAAGCCTATCCTAGTCCCTCGCAGGGCAGACAGACACAAACACAGACACACTCACACCAGGGCCAATTTTCCCAGACGCCAATTAACCTACTACTACTGTATGTGTTTGGACTGTGGGAGGAAACCGGAACACCCGGAGGAATCCCACATGAACATGGGGAGAACACACAAACTAAACTCAGGGAGCACCATGGGTCTGGAATTGAACCCAGGACCCCAGGCAGCAATGCTAACCTCTGTGCCACCGTGCTACCCTTAATATTTCATTTGAAATGAAAATGATGCTGAACACACTCTGCACTGTACAGTACAACTATTCTCAATCCCCCTACAAAGGCACTGTTAGCTTGTATAAGCAGAGCAAAGTCCTTCAGCTTTAATAAAAAAATGTCACTCACATTCCTCCTTCCACATTGACAGAGAAGACATGGGGACTGCATCCCGCTAACTGCAGGTTCACTTCACCTTCTTTCAGAATAATTCTCTTTCCTCTGAAGTCTGCTTTAGCATACAGTGTAATGTAAGGCTGAGAGAATTCCTGCAACAAATACGACACAATACGAAGGTTGCAAACAAATGTCTATTTTCACAACATGCTTTTTTCTTCCTATGAGTTATAAAATGAACTCTGTGATGCACTTCCGCCCTGTTTCTATGCACTACCCTGAGCTCTTCAGGAAATGTACTATACCAATTTACTGTATTCTCATGTTACAGCTGTATAGAAAAGCAGTAAACAGTCCCCAGTTCAGTCAGTCCATCTTCCTTTACAGAGACATGTTAAAACTGAACCTCAGAATCAACATCTCCAATGATAAAAGGCCACAGTAAAGCAACTACAGGTGATCAAATGTAGATCTAAGCAGCTTTAAATTAAGCATTATGTAAAATTAATGAAGTGTCCCCATTAATAAAAACAACCTTTCAGCCATTTTTTTCTAACAAAGAAATGAATTACACAACAAGCAGAATGAAAGGAAAGTGCAATGTCAGTTACATGATTTTAGCTCTAGAGATAGGTCTCTCGGTCTAGGGGTGGTGTAGAGTAGGGGACAAGGCAAGGAGATTCCAATGCATGGATGGAGTCAAAATTTGTAAGCAAAACAGGCTGTGAATTTTTGTAACATGGTGGATAGCTGTATGTAGCAAGATTGTTACATACTGTACACTGGTGCAGAGGGATTGTCCTCTGGGAAGAGTCTGGGCCTGCTAGTGACCAGGATCGAGCCACACTCGTCACTGGTGACAACTAGGAGTCTCTTATGGTGGAGGAGCTGGCCTTGTGGTGTGGCAGAGTTATACGCTGTCTGGGGAGTGCTAATGAGCTTGGAGCCCTCACGTGAACAGGATCCGATCCTGGCAGGGCAGGCGGAGCTGCACTTATCACACTCTCCTAGTCTGAGGCAGAACATCTGCTGCATGTGTTTGGTCTTTTCCGGGCTTGATTATTGTATGGCAGTTCTTCCTGGTGTATACAAACATGTTCTTAAATTCTGAATATGTTGTAAGTCAGCTACTTGGATTTTAGCCCAAACTAATATCACTTGTTTAGCTTCCTTGCACTAGCTGCCTATGGATTTTAGGATAAGATTCAAACTACTGCTTCTAATCTTTAAAGGGCTGAAAGTTTTGGATCAGAAAACAAAACAGTAAACTGGTACTGTAACTCTCTATACCCCTTCATGTCATTTGAACACTTTGGATGCTAATCTTCTTTCATTTCCCAACACAAGGCTCAGATTCAGGATTTGTGTTCTGGGGCTCAAGGAAGGCGCAGTGATCTGCCAGCCTTTTCAGACCTTAAAGGTCAGGCAGCACTTTCATATCCAATCTTAAAATTCATACTTATACTCTAATTCTGTTTCATCTACTGTATTATTTTTCTATCTTGGGAAGTTTTATTGTGCAGTGCTTTGAGATGATACACCATGAAAAGCACTATATAAAATAAATGATGATATTATTATGAATAATAATTGCATTTATAGCATACTGTATATGTACTGTATATAATATTGTCGTATTTTTTAAAACCTGCTTGCAAGGAAAGGGCTAAATAACATGTTTTCTTAATTATTCATAATTAGATATTTTGTGAAACCAAAAAGACAAAATAAGAAATTTTAGAAAATATACTTTGTACTTACAAAACCTGATATCTGCATGGATTGGATAGATGAGTTGAGATTGGGGCAGCCTAATGCAATCAGGTCAGGATAGTCTCCCTCTTCCAGCACATACATGTGTCCCTCGAACCCTTGTCCTTCATAGGCTATCCAACTGGCAAAAGCAGATTTCAGTCAGGGTTTCTTCTCACTTGTGTGTATTCAGTATTCTCAGCACAAACAATATGTTTAAATGATAAATTATAACAGTGCAGGGTTGATTGACTTTTTTATGATAACAGCTGGTATTTTCATCAGTAAATACTCTTGTTACTTTCTTTGACATGGAAAAGGAACAATATTCTCAATGTCAAAAACAGAGCAAGTCAGAAAAGTGATGCACAGGTGCTTATATTGTTTTCACTTCCACTCTTTATAAGTAAATTTAGAGTAAACTTAATAATTCTGAAAATATTGGAGGTGAAACCTCCAGTCTTGAAACAGAAATGTAAAGACCAACTTTAAATAACTTGTATAATAACATAAACATAAATGGTGTGCAGTCTAATTAACCCTGCTTCACAGTTTGTTTCCTTCTTAATTTCACTCCAGAATGCCTCCGATTTTATTGGAATGATTGGTTATGTGCGTCTTTAGCAAGGAAAAGCACAAATCAAGTTAAAACACACTGACATGCTCTACAATGAATAAGAATAAGAACTCTAATTCAGAACTAATTATGGACTGGAAAAAATTAAGTCCTTTGTTTTCATCTTCTGCATTGACTATCAAGAGCTCTTTTGCAGTGATTGCAATTATTCAATTCATACAGTGAATGCAACACTACTTGAATAATTGACTGAATTAGAAAAAACACAACCTGTTAAAACTTACATTGCTGATAAGACTGTGGAAATATGATTTAATTCAAGGCTTAAGGATGTTGTAGTTTAAATGGACCTACTGAATGTTAAAGTAATAGCATTCATTAACTGAAAAATATTGTCCAAATTTATTCAATTACTATGTATTACACAGAGGGTGTGAATAATTTTTACTACTTCTATAAGAGAATCAGAAATCTCTTATATGCAAATAGTAGTACACATTTCTGAATTTCAGACTGAAAGGGATGTATAAACATTCGTAGAAGTCTTTAATTCTAGAGTGACATTTTATTTTTCAAATTATACATTTTTCTAAAAAGCTATGACATATTATAAACCATGCAACTGTCTAAAAAATAAGACTGAAGTGGGAACAGAACAAACCTATGTAACACAATACACTGTTAGTAAAATTCCTGAAGACAAATGTTCTGATTTTGAAAACCCACCTTCCAGACAAAATCTTGCAGGACCCCAGTGTGAATGACTGGGGAAGGGTTGGTGAACTGTCCTCCAGGGTGTGACAGCTGCCCTGAAAGTCAGGCTCTGAAAATAACTGAGCCTGTGAAAAACCGAATGAAAAAGTGAGCTGCTACAACATCAATATAATTTCTAACATAATGTTTCAATATCAGCTTCACAAAATGTGCAAACTTTTCATTTTTAAGCCGTTATGTCTTATTGACTTTATAATTAATAGAGCTCATTACAATAATCATAAGATGTAGGTTTAAAAATTGAAGCATTTAATTTTGGTATGTTGTCTTTTGACGTCATAATTTTTATTGCCTGCATGGGAATGAACAAGAATTCTAAACATGTAGAGGTTTTGTACGTACAGACAAAACTATTGTTATTTTTCCCAGACAACAGTATTGTCATTTTTCAAGGGGTGTGACGAATGTCTGTCATCCAAAAATACAAAATCATAGATGTGACAATGACAGCGCTAACAATTTTAAATCATACTGTAGGAACAAACGATATAAATCAGGTGTTCATTTTGAAATCTAGTTCATTCATTCTGAGTTTACAAAGTTACAGAAATTATATAAAAGAGAAACTTTGAACTGTCAGACACAATAACTTTTTAATGAAACTGATTATCTTGAATAATGACTTCTGTTCTTTGTTGTAACAAAAGACTGTGCTGGTTTCCCATTTTGACAAGTCAAATCTTTTTTAAATGCTATTTTGAAATGCACGGTGTTCAAATATGTAATGTGTACAAAGAGATGTACTGACACTGAAAGATATTTGAAAGGAATCTTCTTACAGACAAAAAACGTCTTTAATCGGTATGAAAACCACATTTCACAAAACAAAATAGGATTGTGTGAAAAGAGGGAGATGCTAAATTAGTGACAGTTACTTCTTCCATTAAAGGAAAATTAAAAATGTAAAAATTGTATTTTAGCTTACCTTAAATTTTGGTTCTGAACCACAAAGCGTTTCCTAAAATGCAAATCATAAAGAGAACTGTAAACAACAAGGAAATAGGAGAAAACACCTAAATGTACCAAAAACTGTGAAAAGGGAATGAAAGAAAGGATAACATGCTTCCCCCATATTCTGACCATCAGACAAATCACATCCCTGTCTGAGTTCTCTGGTCTTTTCACAATGGCCTCTTGTTCATCCCTTCAACAAGACTAGGAATGCAAGTCATAGAGCATTCTCCTGCTGTAATCCTGGACAGGTTAGGAATTCAGGAGAAAATCAGGGTTTCCAAATCCAGCTGTTTTCAAATCTCACCTTAAAACGTACATATTTAAACTGGCATTACTCCAGGTTTTATGACCTGCACAGACCATTGGAAAGGTGTTTAAAACAATAAAATAATAAACATGCAAACCACCAATCTTGTGGTTTATTTAAAACAAATCCATATATAACAATTTGGGCCAAAATACTGCCCCGTCTTTTATGAGAAAAGGCTTAAAACCAACAGATTTATCTTACCAGAAACACAGGCAGAACAGATGAGATTTTAAAATTATTTGCTCCCCAGTCTTCAAAGTTATTGTATAATCCTTTTTCTAAGACATATTTTTCTCCAGTAAAGTCAGGACTCTCAAAGGCCACCCACCTGCAAATAAGAGGTATACAGAAACTAGTTATATAGGATTACACTAAAAATAGCTATTTAAGTATAAAAAGCTACCAGACAATATACAGTAGTTTTTTGTGAACATTTTCCATTTTCAACCTCTGAGCTTTTGCATGGCTGCCTCGAAATAAAAACTGTGTATTGTCTAAAGAATTTCAAAGTGTTGTGATTGATCCTTTATACTTTCAGACAAAGCTTTTGTTTTTTTTTATTTCTCCTCTCAGTATTTCACTGATTCCTCAGTGATTTATGGTTAATGTTGGCCCTCAGACTGAGCCATCATTACACAAGAGACATGCCCCTATCTGTACATATCCAGCAGTTGAAATGATAAAGCTTAACAAGCTTTCAACGGAGGGAATAAACTAGAATATGAGAAAGGACTCTTAATACACCTTAAGTGAGAAGCTATCAATAAGATATTTCCTCTACAACATTTAAAACATTTAAAAGAGAACGTAATCGTTGGGTATAAAAGCAGAATTAGGTCAGGAATGATCATTGCAACTATTTTCCTTTGTAACCTTAGTCAGTTAACACCGGTTTTAGTCCTTACAAGAAAGCAACACAAAAAAGCTGTAAAAATCCTAACCACATTTAAACATTTTTTGCTTGTATTTTATAACATGAGTTTGTATTATTTAAAAAAAAAACATGGTAAAAAACTGATGCAATGTTAAAGCACTTCTGTGCTTGAACTACAGACCATTCAAACATAAAATGAGGAAAACCAAGTAATGAACAATTCATATGCATATAGAAAGGGAGTGTTTTCAGTCACAGATATTTTAAGGTAATGAAACCACTAACTTTCTGAGACAAAACTATGGAAATCAGCGTTCTGAAAAGAAAGAAAAATCTTTCTCAGCTATATTGGTAACCATTTGTGTTTGCATACAGTGATGAATGTTTACATACTTGGAGAGAGCTGTTTACCATTTTCATGTTTAAATTAGGAACAATGTTCAGTTTGGATAATTAACAACAAACACTTAACCTGGTTTAGATGACAGAAATAGCCATCATTAAATGGGACATTAACTGGCTACATATCTCCACTTGGGTTTCTCATGCTGGCCATACAAGATGCTTTACATTTCTGACACGCCTGTCTTTGTCCAGGTATTTCAGACATCAGGAAATGTAAAACCCCAGGAAGAAACATGCATCCCTCCCGATGCATTCACAATCTGACAGCCAAATCATTTTACAGTATATCCTTTCTGTAAGTATAAAACACATAAGATGGTATAAATGTATTTTCTCTATTTAGTAGAAATAGAAATGATAAAGGAAGAAGAAAAATATACTTTTCTGACTTTTTCACTGGTTTACGTCAAGGTTCAAATATATTGTTCAATCATATGTAATCTCTTTCATATAAACTTGGTCAATTCTGTATAAAAAGGTAAAATTTTGAACCAAATTCTCTGATCTTCATTTGATGTTTCATATACAAACACAGCTGCAAAAAGTACACTTGTTGAAGAACTGTAAATAAACTTATCATGGAGCCTAGTACTGAATTAAATTTCTCATGGGTTTTATTCCTCTGTTATATTTCTCACAGTTCTAGCTTTTTTTTCTTAATTCTGTTCTGTTTTTTTATGGTTTTGAAAGTGAATAGGTCACAGCACAGTTCCTGCAAGGTGCAGTGCTGTGAAATCATTCTCATCATGAAATAACAGGCTAGACTGAAAGGGCAGCAATGTTGAGATATAAAAGACAATGAAGAATTACACTGGCGTTTGGAAGTATAAGCAGGGGAAGGCCATGCCAGACACTCCTGCCCCTAATATTTTGTGCTGCGGGTGCTGGGTATTTAGCCAGTAAAAAGTGAGCTGGAAAGCCTGCAGGCAAGTCTGCAGATGACTAACTGACAGAGGAAATGATGAGGCTGGCACATCCTGGATGGAAAGTGGAACTGCCCAAACTTGTTCCAGGGGTGGAGCACCGCATTGCAGAACACAAAACACCTTCAGAGGTAAGATAACTAATGCTAACTGACACCTCAAGCAACCATGAAAGGAGAAGCATTTATTTAATCTTTACACCATAAGGAATGAAGGAGACAATTTTCAATCTCACGTCTTCTTAAATTACATCCCACTTTTGCAAGATGAAGTCTCACAAAATCAGTGAAAGGTTCACCATACTGAATCAATTTTTTTAGAAAAACATACTAGAAGAGCAGTTTATATATATATTCTATGAGGGAAAATGACTCAATTAAACTGTTATGGAAGCCGAAAATAAAGCAAATACATTTTTCTCATTTTCACATCTTAAGTGACAATGGAGTTAAATCTTCCATTTCAGTACTTCACTATAACTTTCACCTGTTTTGAATCAAACACAGTGCTATTACACCGAATGTGAAGTGTGTTTGTCATTTACTGAGCATCACAGCAGCAGAGTGCTCAGAATTGTTGACTCACAGCTCCAGGGTTCTGTGTTAAATTCCAGCTTGAGGCACCAGCTCTTACACTCTCCTCTGCATGCTAGCATATGGTTTAGCCTCCAATTACCTCTCACCACTGAAAGATACGCAGGCTGGGTTTGAATGCTTACTCTGAAGTGTCCCTCCTCTCACACGTGACTATTCTAATGTTCTTGTGCTCTGACAAACTGTTTTCTGAAAGTGTCAGCTTCTTTTAACATGTCCAACAGGGATTCCAATTAGCCCTGAAAACTGAAATACTGCCCATTTTCCAACACAAAGAAATGTTACATATCTACTATATAGTGCACATTACATTCATAATGTGTTTTGTACTGAAGTATACAAGCTATTGAACAACAATAACAATAGTCTTTAAATATTCGTTTAACAGTTAGAAACCTCAGAATAACCCCTCAGGGAAAACAAACCAAAATGACAATGCCAGATTTTGGACAGCTTCCATTGTAACCTACAAGATCAGATCAGGATCAGAGTCCAGAAAAACAAAAAAAAGTAAACCACAAGGTTCTGATTCAACAGGAAATTCTTGTTCTACTTTCTGCACTGGCTGAAATTTAAAGGAATGATGCTGCCACTGCAAAGACTGGACTGAGGAAACCAAGGAAAATGCAAGATCGGGCTACGTACCACAGTAACAGCTGAATATAAATACATATTGCAGCTTCAGATTAAATCATGCAACCTTGACATTCAATAAAAATTAATATTTTTTATGTGATCATAATGCCACCGATATAAATTATTTGGGGGTTTTGTGGTGTCACTGGGAATTGGGAGAAAGAAACACTTATCATGTACAGTACACAATATTCAATCATGCCCAAATGATGAACAGAGATTATAAACTGAGAAGCTTTAATAATGCAACAAATGCTACTGGTTCCAATAGAATTTGTTTACTAATACCTCTCTTTTTATAAATATAAACAATATAAATATAAAATAAAAAACTGTAGCTACAGTACAAATACTCTTGGTTACCTAATGTACATAACTAAAACTGAGCGGCCAGTTGACCTTAAGACATCTTAGTTCAAACTTTTGTCACTAAACTCTTATTAAAAAAATGCGTCACTTACACACCACTAATGACCTCAATTGACTGTGTCTTTATTCCATAACCTGTGTCCTCCATGTTTGCAATCATTCCCAAAACAGCAATGTTGCTTCCTTTATCTCCAAAGTCTTTGTCACTGTACATTTTCATGCTTGGTGACAAAAAGTCCTATGAAATGAAAAGAAAACTGCGGTTAGCTTTTCTATCATAAAAGCTCAGGAGACATTCTGAATAGATAAGGATAGAACAATCATTAAAAATTAAGATTTATATAATTTTTATAAAATGTCAGAGGTACACTAGCTTTCTAATCCTAAACTGTACTGGCAAACAAAAGGATCTATAACCTGTTCCCATAATAACAGCCTGCCTCTGTCATATTGGTTAATAAACTGCCATATAAGCTAAGGTCCCAGCAACTGCATCAGAATTTGGTTTTAATGATGCCAAAGATTCACAGTGGGAGTTATTTACTGTACATGTGTGTAGGCTAGTAATGACTGGTGTTCAGCCCACTTGAACCTAACAATCACCTACCTTAGCAGGTTTCTGCTAATAATAGGTCTTAGCAATGGATTATTATTACAGACTGTTAAAAGGTCAGGAAACTTTTAATTGCAATGAAGTTTTTTTTTTTTATTTTGACGGTTATAATAAATTATAATAAAGAAGCCTATTTTGTACTTTGGCCATAAAAGGCCATCCTTGACAATGCAGTCATTCGTCAGGACTTACGGCCACCACAGGTCTCAAAGACAGGAGCTTCCCATCACATCCTCCCCAGTCCCTCCAGTGTGGATACTCTCCTTCTTCGAGGACATACTGTCGTCCTTCAAACCCCACCTTTTCATAACCCACCCAGCTGTAAAAGAGTAGGAAGAAGCACAGAATATTAACTGTATATAAAAAGCAAAGGAGTAAATGAAAGCCAGTAATTCTACAACATACAGTACTGAGTGTTAATTTGCAATATTCGGCCAAAATGGAAAACACATGCTTGTGCTCACATGTTATTCATTGTAATGTAAACATAACACAATTTAGTTGTTCTAAGGGCATATGATATGTTCAGCTAGAAAATTGAGAGAATTTCAGTACTCACAGTCCACCAAGGATTTTGATGGAGCCAACAGAACTCAGTTCCTTTACCCAACAAGTTGAAATCTCTGAATTCTCATCTTCCCGAACAAAGCTGAAAACATCTTTATCAACCTCTACAAATTCTCCTTCGAATGACGGCTTTTCATAGACAATAGCCTGTAACAACAATGATGAAAGGTTAGCTTGCTGCTAGGATATGAATCTGAACGACTCAGGGAATTCCACTGGAACGGGCCACTGCTTGTCAGCTGCAGGAATATCCACATTTTTAGTGCAGGATAAAAGTCATATAATAAATACTTTTTGCAAGTCTTTTCATCCCCAGTTCCATATTCGAACAAAACTTGTTTGTCACTAAACTTTCAACCAGAAACATGGTTTCTTTTGAGCCATTGTCAAGGACATGTGAATAAGTCCTGTTTCTTTGTGAATTTGAATTTGTGAATTTCTTTGTGAACACACCTTAACGATAATTTTAAAAATCATATTATTAGATCAAGATAGATCATGCTAAATATATAACTGAGAGTTTTTTTTATTGAGATAGTTCCAATGTTATTTAAAATGTTTTCATAAGAATTAGGCCTTTCATACAAATCAGTGCCACTTAAAGAATTATTTTTTTTTCATATACCTTTGGTTCAGTAGGCTTCTCTACCTTCAGTCCACCCTACAAAACATGAGACACATAAAATGCTAATGAGATATATGACTGGAGACAACAGTATAATTACCAAAGTCCTTAATATTACAGCACGACAAAACCTGTAACCACAGTGTATAATTTAATTTACAAAACTACACTTATAAACATCTATATAGAAGGAATACACAAGTACTGAACATACATATAATGTTAAGAGGATGATGAACAAAGTCAAAAAAGTACATAGCATGCTTAGGGGATTGATTAAAATCTCTTATGTATAATTTAAAAATAATTTCCTTTAAAATGTGAAAAAAAATATTTGAATGGACACCCATGTTGCTTTATCACTGAAATTAATTTGAATCATTGAATTGAATTTCACACCAAAAACCAAATTTACTTTATTATGCAAATGTGCATCAGTGGAGAAAAGTACCCAACAAACCGAACAGTGGAATGAGTTACTGGAATCACTGAAAGTACTAATGAGAGGTAATAAATGGGTTTATACGCAGAAGCTATTCACAATTACTAAGGGAATAATACAAGGGAATAATTTAAGTTGTGTTAATCAACATTATAAATAGTTGTATCAGTTACTTGTAGTTTGCCTAAAACTCTTACTAATGTGCTGTTAACTTAATACATGATAAAAAAAATGTATAGATTAAGTTTGCAAAAATCTAAATAATAAAACTGAATATAAGATCAAAGTAAATTATATACTACCGGATCTCAATATTATAGAACCTTTAAAAAAGATACTGAAATCGGTACTCAGAACTTATGGCAAGTCACCATTTTGAGAGGCCTTAGAGATCTGACAAATGGCTCCTGAAATCCCCATGACTCAGGGCAGGGATACTCTCCTGGCTCCAGCACAGACAGAGCTCCCTGGAAGCCAGGTTGATCAAACACCAGCCAGCTGCAATGAGAGATGGAGAAACACAGAATCACAACTGCCCACTCTACTATGTGTTTCAAATGTGACATTCCAAATTCACCCCTAACTGAAGAATGGGGTGGATTTCCAAACACCATTAGATAACTATATGGCTTCCATTCTCTGGCTATGTTTAAGAACCTTCTGACTATGTTCTGAAACATTGCCACACATAGGATTGATAGCAAAATCCAGCCTTTTAATAATAGGTTTCACACGTCTTCCTTTACCTCTTTATTGTCTATAGTATGTATAAAGGCCTACAGTTTCACACAGTACCAACACCTGTCCCGTTAATTCCCATTTGACGGGTTTCAACCCAAGGTCATCCTCATCATGAATAAACCCATCATGTCCCATCTGACAATTGAAAGACTATTTCCTTCTGTGGTCTCTCTAGGTAACTAAGATCTACAGTGGGGGCCCAAGACTCTCTCAGCGCTGTTGCTGAAGCTTTATCTTCATCTCTAGGATTTGGCTTTATAGATATTGCTAAGTGAATTAATTGCACTTGCTAACAATGGACTGGAACGTTACTGGCTTGGGAAACGTCCAATAACTGTTTTTTATATTTAGTGCAAGGTGTACATTCTGTAGGTATTTCAATGAAAGGAGGCTCTTCATTGTGCATTTCAACAAGGCCCTTGGCAGGGCTTGTCTAGTTGTACCACACAGACATTTTTAATCCTTTGGCTCAAATTACAGAACGGTTATGTCCTTCGCAAGTTTGACTTGAATTCAGCATTGGACATACTGTCTATAACCTGCACAATATCTGGAGAACATATTTTCTGAACACACTTTATTATAGGAACATGTAATGGGTTTATTCCATGCTGAAAAGAGAAGAAAGAAAACACAACGTTTCGGCCGTGGATCCTTCTTCAGGTATGAGGACAAAAACCTAATACCTGAAGGAGGCTCCACTGCTGAAACGTGATTTCTTTCTTCTCTGTACAGCTTGGAATAAACCGATTACTTGTTCCTTTGCAGCCTATGCATGCTGACGCAGCTACCCACCTAAACTTTATTATAGGGTCGGCCTTGTCTTCTGGAATCTCCATTGCTTTGTCTAGGAGACTGACGAGAGTAGCAATGGCTTTCTGCACTCAGTTTTCCTATCACACTGTCCTAAATGATCATTCTGAAACCAAATGACTCAGCACAAATGGCACCCAAAATGAGAATTTGGAGTGATCATCTCCTGGCAGGCACCTTAACCCAGCCATCATGTCATGTAAACTCTACTTTTCCGACAACCATATATTTAGCCATTTCTGTTAGTTCCATTAAATAATATCTCACTTCCTGGTTTACAGGACCAACCCAACCTGAATACTAAGTAAGAATATCCAAAATACCTACTCGCACCCCTGTACCAATAAACCATTGGTAGCACAATCATTCACGAAGTTCCTGATTAGATAAGTTTCCCACTCACACTTTGGGCTGTGCCTTTAGAAAATGTTTTCTTATAACATTGCGGCATGGATGTCTGATACCCCCCATTTCGGTTTTCCAAAGCTACATTGACTCTTTCATGTATAACAGCATAAGCAAGTCTGCACTGAAGGGAGCAGCAGAGAAAGTTAACTTCTGGGACATACTCTTTTCCTTGGTTCCAACAGGCAGAATACCAGAAGCTGAAACCTTTCAGTTGTCCCAATCACTGTTATTCCCTGCCTAGTGAAAGCCTCCCATTTCCTTTTCTTTCAGGTGATCTATAGGACTGAACAGCTGTGTCATTTTTCCACAAATGAGACAGTGGTAACAGATTTTACTTCCTCGACTTATACAGCTTCTACAAACTTTTCAATTTTCCCGCCTAGGCGTCTGAAGAGTTCTTGACACTTGAGAACAAGGACATTCTACTTGTTGTGTATTTCTGAAGGCTCCCTCAATCTTTGGCAAGACTGCAACTTGAATGCTTTGGTCTTCAATTGTTTATAGCATGGCTTTATGGCTTCTGTACATTTCTAAGGAGCTTTTTCATTCACATGCATTTACTACACACACACCCTATTGTGATTTTATCACTTGTTTTAAATATAGTGCTCTGGTGTCCAAAGACTCCAAAAATGTGGTGCATTTATGATTCCTGGAAACACTGTTCATTACTACTGACATACATCATGATGTATGCCAAAGTAAACAGACAAAAGTATCTTAAACACCTGTAAGCATTCACTTAACAACAATATCTGTAAAATGCTTTCAACAACAGTCAGCTTGCTTGTACATACAGCTCAGAAAATGACGTTGCTTACTATCAGAATGACAATTTTTACCTGTTCAGGAAAAAAATAAAATAAATAAAGCAGCAATCATTACACTTACACGCCAGAATGAACTTTGACAGACTCTGTGCAAAGTGGTAATCCATATGTGCATGTTTCCAAAGTGTCATCACAGTACATCGTCACAGTTCCCAAACCCTGAGGCTCTGTGTACAGGTCGATCTGAGGGATACTGTAGTCCTGAAAAAAGAAGAAACAAAAGTAACCAAGGTAATTTACAAAGTCTTAGGAGATATTTAGCTCACATGCTTTTTGTGATGGCATAGCTTTCAAAAAATTGACCTGAGTGTAGTACAGTAGCTGCCATTTTTTTCAAGAGATTTATGGAAGCCTGAAGGAATATTGGATTCATTCTTTTATCTATTTTCTTCTCGAAAATGTGTAGCCAATAATACATTACATTCTATTTGTGATAACTGTGTAATGCTTAAAGAGATGCATTCGATGTTGGAGACAATATGTTTCATCACAACAATAACAGAATCAATGATGAAAATGAGAGGATGCTAGGAAGATTAGGTTACTTACATTTACCACAAGTCTAATGGAGCCGATTACCATGGGAGAAGTGGGGTCCTGCTGTGTCTCAGCATCTACTTTATCTTCACAGACAGGCTCACTCCAGACATTCTCAAGCTCGGTTGGCCCTTCTTCCAAGGCTATTGTACGGCCTTCAAAATTGGGCTTTTCATATAAAATCCAGCTGAAAACATTTAATGAAATGTTAAGACTGCCATAGTGACCAATGTTCACCTCACAGGCTACACCATAGAAAAAAAGGCATAAGAAATCTTCATAATATAAGCAATTCCTAATGAATACTGTCAACAAATACAAATTATATCGGTGAGCTGTATTCCATAACGTGGCTTCATGTATCTTGAATTTGTCACAACACACTTAATTTACTCAAGTCTTTAAAAATCTATTACCTGGTAAGGAAAATGTACAGCAAATACCAAAGACTGCAGCAGGATTAATGTTTTTCACAAAACCAGTATAACTACTGACATCACCTATGATGACAGACTCTCAATTGTTTCAATATTATTTTGAGGGAGCTTAAAGGTTGCCAGAGCTCATATGTTGTGCTGATTTCCCATAAACCCCCCCCAAAAAAAAAAATCTAAACATGCTTACAGACAAGCTTCAAGGTAAAATTAAGTCCAAAACCAAAAAGCACATGGAAAGCATACCAAACTAGAGATCAAAATTAGTACACTTAGATTCCAGAAGATGACGTGCTGCTACTGCATGAATTAACTGTTTTTTATGTTTAATTTTATATTATAGATGCTTGTAAAATATGATGTTGGAATTTTAGATAGACACTTTCTTTTTGTGGCTTGACTTACAAAACAGAAACTAAATACCATATCTTGAGTATGAAAGTGTCAGATTAATAAATAGTAAAGCATGCCAGTAACCCCATTTCATTTGTATAAATTGACATATTTGTATCTTCTGGACAAAACAAGGCAAAAAGAATGTTAGGATATATAGATAAAATCATATAATTTAAATGAAGAAATGTTGTCTAAATTATATAACACACTAGTAAGACTTTTCATTTAAAGTATTGTGTACACTTTTGGTAACCAAGTTAAAAAAAAAAGATTTTGCAGTAAGTCCAGAAAAGATACACAGGACAAAGGGAATATCTTATATCTTTATACTAATAGACCTGAAACGTTTCTGAACAGAGAAGTTTATAAAGAGATCTGATCCAAATAATCAAAATTCTCAAATACACTGACAGAGGTAACCCAGTCACCATCTCCTAAGTCAATAAAGAAACATGAAAGAGTGACACAAGAAGTCATTACATAGAATTGCATCGAACACTGAGAAGTGGAAAAACTGTACTCAAATGGTGTGAGTATGGAACAAGCAAATTAGTCATGTTTAGAATGATCTTTTTTATCTAAAGAGGTTGTACTTATGAATGCATTGCCTTTAATTTCAGCACATTCCAGTTCACTTTATAGCAAAGATAACAATTCAATAGTATAAAGGTAAAAATAACATTTTAAGACAGAAAAAAACTGCCTGTATTGAAAGTTAAGAAATGCCCTTTTAAAGGGGAACCAATTTCTCAGACTGGTTATTAAATCTTGGTAATAAATGAATTGGTAGTATAGCAATATTTCAAAAGTTATGAATTAAGTACAAAATCGTGAACTTTGTGAAAATAATGTATGGTCGCCATGTTGTCGCAAACCTCTGGTCTCACCATGGACGAGAGCAAGGGCTTGTGAGAACTGTCTTAAACTGGCACTTCCTGCTCACTAGTCTCTGTAATGAATAATGTAAAGCAATGTACGAACTAATAAGTACAGATTGTGCAGCAGACATTTCACTGCAGAAATGCTTCAATATGATCTGCAAACAGTTAACAAGTAAGTACTATTTATCAGCAAAATCATCTTGAAGTCAAGAGAACTACATCTATTGGATTAAAAGAGATGTATTGACAGCCTGCTTGTTTACAAGGTAACAGAGTCTGTTCAAGTCACCACAGATTTTGATGCCGTGTTCTGAATCACAGACAATGACAGCAATAAGGCGCTGCTCAAACCGGGAAATTTAGTCTATTTTGTGATTTA
Organism: Lepisosteus oculatus; assembly: GCF_040954835.1. Taxonomy (NCBI): domain Eukaryota; kingdom Metazoa; phylum Chordata; class Actinopteri; order Semionotiformes; family Lepisosteidae; genus Lepisosteus; species Lepisosteus oculatus. Next base: position 34,810,616 of record NC_090697.1, read on the forward strand.
AGAGAGATAAGAGAGATCACTTTATTAGCCATATACAGCGCCCCTGGAGCAGCTGGGGTTAAGGGCCTTGCTCAGGGGCCCAACGGAGTATTATTCCTCTGCTGGCCACAGGATTTGAACCACAGGCGCAGATCCTTAGCAACAGAGCCACCACTCCACCCCAGTGGGACATTACTGTGTACATTTTACTTTATTTGTGGTTTGAAATGCACTCATCAATGATTCTTTCTAACCATGAAATATAAAAATGGTGTTCCAGTTCCCCAGTTCATGATAGGGATGCTCATACAGTGTCAGGTTGAGAGTTCCACAATTTAGGACTTAGAGGACCAGTTTTGGAGACTGCAAGTGTGTCATCACTGAGCTGTTGCGGAGCATAAAGGTTTTATAAAATGACCTAATAGATTTGCATAACTGTATAAAATAACTTACCATCCTCTTAACACCTTGACTGAAATCACAGGTGACAATTTCATATAACTGGCATCCTCTACATCTTTGCAAATTTCAAATGCTTCCCCGCCAAACTGTGGCAGCTCATGAATGACAATCTGTTAAAGGATAGAAGATTGGGTAGGTGCACTCTCATATAAAAAAGTCCCACAATAATCACATATCACTTCGATTTTGACCTAAACTGCATTTAGGCCTGAAACCTCAAGATGTGTAGAAATATACAAGATAAAATCGTTGTCCAGCTATAGATACAGTAACTGCATAATAATTACACAGTAACAGTAACAATTACTGTGATTCTACAAAGGCCACATTTTAAACATTATTAAATACAATTATTATGACAAAACAAAAGTACTTGGTCACATACACTGCCTTTTATAAGTATTGGGACACTGAAGTCAAAATTGCTGTTTTAGCTTTATAATCAAGCAATTCACATTTGAGATGTACTGTCAAAATGAACATGAGGCAAAAGTACAGAATGTCACTTTTATTTCTGGGTATTTCTGTGCTTATATGTTGTACCGTTTAAGAGTAATAGCCCTTTTTGTGTTTAATCCCCACATTTCATGTGAGTGTAAGTTTTGGGACAATTGGCTGCCAAGTGTTTCTTATCGGTGTTTCTTGTTGCATCGATTGTGCACACATTAAAGAGCTATGAATGTGTCGTGCTGGATTTAGCCATTTCTCTTCCCCTGTGTCTATCCTGGGAGTCAGTAGGTCTACACCAACATGAAGACTAGAGAACTGTCTATGAATATGAAGCAAGCAATTTGGATGCCGAAAGAAAATAATAATTCAATCAGAACCATAGCATAGAAACTTGGCATACAAAAATCAACAATTTGGAATATCTTGAAAGAGAAGGAAAATCACCAGTGTACTTACATGTACCAATCAGCAACGACCAAATTGGCAGAGGAAAACAACTGATGATGGAAAAAGTATCAGAGCTGTGGAGCAAAACTATAAAACAACCGTCCCTGAAATCACCAACACCTCCCACAGTACAGGGGTGAAGACATCACAATCTACTGTTTGCAGAAAACTTCGACAGCAGAATTACAAAGGCTACACCGCAAGATGCAAACCTCTCATCACAACCAAAAATAGAAAAGCCAGATTACTATTTGCTAAAAAGAGTTCTGGAACTAAACCTCAACCAAAGTCATACCTTACCAAAGTAAGAGAAATGAATGAGCTGCTGATGATCCCCAGCACACCACTTCATCTGTGAAACATGGTGGAGGTACTTGTCATGGTTTGGGTATGCATGGCCACGTCTGGAACTGACTCATTCATCGCTAATGCTGATGATGTAACTAATGACTGTAGTAACAGAAAGACTTCACAAATACCTTTACAAATTTCTGCCTTTACAAATACCTCCAGACTCATTTGTTGGCTCTTCATAATGCAGAAAGACAATGACCCAAAACAGACTTCTAATGCAACCAAAGAGTTCCAAGAAAAATAAGTGGCACATTTTAGACTGGACAAATCAATCTCCCGATTTAAATCCAATCGAGGATGTATTTCACTTGCTGAAAACGAGACTAAAGTCACCAACCCCCCCTGACAGTACTTCCAAAGTTTTGTACTATTTTAATTTTAAGTTAATTTGTCCCAATACATATGCTGACCTAAAAGTTGTATTATTCTAAAATGTTAAAGCAGTATATGCACAGAAATACCCAGAAATAAAAGATGACATACTGTACTTTTGCCTCATATTCATCTTTTCATCTCAAATTCTCAATTCAATCTCAAGTCTCTCTGAATTGATTCTACAGAAAAATAGCCACTTTGACTTCAATGTCCCAATACCTATAGAAGGCAATGTATGTGCTGTCACTGTTGATTAGGGCTCTCTATAACCAGAGAAAGAGATCACTAGTATAAGTTTTAGTCTGGCTATAAATGTCCCTCGCAAATAGAACAAGAATTACTAATCAATACATTGGCTACTGGCTAACAGATCAGTTTAATCAATATCATGATTAACATTGTGGTTCCAACTGAAAACCAGGTTGTCTTATCATTTGAATTCCTCACTGGATGTGCAATGGTCAAAAAATATCAAAGCTGTGCTTACCTTCCCCGGTCGCTTATGGATTCTTCTTTGATCTATGAGTGGTATCTGTGATTAAAAAGAGAGCATGAAAAACATGACTTACTCTCCGATACCTATTCCAGCATCCTAGAGTATATCCCAATAGGAATATTGCCTTTTTTGACAACCCATCTTTGAGGAATGGAAATATGCGAGGTGGTTCAAAACAAAAACTTTGTACTTTTCTTGTATAACCTCTCTGTAAAATACTATGTAAAGCTTTTTAACTTTCAACTAGCATATTACAGACACATTTAAAAAAGGGAAGAAGAAACTTAACCCTCCCTGCAGACAATCTTTGAAAAATCCATAATCAAACAGACAGAAAAAATTATATCAGATCCTTCCCACATGCTCAATTCTTAATATCAACTTCTTCCTTCTGGCAAACATTTTAGGGCTCCCAAATGCAAGTCAAGCAGATACAAACATTCCTTTGTTCCACTATCCATTAAAGCTGTCAACGCAAATGTCAAGGAAAAACACAATTTTGACTTTTAAAACCCACTTGAATGCAATATGTTTTGTAATGTGTTATAAATGTTACATGTTGTTATGTGCCATACATGTGCAATAGGGTGATGTGCAATGTTTTTCTTATTTTTTTGTAATAGAATAATGTGCAATGTTTTTCATAATCTTTTTTTGTTTGCATTCTATTTAAATGTACAGTGCTGTGTGTCCATAAACATTTCCCTCAGGGGACAATACAAATCTTATCTTATCCTAGTGAGACTGATCATGAGTTTTGCATTGTTTCTTGCAGACTCAGTGTTATGTGTTGCTTTGCAGTTTTATAATGTGATTTACTAAGAATACCCCAGAACACATGTATGTATGTTTAATAAAAGTCCAAGGAAAAAAATCAAATTTGAGCTTTTCAGTTCAAGCCTTCCACCACTTCCTCCTTAAGAAAATAACTACTGTATGTAGCAGACAGTAATATTACAAAAATGTTTAAAACCATGTATAAAACATCTCCTTCTCAAAGATATTTTGAGGAAATAAAAATGTAACAGTCTTGGACAGACTAAGTCTTAAAACAATTTTACAACAATTTTACTACTGTAGTTACATGCCAAGCATTTCAAATAATACCCCCTGGATACAAATCCTTTATCATGCAAAAGAATCACCTGCAGCCTCTTTTCTGTTAGAAAGCAGTTAAATGTTAAATAAAGAATTACAAAACTACTGAAACATGCCGTCTGTACTGCCCTAACTTGAATTTTTCCATCTCACAGCGAGACACAACAAAAAAGATTCCAAGCGAATCTGACTCATTTCAGCAGATTAGATATATTTTAAGTAAAGAACAACGTTCCATTCGTTCCAAAAGCTGGTAGTTAAGTTGCAGCAAAAATCTGGCAGTTTCGTACAGATATTTATATTTAAATAATAACTGGAAAATTAGAAAATCGTAAATGTATGTATTGGTATCCACCAATAAAAGTTGCTAAGCATAATAGACATACAGCAGATATCTGCACACATAGATGAATTTGGAGTTGATGTAAAATGATTAAAATCAAAATCTTACCTCAGTGTTTGCTGGAATGAAAGGCAGTGGAGTCTGAGCTGCTTCAAAGAGGCTTGGATTGATTGATCCTGGAAGGTCCAGAGGTCCATTTTCAAGCCTGCTGTGACTTGTGCTGTAACCAAACTCCATTCCAAATTTAGGCACATTCATTTCTGTTATTTGGAGGTTAGCTTCCGAGCTGAGTTCAGCTTTTGCACTGTCTGGCTGGAGGTACTTCTCCAAATAACTTGGCAACTTGACATCAGAAAACGACAGGGTTGGGAAATCAGATGGGAGGGAGAGTGAGTCACTTGCTGCAGATAGTGGTTTCTCAAACTCTGGAGCCCTCCCACCCACATCTGTTATAGGCAAAGGTGAGAATGTGCTGGACTGTGTTGCCAGCAGTGATTTTGCTTGGGCAGTGGAAGGAGAAACCACACTGCCAGGTCCTGTACTAGTGTTTGGCAGATTTGTTTTTGATGTACTCGAGGAATTCAGCAGACTTGCAAGTACAGAACTTCTCTCGAGACGAGATTTTGCTTTCCCTAGATCTTCCTGAGTCTCTTTCTCTTTGCTCTCAGCCATTTTAGTTTCCTGACCTGTGGTTTTGCTCAACGGCAGAAGGGATTTATAAAGCATGCTCTGCTCTGCAGTTACACGCTTGGGCGCAAATTTGCTTTTTGCTTCACTGCTTTGCAGCTTGACTGACATTGCTGGAGTCGGGTCTTTCAGTCCATCTTTTTTTCCCAGACCAAATTTGAAGAAATCTGGATCTAAGGTTTTCTCGAATCTGTCTTCTTTGATGGGTGGCATGGCAAATGGGGGTGACAGCGATTTGAGACCTTTGTGTTTTTTTGGTGGCAAAGAAAAGGGACTGCCAAGGTTCTTGATGTTCTCTATAAAGTCCTGAAAATCACCTGACGTGTCCAGACTCCTGTCTTCACTTTTAGATGTGTTCAGCTTCCCTTCCTTTTTTGTCTGTTTTTTCCCAAAACTATTGTCCACATCTAACCAACTCGATGGGGTTTCCTTAACTGATGCATTACCCTTTACGGTCTCAGGAGGAAAAGGGCGTTTTGCTCCAATAGTAAACTGTGGTGTGGCTGTATTCTGTTTGCCTTCTGTAACGTCCTTTGTGCTTTTAAGCACAGTCTTTGAATCTGTCTCTTTGAGTAATAAAGGTTTCTCATCCCGATAACTAGATTTAGCACTACCCTTTACTGGAATCCCTGATTCTGCACGCGAGTCCAAAGGACTGCAGTGTACAGCCTTTGTGTTAGCTACAGCGGGCTGGGTGGCTTTATTTTCAACTACAACTACACCACGTGAATCATCATCTGAAGTCTTCACTGTCTCTTTAGATACATTGTCCTTCACAATTTTTTCCGATGCATTAATGGGTACAACCCTATGATCTTCATTAAGCTCAGAGTTACCTCTCTTTTTAACTGTAGTTCCATCATTCAAAGATGTGTCTGTCTTTTCATCTTTACATTTCTTCACTAACAAAGAAATCTCAGTACTAGAGTGAATCATGAGACGGTCAGATGGCTTCTCTGAAACCACACTATCTCTTAAGGGAACATGAGAATTGATCATTGACGTTTCTGTATTAGGTTGCATAGCTACAACAGAGTCCGCAGGCTGTGCATTAGTCAGTCTGTTCTGAACTGAACTATTTGCATCTATAATAGAGGGCTTCTGCTCTGTAAGCTGGGATCCTTCACGTGCTTGTGTTGCTGATTCACATAAAGGTACCACATTTTGGTTTTGGACAAGTGCAACAGCTTCCAAGGCATTCACAACATTTTCTTCCTTATGTTTTTCTTCAACAGTAGCCAAATTTCCCTGAGACTGTGATACTACAATAGCAGGTTTAGCTTGCTCAGGTTTTGTAAATTCACTTTTAGCACCTTCGCTTCCATCAGTCTTCTTATCAGTCCTAATCGTGCTGGTATTCCTTTCAGGTTCAGGAAAAACTTTTTCCTCTTTGAGAGTAGCACGCTCAAATTGCATCTCAGTATTATTTGCTTGACCAGACTCAGAAACTTTACTTTCAGCACTTACAGTAATACTGTCAAGCTGTTCTACCCTTTGCTGTTCAGTCTTTGTCAGTTCTTTAACCTCCAATTCCAAACTACTGGGAATTTGTTTGTTGGTACTATTTTTATTCACAGGTTCAATCAGCTCCCTTTTAGCAACACTACTGTTAGGTACATTGTTGGTATTGTCTTCTATAGAAGTATTTTGTTCATTTGCCTCTTGAGGAATGATGTTAGGCTGCTGGGCAGAAGAATGCTGAACACTGGGTTCATGCAGCGTGCTTTCTAACTGTACGTTGGTTTTCTGTCTCATAGGAGGTGGTATAAGAGGCTCGGCAGCTTCAATAATTTCTTCAACACCAGTAGGCTCACCATTAGACTTCTGTTTAGGCAGAAGTTTGTGAATAGGCCTTGGGAGTCTGCTTCCAATATGTAATGCATCAGCCGTGTCTCTGATGGGACTATTCTGTCCAGTACTGACAAAACCTGTCTCAGGCATGTCTCTAACACTTTGGCTGAAAGTATTTTCATTCTGTGCTTTGTCATTTTGCAGCTCATCGTTTTGATTTTGTAAATCTTTGCTGTCAAATTTCTGTTCAATGCGAGTCTTCAGAGGCGATGTAGGGGAATCACCTCCTCCACCAGCAGTTTCACTTTGACTCTGCTGTTTTGAGACACTCTTCTGAACAGGCCTAGGCAGCTTGCTCCCAGCCTGTGATACATCAGTGGGTTCTTTAAGAGGGCTCCTCTGTCCCGGTTCTAGCACTCCAGCACAAGTCTTTTCATCAGTGCTAGGAAATTTGCTTTCTTTTATAATCAGGTCTGGCAGTGCGATGTTTAGACCAGCTGTCTGGCTGTCATCCCTTTTAACTTGGCTTGATTTATGGTGCTCTAACATTTCAGATGAAATGGAGGGACGTTGTTCTGATGTTTCTGGTAAATTATCTTTTAGGGACAAATGCTCTACATCAGGAGCTAAGTCTGTAGTATCTTCATGCTGCACAGACCTAGGTAACTCAGGCACAGTGCCTATCCTTGCTTCTTGCTCAATAGGTTTTAGCAAGGATTTTCCAGTTCTGGAGCTTTTATCCAACTTGTTATCACAAGGGGAGGATTCCATGCTTTGGTTTACAGAAGTAGTAGATTCTGTAGTTTTCTGGCTTTTGACCTCTGAGCCCAACTCCTGTTCTCTCTGCAGGGTAGTTGCTGGACTCTGGGAGGTTAATATTGTCTCCTGGGTACTAGTTGATCTGTTAGAACCTATCACCTTTACTTCCTTAGGCTCTATTTGTCTTTCACTTTCATCAACTGGCACAGCAGGGTGCTGCTTCACAGTCATGTTGCTAGGTTTGGAAAGGTTTTCTTCTTCAGTTTGAGCACTTGGCTCACTCTGCTCTACAGAAGGTAAAGATAGTGGTATTTTTGAAGTCCCCTCTGACAATGATTTTTTGGGAATCTTTGACTTCACGGCTTCCATTTTGCCTGCAGTAGGTTGTTCTTTCACAACAGAATCTGTGGAATCTTCCCTCTGCACCTTGTCTGGCTTTTGTGGTAAGACGCTAACTGGATGCTCCCCCTTTTCAGAGGAGTCAAAACTGTACTTTTCTGTAGGAGTCTGTACACGACTCTTCATCCGCGTACCACCCGCCTTAATATTTGAAACCGATTCAGTGGGGGAGGATGGCTGCTTTAACTTGGGTGAACTAGCGCTCCCTGTTTTATCTTTGCGACCCGACAGTTTGGTGGGTGATAAAGGAGACCTTTGGTTTTCAGTTCGTAAGTTTCCTTCATCAATTTTATTTTGACCATCAACTTGGACGACTTCAGTTTTTTTTCCCTCCATCGCACTGCTCTGAGAAGACTTCTGTAGTTTCAGTTTCACCTGACCAGTATATTTTGTAGGGATTTTTGGAGAGCAAGCTATGTTCTTTATGACATGAAAATCTTTCTTGGCATAGCTTGTTGTGTTTTTCTCAAACAAGCTTATTTTTTCTCCAACCTTGCCTATCCTCTCAGTCGAGTTAGTTTCCTTGCATTCAATTTCAACCTTTTTGGAATTGGGTGGTCTGCAGATTAAAGAAAACAACATTAGTGTTTCATATCCAACTTGAAAAAAGTTTACAGAGCAGAAATTAAATATCAAAAATACAGTATATGTACATGTAACAAATATCTACAACATGCAACTGGAAGTTTAGAACCTTCAGCAAAAAAAGCTTTGATAAAGTATTTCTGATAGATCAGTTCTCACTCATTATATAGTATGTCTGTTTTTAAAAATATCTTCTAAGAGTCAGGAATCTTCTACTTTGAGAGTACCTGGAGTTGGTTTACATTGTGCTTACTGTATCCCAGTCTCTGTTACGAAATGTTTCTCTCACGAACGGGCTCTACTTGCCAGTTAGTAACCAAGCAATCTCACATATGTCTGAGATCCAGAAAAACATACAAAAAAGAAAGAAGCTTAAAGAATTTTTATTGGCTGCAAACAAGTCCTCATCTGTTTAGTGAATACCACTGTAAGGGTGTTTTTAACAAAACACCAAGCTATATGAATAAAACACAGCATATCTGAGCATTGTCTCTAATGTTAATCATTACAGGTTCATTAGAATAATTGCTTTATGTTTAACCCCCTTCTGACCATGCCTTAAAATAATTGATAAATTATTCTCTTCAAAATTAAAACCTTATTTATAGTTGTTCTATTTTTGTTTTATGACTGAAAATTGCAAAATCAAACACACTTAAAATGATGACAAGGCATATTTCAATATGTTTAAATGATGCTGCCTGCTTAATAAAGAGCTTTCTTCTGTTGAGAGGGCAGTAAAGCTAAGGCTTTGATTGTCCTCTAGGCATGGGTGTGACAGCAAAAGGAGAACTAGGGGCGTGATGGGAAAGAGAACGCTAAGCTGTGGAATGGAGCAGAGAAGTGTGTGGAATATGTCAGCTAAAACAGAAGTGCAGCTCCAGCACACATGTTTAGCTTAGCTTGATACACAGGTTCCACATGCTTTTGTAGGCCTAAACTATCTTGTGTCTATAGCACAGTGACTGCAGATTCTACTGCAGGACATTTATAGCCAAAATGTATGCAAAATGCTACAAGGAATATTGAGAAAGGAAGAATTATCACAAAGGAAGCCCATTTATTCCCTTTTTTACAGATATAATTTAACTTCTATATTTTAGTCATTTCTTATGAGTCTTACCTTCTAAATACTATATTATTACCTTTATTATTATTATATTAGGTAATATTATACCTTATTATTTTGAACCAGCTTAATGTATAATTGGAAGGCACATGCGTATTGCTTTAAAAACACATTATATAAATTACTTACAGTATGTACTTTACAAACATATTGATGTTATGGGTAGAAACATTAAAAGAATAATATCAAACATTAACCATTAGGCCACCAGTACGTGGTGTTTTTCAACATCCAAACTCTTTATTTTACACAGGGCTTCTGGCTGAGTCAACCCCAGCCAACAACAGGTGCAATGCAGGACACACCCTGGATGGGACACCAATCCACCGCAGTGCTCGAACAGATACATACAAAGACAAACACTCATATCAGGGCCAGTTTTCCCTGGAGCCAATTATCCTACCAATATGTTCTTTCACTGTGGGAGGAAACCCACACAAATGTGGGAGGAACATGCAAACTCCACGCAGAGGCCACCCCAGGAATTGAACCTTGGGCCCCAGACCTGTGAGGCAGCGGGTGGTAACCACTCTGTCAGCGTGCCACCCAGTTTTTCAACATGAGCTACAGAAAATAAAAAAAATGTAACAGCAAAAATAATTCATCTGCAAAACATGTAGGCCATGCAATTTAAAAACAAATTGTAAGCAAATGAAATCCTACATATCTTTGCATTTGTTACACTGAGGGAAGCATCTGCTCCTTCTTCTAGCCCAGAAAAAATGCAGGCAACTTCCTTCTACTGCCCACTGTAGGTGCCAGTTCTGCTTTATTCAAGCAGTTTCTCAAAACACTGCCATGAAGAAGTTATTACTAATGAAGGAATATATGTATATATTGTGGGAGGACAGAATTTTAACATCACTTTATTAACCCTTTTGATTTTTTGCATTAGGAATTATCTTTTTGCATACCCCAGCTTGCTCTCCATGAGACACACCAACACACAGACAGGGAGAGCCTGGTTTCAGAGCGCAGGGTCTGCCATTGTACGGGGCCCCTGGAGCAGCTGGGGTTAAGGGCCTTGCTCAGGATTTGAACTGGCAACCTTCTAGCCACAGGCGCAGATCCTTAGCCACAGAGCCACCGCTCCGCCCCAAATATTTATTACACCTGATCTGGAATTACTCACACAGCCCATCTTAAGCGCCATTCAATTTGTCACTGAGACATCAAAACTTTATCTTTCTAACAAAGAAAACACGTGTTGAAAAAAGGCCCCAAACCCTTTTAACAAGAGTCAGCACTCCAGGGCATAGCTGCTTTTTGTAGACACTGAAGATGTGAATCAACTACAGTGTAACAAAATGATGTTTCTGTCAACACAAAATACTTCAAAATCAGTCAAGAAATTAATGATTAAGTATTCGACATTTAATCCCACATCCTCTCTGTTTATTTTGTGTGTAGAGATTATTAAAGAATAATTACTTTTTCACCTGCATTTAATGATACATCTTTGTGCCAAGCACAACAGAAAATGATCAATCATAAGTCTGACTGTTGCTTGGTGTCCTTTAAGTTATTAAAGGTCGTTCAATAGTGTGCAATTAAAAGTCATTTGAGCATTTATTTACCCTTAACACTAGATGGGAAAACACAATGCAGTATACGTACTTATTATTGTAGATAACTATAAATAGTCCAACAGATAAATAATTATCACATAGAATGACCGATTTTTCCGATTTTCTGAAATTCATCTTTAATTCTTTATTTAGCACTTAGGGACCCATGTTAAAGTTTTAGAGTACAGCCTTTAAATGAAACAACTTATTTCATATACTGTTTTTATATATTATGTAGCCTTACTATGGCAAAGGCAGTTGTACCGAATTCATTTTTAAAAAGACTTTAAGACTTTCTATTGACCTAAACTGACAACATGCATACCTATTTGTCTTTTTTATTCTGCAGTACATCCCTTTCACTTTAATGGCAGACAAAAGAAATGTCTGAATACTTCATTAAAACAAGCATGTGCTAACTTGTTAATATACACATTTCTACTCAACACCAAATCAACGAGAGGTTCAAAATATATCTTTGAACAGATTTGAAAATGTATTTTTGTTTTCCAATTACAGCTTAGGAAATTGAACTCCTTTGCCTATATTCTTATTGCTAATTAATTTCCTACCTTATAAAATAAGCATCTACCACATTCTACAGCTCTGCTTACCAAGTAGAATATATATCCTGCATTGTATTGGGATATTTAGTTATTGCTACATGTAAGTGTTACTTTGGCTTTATCAGAACCAATATTAACTTACAATCAAAGAATTTAGCCTACGTTGAAGTCAGGATAAAATCAACATAATGAAAATTTCCTTGAAAAGAAAAGGCAAACAACTGAAGGTCTCATGCCATCATCCAAAAAAAACCTTATCTTCAAATATAGATGCATTATCAACCTCTGGAATTTTAATTCAAAATGGTCTCTAATACTAACTTGTATTAGGTTAAATCAGTAAGTGGTGTGCAATTTAGGCATGCAATTTTCATATTTCATATATTTACTGTATATGTGAACTACAATACAACCACACTTCAAAATACCTACATCAAAATACTGCCACTGATGACTAGAATAATACTGTTACAATACACCCTGATGAGCTACATTATATTTCTTAGAATTTTATTTTTTACTCTATGTATAGTCACTTATTCAATGTTAAGCATTGAAAAACAAAAAATGATATTCAACCACATTTGGGCAACCCTCTATTCAGACTCACAGGTGCATTTTATTCAGCACTGCGACAGACAATAGTTGGAGATAAAACAATCAGTGACTTTGTTTTCTTATTTGCTTGACATTTCAATGTTGTGGCTACACAAACTATCATTAACATACTGTGACTAGTAGTAGAAAGGGAAAATCTGGTTACCAATACCAAACTTCAAAAACACAAGAATGAGAACTGGGGAATCTTAAGTTGTAGAATATAATTAACTACAACGTTCAGCTATTTAGATTAATTCTTATTTGGAAAAATGTTTTCAAAAGCAATTAAAAAAATCAAATGAGTGCATTCATTTTGCTTTAATGTCATAAAAAAAGAACAAGCCTATATATATAAGCTGATTTACTTATATTCTTACACTTGCATTGAAATTTTGCTTGAATAAAGATTAACAAAATCCCAAGAGAGCTACTCTTGTACAATGGAAAAGGGGAAAAGGCAAACATTGCTATATTGATGGGAGATATCTTTATTAAAAAACTGTTACTTTTTAAAATATGAACAACACTGAAGTGTTCTTTCAAGGATGACTCACTGAATAAATATATTTTATATTTCATCTTCAATAGATAATAAAACTGAAGCCCACTTTTAAAGTTTAGAAGCTTTTTGCACATTCATCACAACACACACAGGTGCATACTCACAGTTTCACTTCAGATTTTAGGGGGGTCTTGGCTGCTACCTCTGGTTTGCTTTTCTTCCAAGCCTTCCCACTGCTTTCAGCTCCATCCTGGCCCAATTCAGGTTTCAGCTCTACCTTTTTGGGAGCAACTGTTTCACCATGTGGTGCTCTCAAAGACTTGCTTCCGGACTCGGAAGGAGGGGTTGTGGTCCTCCCCTCCGAGGAGAGACCTTCTGCACACGCAACACCAGAAGAATTCCGACCGCCTTCCCAGCATTCTGCAGTGTTTGTCTTTCCCACCCATGAGGTTTCTGGTGCAGGTACAGCAGCAATTGGCTTGCTGCCACAAGATCCTGTCTCAGTCTGATTTGAGAGCCTGCCTGATACAACATCCATACCCTCTTTGTGGACAGTAATAGGTAACACATGCTCAGACGGCACTGAGCTTTGATTCTCCAAATTCTGAACTGAAGCCTCAAGGCTTGGGTGTCGTTGCTTAATTGTTTTTGATGTTACACTCAAATAAGTTTCCACCCTAGCCTCTTGACACTTTAACGTGCGCTTCTCTGCTTCAGCTTCTTTCTGAGGAAGCGGTTCAGCGGCTCCCAGGGTTGTATCTTCGTGGGCATCTTTCTTGCTTGAGCCACCGTCTGCTTTTTCTTCAGGCGACTGCGGGCTCTCATGGGATTTCTGGGACCTTCTTCTCCCCGAATTGCGCCTGCTTTTGTCATTGACTGTTTTCTTCCCCATGGCTTCAGTTTCCACCACCGTTAGCCCTTCCGCGGAAAGATCAGGTCCACTTTCTTTCTCAGACTGCAGGAACACCTCTACAGTAAAAACTTTAGCTTCTTTTGAGGATTTGACTTCAAGGTCCTTTCCTAGAGCCTCTTGTTCCGGATGTTGAGCCGCGAGGGGAGAAAATGATTCATTAAGGGAGCCTTCCTGGGATGCCGAGTGCTGTATGTTTGTGAGAGATTCTAATTTGCTCTCGGATGTCTGAGCGGCGGAAGCGTCTTCTAATCCGGAATCATTTGTCTCCGCGTTTTCCTTGGATTTCGTACCCGGTCTGGACACAATCTCAAAGTTTCTTTTTAGTGTTTTTTGAAAGACCGGCCTGTTCGAGCTCTCGGGACTACTGCTTACACTTGTCTCTTCTATGTACACTTTAAGCTTCTTGGATGTGTCTCCTGTCTTTTCCGATTCAGAATCTGATTCCTTCCTGGAAGGATGTTTGGCGTTCTTTACCTCTGTAGTCTCTTCAGTTGCACCCAACGCTGTGGTCTGTGAGTTTACCTTAACAACCGGTACACTGCTCAAGGTTGTTTTTCCACAGCTATCATTTTCTGAAGGAGGTGGAATGTCAGATGCCTCTTTACTGTTGTAATGTGAGCCGGCCTGCTTTGTAGTGGTGCTTTTCAAAGATCCCTGTATTCCCACGTCGGACAGAGATATTCTTATGCTTTCTACTTCTTCCTCGGACACATTTGACATATATTGAGCCTCCGACTGGGAATCATCTATAGCTTGTTTGAGCCCTTCTTTCTCGCTACTCTTCGTGCTGTTTTCCACCCCAGGAGTCCTGTCTTCTGTTGGGGCCTCAGACACCTCAGAGGAGCCTCTGCTCTTTCTTCTCTTGGAAGTAAAAAAACCTCCCAGGCGCTCCAAGACTCCAGACTTCTCTTCTGAAGAATTCCGTGACTGTAAAGATAAATAAACAGAAGTCTAAGTACTGTGAAAAACAGTGTATGCAATATATTGTCACTATTGAAATCATTTTCATTGTAGCAGCTGGTACATCTTTACCAAAAGTCTTCAATAATTTTCTGACACACAAAAGACCAATAAAAAGCTACCTGTGATAGTGTCTCCCCTTCCCTTTAATTACATAAGGTTGGTAAAGAGGACTCTTTAGAAGCCAGTCCATTCAAATATTCTGAATTATGAATGCAAAGCATTTCTGTTTCACTGTGTAACAAATCGCATGTTATTTTTATTCATCTGAAGAGCCATGACTAATCTAGAAAACACAAATACAGTATGCATACTTTACATACATTACCTTAAGAAATAGATCAGTCATAAACTTACTCAAGTTCCACAAAAGAGTAACAAAATAAAACTAAACATTCCAAATTATATAGAAACACATCACACAGTGCAATAACCATATAAGCAATGATACTGAACAATTACTGGACGATGAGATATAAAACATGCTTGCAGTCCGATTTAACAGTTTAAGAACACTGAAAAAAAAGAGCCAGCAAAATGCCTTACATTTTCAGACATTTCTTAAAAGTGGCTTTATAAATAGTTTAGTGGTGAACGTTTTTGCTAAAATTTCCAATCCAAAATAGTAGTTTACAAGAACTGAAAACAGCAACAGCGTGGACAGTACTTACTTTTACAATAACTATTGTTTTCGCTTTTTTGTGATTCCTTCTCTGCGACTTTCTTCACAACTGAAGTACAGAATGTCTCATTGCTCTACACACGTACTGCAGCAAAGTCACACAAGTCAGACGAATATAGTATGTAACCGCCTGCTCTTTCTTGTACTGGCACTTAGCAACATGTTTCTACCTATTGTAATAGTTTAAAGTTGAGATCCTACAGTTTTGTTCACAGCACAGGTGACTCACACTAATTAAGTTCTGTATTCCTGCTCACTGAACACATTCCAAATGGAACACCTTTGCCGAAGGAAACAGTGGACTAATAAACTCCGAAGACGCATTATTCATCCCAGACATGTCTTATCAACAACATGCGAATTCGGATAACCATTTTACCTGTACAACGTGCTTGCGAGAGCTATCTGCGGAGTGCGACTGGCGGAAGTGAGAGATTCGCTTGAATTGAAAGCAGACACGAGCAGTGAAACCTGAGGTGGGTGCAGGAAAGTTAATAATTAGTGCAGGATGGCGCAGACTCCATTCAAAATGTCAAGGGAAGCAGCACACGAGGCGCGAGATTGTCGTTCCTGAGTTCTTGTAAATCGTGAAGTTACCTGCACTTGGCGACCGCATCTGTTCAGATATCAGGACGCAATAGCTCAAAACCAATATCAATTCTATACCTTGGCAATAAATAAAATAATGTTATGCGCTTTCATAGAGATATTACGTTTTTCAGCGATGTTAAGTGAAAATACAATGTGACCTCTATGAAGGCATGTTAAAAAAGGTAAAAGCGAACTATTTTATTGATTCATTGTACGTACATGATCACTACTATTCACTTTTTGGCGCAAGTAATTTTTGATAGGCTGCACTGTGAAGTTTAACTTTGAAACCATTTGAAACAAGTTGCAAGTTGCACATTTGAAAGAAGACGTGAATTGGACACCTCCATGTGTACATCTCTTTTGGCGCCCCTTACCGTGAAAAGCGAAATGCGGATACAACAATTAATATATTTAAACTTGTCATGAATCAAGTCTTGAGCTGTCAGTAGGTTAAAGAAATTCAGATGCATAGTTCAGAATTTAATGTTGAAACTTATCAATAAAAAGTTAAATCATGCTGTATAAACATGCAGTATAAAAGCATATAGCCTTAAATGTTAAAACCCATTTTCATTTACTAAAATGAAACCGACACAGCTTTAATGTTGTTTGATATTTAAATTAACACCAGTGTTGTACTAAAACTGTATCATTTTTAAAAACACACGTTTTTTAAATATATATTACTCTAAAAATGAAAATTAGAAAACTAAGAAATATCTATTACAATGGTAAATTAGAACTTCTCATTATGGTAACTTCTACAGAACAAGTGTTCATACTGTTCATCAGCCATAAACAGTCAAAAAATGAAATGAATCTTTTTAAGATGTTAAGGGAATAATAAAACAGAATCTAAAAATGCCCTGGAAAAAAAATCATTACCGCTCCCAAAACTTTTCACACCCCACATTAAGTCTTGATTGCGCTGCCACAAGTCCAGACACGATTTCTTTTGAAAAGTCCCAATTTAAACTATTCACTGGTAACTCTTAACGTCAACAATAAACAAACTCTTACCATATTACGCAGCTCCTTGGGTTTCCCTCCTCTGCAGTAAAAAATCAGTTAAATGAACGAAGCTTCAGTGGCGTCAGTACACATTCTGTACGTTTCTAAATAATTGAAGACGAGAACATTCAAATTCATCAGCTCCACCCCTTAACTTGATTCGACAGATACAGTAAAGTTGTCTTCTTTAGGGTGTCTGACAAACCATAAACAACAACAACAAAATGGGCAATTCAAAGTCAAAATAGCCTTTCAAGAAATGCCTATGCATACTTTGTGTCAATGACGACTGGACGCTCAGGTAACTCGCTCGAGGGCTCAGTAGTAGAGGGACGATAGGAACAGCTCAAACAACTAACCAACAGCCTGTTTCAACTACAGTATGTAACCACTGCATAAAGATGAACTCTTTACGAGTACAAATGAAAACTGAGTCGAATTCCACAGCCTGTTACATAAGTAAACTGCCAGTTTATTTACCATAAGAGTGAAGAACAAAAGCCAGTTTCTGTAATTTAACTTTCCAAATTGAAATGCATCACAGGTTATCTAAGCAGTTCTTAACTGAGGGAAATACAGACATCAAATAATATGCTTTAACAGAAGGTTGATAGTCATTGATTGTATTAAATCCTTTGAAAATAACCAGTATCCCTTTTGTAAGGCAGAGATGGATATCTTACGTTTTCATGGCCTGGACTCCTGCAGGTTTTATAAATATGTTTCAATTATAGTAGCTACAGGATAAAGACTGAAGAAAGCAAGTGTTGTGACTATATAAATATTTAAATGAGGAAAAAATCTGAGGTGGAATGAAATATAGCCTTTGAGGACAAATGTTGCTCATTCTCAAGCGACTGAATGTTTTACAAAGAATATGTAGTTTACTCTCTGACAGAATAAAATAATGATCCTGGGATACAGTAGCTGTAAGTGCACTGGGGCTAAGTTTGCACACTTCACATGCTACAATACATCAGCACAGACAGTGGAAGGAGAGAGGACCAGGTGAAATGGTGGGGTCTGATTGGATAGCTTTGGTATACTGGTACTGATAGGGCACCTTCCCCCACACAAACACAGTTTTGTAATGTCTGCCTTTCTCTTGCAGGAAAACAAAGGGAAATCAACAATATATAACACGTACTGTACATAGCCGAATGACTTGCATGTCATGATCCGACAAGGTGTGGTGTTTTTTTTTGTGAGCTACACACAGGTGTTATTACTGTCAGTGTACTTCTGCAGGTCTTTAGCATTTCCATTTTCACATTGCATTGAGTATCAGAGTTGCTATGCAAATAGTGATTACACAGCAGGATTCAAGACTGCAAAGTAAATATTTTAATTAATGTTGTGGATGGCACAAAGTTCTTAATTTCAGCACATGTTCCAAACTGAAGACATCCACTTTGGAACCAATTTAATGAGACAACGTTTTTATATATAAAAAATATATATTTCAGTAAAAAACAAAGTGAATTAACAGTTAAGTTACAGGAATTTAAAACTTTTTACATACTTTCATATAGGATATAAAGACCTTAACATTCTTTCTTGCAATGTGTGATTTTTGATAAAGTTATCTTAGGAATGAAGAGAGATCTAGCTTGTTTTCTGAGATACAGTCTGGAAGTATGTAATTACATAATTGAAAACAAGCTTTGGGTCTTCAGGGATACAAATATAAATTTAAGCCTTCATGAAGGGGAGAAACATTCTTTAAAATAATTCCAAAATCCACCAAATTTTCAAGACATTGTTGAAAGTACACAAACAGACAAATAAAGGAAATATAATCACCTTCCTTTCTTGATATTGCATGTTATTGTGTCAGTTCTAAATAATAAATACTGTACTTATCAGTACTTCAAGAGCCTATTTGCTAAAATTGTGATTCTGGTACAACGTCCAGAAACATGACAATATGTATGAATCTTTTAGCCTGTTGCCATAAATAATTTATGTTTTTTTAAACTACTGATACCAAAAGAAACATTTATACCAAGAGAATACATTGTATAGTACATACAGTATGTTAAATGAGAATCAGTGATTGCTGTGAGGGCAACAATTTAGCACTAATTATTAAACGAATGGATCATGGCGTTTTTGCAAAGTAACCATGACATTTTCAACATTGATACTTGCTTTCTGGTATATACAAGTACAGTAAGTACACCACTTCCTGATTACCCACATAGACAATCAGGTTTGACTAGTTTATATATATGCTCTAACTGTTACTTTGGTTTTACTTATTCAAAAATATTCTTTGTAAATTAGCCTTATAAACATAAAGACAACAGACAAGGTACCTCAAAAATGAGTATTATCAGTTCTATGAAAACAATGAAATGTAAAACTTAAACAAATGAAAAAAGTAATTAGGAGTTAGGTACATGAGCAGTTTAAAGGTAAGGGGACACCTGTATCAGTACAATATCTTAATGCCACATATTACATATATTACATATTTTATTACATATAAATATTACAATATTTACTATATTTTAATATATGTGGGTTTTCCTTATTGCGCCATGCTGTTTGCCTTTGAAAGACCAATAATTCTTAAACTGCAAAGGCCTGATCTTTAGAATTGGCAATCAGCAAAACCAAATTTATTAACAGTAAGTTACACACAAGTTTACTCAACACACACCAGTTACACTATAAAGTTACACTCACCACAGACATTTATAATTCAGTGAGTTCAGGGCTCTTATCATAAAACACAAAACACCTCAATAGGCCATAAAAAGAGAACCCACATCCTAATAAAATGGATCCTAAACATTAGCCTATGGGTCTTACATTAAAGGAAATCCGGAAAGAAATGAGACTTTCTTCTACAGTAAAGATCAGAGTCCAGGATGCTTCAGCATTCCAGTTATCTAGACAGACTCTAGTTCTGTTTGATTTGAAAGAGGAGCTCTCTCACAGCACAGCTTCTGATGATGAAAATTATCAGTGATGATGTCTGTCCATGTTCTCTCCCTGCTCCTAATATTCTTCCCCTCTGTAATATGTGTCTGTTCCTGTATTTGCACTGTCCTTAAACCTATTTTTTAGCCTGGTCCAGCCTTACGGAGACTAGATTAATGACCCCACTAAGAATGTTCCAGTCACTTCTGAATATTGATGTTTTAATATAGCTGTTTAATTGATCTAACAGTAACAATGTTTGAAAAAAAACAGCAGGCATTTAAAAGTATTTCCCTTCACTTTGATATATGGGATTCCCACCTATCATGAACTGGGTTTTTTGTCCCTCTCCTTTATTGTAGAAGAAGAATGAAAGGGAGACAGGTGTCTATACAAAGACTTATTATCATAAGAACAGGTGTGAACAGTAAACCCTGGTGTGTCACTTATGCTTAGGTGGGAAAGGAGTTTGGGTGTGGCATCACATCTGATGCAGGCGATGCAGGCAGGTGAATCTTGCACTGAACACAGGAAATCAGTCCTAATATGTCTGAGGTACTTGACTGCTTTTTTACTGGATATATACAGTACAGTACCTTTCAAAAGAATTCACTCACTACCAATGATGACTTTGTTGGATTACAAGTGATGCTGTATTTTTGTTAATGTAATGTTTTAAATCAAAACTGGAATGTTCAAACTGAACCTTTTTTATGGATGAAAACAGTTAAATGCCTTCAAAAACTGCAAAGAAAAACTAAAATACTGTATGTTAATTGCTTTAGTATTCAACTTCTTTGTAGTGGCTAAATTGGTATTTGGTGGTTTTAGTATTGTGTGTACCAAGATAAATAGCTTTGATTGCATAATTATTCATCCCCCCTGAGTCAATACGCAGTGGAAGCATGGGTGAATAGAGTCTTTATTCTTTGGCCAGGCAGTCTATGAATACGCTCATCACAACAGGGTTTCATCAAACAGGAATAAAGTATAGAAAAGCACTAGAAAGTACTACATACTGTACAATATACTGTACCAACTACATGTCACTGCTCCTGCTGGGAATCTATCCTGTTCACTAGCAAGTCCAAAGCCACACAACTCTCTCTACCAGGAAGAGAATTCCACTACACCACAAGACCAGGTCTTCCACCACATGACACCAGTGATTAGTTTGGCTCTAATCTGCCATTGACAGCATTTAATCACTGTTCCTAACTGGCATAGAAATATATTAAATTAAAGGTATGAAATTCAAATCTGAAAGAAATATTCTTTACAGACCAGACAAGTCAAAACTGTATGGCAAGAATCAACATCAGTTTGTTCAAAAGTGGAATAGCAGAATAATAGTCAGTGCACAAGCCCCACACTAAAGCACTGATATGGATCAGTACAGGTCTCGAGCTGTACCTCAGCCCAGAGTGTACAGGACTTCATAAAATCAAATGTACCCTGATTGCAAGACACGGGCAGATTCTGATCCAAAATACCCTTTTCTTTGGAAAGTGTCAAGGACATATGGGTTTACATGAATGATTAAAATGTTACATGACAACCAAACAACTTGGATGAACAGTGGAAAGTGTTGCAGGATGTTTGGAATGACATTCCACAATCCTTTACGTATGGAAGCAACGAAAGCCAATGTCCACATAAAACAAAGAGCTAATATACCAATGTTACTGTTCTGATCAGTGGTTTATTTGTCTTTACATATTTTCTGGAATAATGAGTTGTACTGATGCTTGTGCATGTTTGATAAATATCATTTGCATTGACCACTTTGTCTATGGTTGCTGAGATCATTAGAATTGCAGAAAAATGTAGAAACAAACCCTGAATGTCAGAAATAAAACAAAATTAATATAGCACCTTTAAAGGTAGCATTTGAATGTGCTTTACAATAGTTTTAAAATACACAAGTTATAAAGATAGAAAATTACAAAATAAGCACATAAGAAGAACAACTAGTTAGAGGTGCAGCAGAAGATACAAGGTCATTAGAAAATAGAGAAGACACAGACACTAAATAAAAGCTTTTTTCTGAAAAGAAAAATTTTGAGTCTCGCTTTAAATGCACTCAGGATAGGTGACTAGCCCTTTATCCATGACACCACCCTGAATAACGCACAATGCACTGTATGCAATTGGTTGACACCTTTAAAAAACAGACCCTCTGGTATTAAACAATCACTTATCATATTTTATAACTGTACAAATGCTGCAAGCTATGTAGTCAATGACAATATTGTGATGAGGTCACTGTTACACTCTGTGTAAATATCTGTTGTTCTTGGGAACCGAGCTGTTCATAGCCTTCTTGAACTGTTTAATACTTAGCTGTTTTTATACATTACAAATCTTTAACATGAAGTATTGGGACGAGCACATCTGAGTAATTTGAATTCCCATATCCAATCAAGATCTGGATGATCCGTGATCATTTTCACTGCTGGAGTGAAACTCAGAGATTGAGTCATTTCATTTTCCACAGTGGAAAAATATTGAAAATAATTTAGAATTATTCGTTTTCTTAACCTAACCTTTATTGTGTTCAAAAACCTAACGCCAGTAGCAGAACCGCTGTCCCGAATAATAAGTCAAATCCATTGTCATGGAATGCTAACAGTAACCCTGAGCTGCAACCCTCCCTACCTCTGGGAACACAGCACTGTAGGAATGCTGTCCTTCAGAAGAAATGTTAAACTAAAGCCCTAAGAAAAATAAGGAATTGTTATTATTAATGCTAATGTTAACCTCCATACCTCAATATAGACCAATAGAATTTCCTACTTCTTTAACCAAGTGGTAAAAATTAAACTATAACCCTAATTCAGACAAAAGTGCTAATGTTTCCCTTATTATCATTATTCCCTATTAACATTTTTAGTCCAGTTATAACTCTATACCTTGTCCATACTTTAAAGTTAAAACCAAACTAGTCCAACGCTACCCCTAAATACATAGGCCAATATTTTTAACCCCAAAACTTTTTCTGCAGCAAGTTTATAAAACTCTAGTTTAAAATGATAAAGTATTATAGTATCCCCCCCCAACATTGAACACCCCCTTGACTTTTCTCCCTCACCTTAGCCAGACTTGCCCCTACCTGTTCACACCCTATTTAATGCCGGCGTCACACTACATGACTTTTCCTAGGATTTTCAGTCGTAACCTTTATTTACATAATCAGAAGAAAATCACAGCGAGTTGTAGAGTCGCAGCGCGTGCCCGTTACCATCAGTTGTGTAGTGCGACACCCCCAGCAACTCAGTCATAGCACTCTTAACAGCCCCTACAACTCTCTGTGACTCACTACAGTAAAATAAAACTGGTTTGATTTTCTTGAAGCAAGTCGCAAGTCGTAGGGATGGGCAGTGAGCCAGATGTGTACTTGTGAGATAACATGCCATTATATTACACGTTATAGCGCAATACTAATTTGTTTACAATATTTGTTTTAAAGGTGTTTTATATTTATAATAATAATAAACTTTATTTTATATAGCGCCTTTAAAGGTGGCTTCTCAAAGCGCTTTATAGAATGACAACAACAATAAATAAAAAGAATACACAAGATAAAACACAATTACAATATACAGATGAGACCGTGGATGGTGGTACTAAGAAAAGCAGAGGGGTGAAGAATGGAACCAGTTAAGTAAAGGCTTTTCTAAAGAAGAGGGTTTTGAGTCTGGATTTGAAGGAGTTTAGAGAAGGTGACTCTCTGATATCCTTTGGGAGAGAGTTCCAGAGCTTGGGGGCATAACAGGAGAAGACCCTGTCACCCATACAATGTAGACAGGCTTGGGGGACAGTAAGGAGACCAGAATTAGAAGAGCGAAGGTTGCGAGGTGGGGAGTAGGGCGATAATAGTTCAGACAGGTACTGAGGTGCCAAGCCATGCAGAGCCTTATAGGTGAGCATGAGGATTTTAAAGTCTACACGGAATTTGACCGGAAGCTAGTGCAAGGATTCCAGGATAGTTTGGACATACTGCAGTTTGTTCAAAGTAGATTTAGATACCCCAGCGAGTAGAGCATTACAGTAGTCAATTCGAGAAAACACAAATGTGTTGATCAGCTTTTCAGCCACAATTAGTGAAAGCATAGGGCATAGTCTAGCAATATTTCTGAGGTGAAAAAAAGATGTTTGGACAATATGCAGCACATGTGGGTCAAAGTCAAGCCAGATTCCAATATAAACCAAGGTTTTTCAATTTAGATTGAAGCTCAAGTACAGAACCATCTACAGATAAGGTTACAGGACTGGCTTTACGAAGTTGATGGGGGGTGCCAATAAGCATGACTTCAGTCTTGTCGCAGTTAAGATGAAGGAAATTTTGAGTCATCCAAATTGTCAGAGATGTCAGAGATGTTATGTCAGAGATGCAATTAGAGAGAATAGAGACAGCTACATCAGTGTCAGGTTTGGTATGGATGTATATTTGAGTATCGTCAGCGTAGAAATGAAAGCTGAGGCCACGTGATCTTAAAAGCTGACCAAGTGGAAACATGTAAATGCTGAAGAGCAAGAGGCCCAGTATTGAGCCCTGAGGAACACCAGACTTAACAAGACCAATTTCAGAACTATACCCATTAAGAGAGACAAAGTGACAGTGATCAGTGAGGTAAGATTTGAACCATTTGAGAGCAGTTTCAGAAACTCCAAACACGGTCTCAAGACGAGAAAGTAAGATGTTATGGTCAACAGTGTCAAAAGCAGCACTGAGATCAAGAAGGATGAGTATAGAAAGAGAACCAGAATCAGAAGCTATTAGAAGATCGTTAATGACTTTGGCCAGGGCAGTTTCTGTGCTGTGAAGCTGATGGAAGCCACACTGGAAGGGTTTGAAAACGTTGTTTGTCATGAGGTGGTTATGTAACTGAAGTGTGACAGCACGTGCTAGAAGTCTTGCAAGAAAGGGTAAGTTGGAGATGGGGTGAAAATTTTTAAGGTTGTCGAGAGCCATGTTAGGCTTTTTTGGCACGGGGGTAATGGCAGCAGTTTTGAGGACCGTTGGTACAATGCCAGTGCTCATGGATTCACGTATAATATTGAGGACAATATGACAGAGAGAAGAGAAACAGGACTGAAATAAAGTGGTGGGAATGGGATCTAAAATAGATGTGGTGGATGTAGTTAAAATAGATGTAGTTAACATTTTTAACTGTTTTATTTTTGTAAATTTGTTCTATATTTATAAAGAAGAATTATATTTTTGAAGATGTTTATTTGTGGAAAACAATGCCTGTGTTACATTTTTCAAGAAGTTTACGTGCTTGTTCTCCGTGTTGTTTGTGCGGTGCTCCTCCTCTTATTCCGGTGTGCTCCACATTGATTGGCTGCCAAAATTAGGCGACCTCGCGGTACTTTCGCGGTGTAGCGCGGTGTAATGGTCTTGTCTTATGTAAGATGTTATGTAGTACAGTGATGGGAGACCTCCAAGGAGAACAAGGTGGCTGCTGTCAGTGGTGGACCAGTAGGTGGCACTCTTTATTTGAATTTTCAAATAAATGCCCCAAAGACCAGAGCTGTATGCTGCAGGTGGTGTCGTTCTTCATATGAAACATAAAACTTAGTCCATAACACTATTTTATGTTTTTAAACATCCCAGGAAACATTTCTTTACTAAGAAATGGATAGGGGGAGTCTAGGAGTGTTAACCCAAGTGTCCGACTAAATTCCACCTTGTACAAGCTATCATTCTCAAAGTTCTCCCTTAACTCAATTGGTGAAGCAATTTTTTACTTAATCTGCCTGAAATGCTACAGGCACATAGGTGCTGCAATTTAGTTGTGGTTGTGTGGGGAGTAATGCTAGCTGGGCAAGTGTAGGAAGCATTTCAGTTATTATTGAAATTATATGCTGCAAGCCAGTTCAAGTGTGAGCTGCTTCCTAAACCATGTATCTGAGCCACACACACTGGAAAATCACTTTCATTACCATGAAGATAATGCACAAGGTCTAGTGCATTTAAAAACAGAAAGAATAAACATGGATGTGGAATGTGATAGGCAGCTTAAGCATGAATAATCAGATATCCTGCTGTAACATGTCATTAATTTGTTTGAAATACTGGTTTAACTAATTTAAGTGGCCTAAAAAACAAACCCAAGACATCTGAAGAAAAATGGAAAATGTTTTGAAAATAAATTAGGTAAAGTTTTTAAACACATGAATACATTGAAATTTAAAGAGTTTAAAATATGCAGAGAACATGCAAGAAAGAAAAAAAAACTGTAAAATGTGTAACAGACAATATGCTGCTCTGTGTCCATAAAGAAAAATCTGAAGAAGCTGAATATCAAATTGCAATTGTCCTTGATGTGAATATGATTAGAATATGTTAGAATATGTTGTTATACTTCATGTTTTTAAAGCACTTTTGGACATCAAGAGTTCCACCTTTATATAGTTCAGATTTCAATTATCATACAGCAACTGAAGTTCACAAATGTTATTAAAATGTCAACACATCTACAAGAAAACATGAAGCCATATGCAATATCTGTGCTAACACACAGGTAATAAAATTAGGCTGCCAAGGAAAATGAATTAAAATGCGTATTCACCAATTAAGATTTGTAGTCACTGTGTATAATCTCTAGATACATAGTGCTATAATCAAATTATACATGATAATTTGATATGGAGGACATTAACACACATACAATGTTGTAGTAGTTTAGTATAGAATACATTAATGATGTAACAATTTAATCAGCTTTTAAAAATCATCAACAATTACAATTATAATTAGTAACAATTTCTATATTATACTTTTCTTCCCTCTGCTGGCGAGATACTGGTTGTACCAGCAATATGGAAATGAGTTGGAAATATGTATATATATATTTATAAAAATGTCAGTTTCCTGAAATAATGTGTATAAAACATCAGAAGAAAAACAGTATATGTAGAGTGAATGAAAAGTAAAAATACCAACACAAAATTGCTTTCTACTGCAAAACCATTAAAAAAGAATGCTGACTCCAGCCTACCTTCTGTGATTTACTTATGGGTGAAGCTGGACTGGAGTGAGACATCTCCGGGCTGAACTCTGCATCTCTAGGCAGTGTCAGCGGTGCATTGCTCTCTGCCTTCACCCTCACTGTATCAGAGGATCTGTGGAGATAGAAATCACACAATTCCCAGTCAGGAAAAACAAATGAACTGTGCTGAGGGATCTTATGTAAGAACAGGAACAAGTAATAGGTTCATTCCAATGCTGAAAAGAGAAGAAAGAAATCTCAACGTTTCGGCCGTGGGGCCTTCTTCAGGTGTGAGCAAGTGTGGAGCCCTCACACCTGAAGAAGGCTCCACGGCCGAAACATTGTGTTTTCTTTCTTCTCTTTTCAGTATGGAATAAACCTATTACTTGTTCCTTTGCAGCCTACGCATGCTGACACAGCTACCCACCTGAACTACTTACGTAAGAACATTTATTTTACACAACAGCCAACAGGGTGCTTTGCTTTAATCAAAATTTTCTATAGTGAAAGTGCAAATCGCCACCTGAGCATATTACATCCATATTTTACCCTTTTGTATTTTATTTCCAATGTGCTCATAAACATGGCAGTCAAAGGCTTTCAAGTTTTTATCTCACTCCTGGGTCTGTGTATCTTTGCTATTATGATTCATTTGTGTTTCTTTGTTTAAAGTTACAAATTATTCATTAAAAACTGTAGTAGTACGGAATTTCCTCATGACCAGTATCAGATGCTTGGTGATGAACCAAATTTATTATTTCTTAAAGGACAACCAAAAATAATTATCCAGATATTTGCTTAGAAGTGGCAAAATAAGGTCTTTACAAAAAAAAAACACGAGTTATGCAAAATATCCCCAGTATAAAATACATTCAATCTAATGCTGAAACATTGACAAACATGTCCTGGGATGAACCATCATATAGGAAAAAGAGCAAAGGGAAGTCAAAAGGGGAGGAAGTTGAGCTTTGTATTATGTCATCTGGTACAATGGAGTTCTTATTTTGTTATACTACTGTGTATTTTGAAAATGTCTTTTGTATTCATGTGAAACTAGTGCACTTTAACTCTATACATGGTGAGTTCAGGTGCTTGCACAGAGATGAAAGACTGAAAAGAGCAGTGTGCTCTGCTGTATACAGTACATAAGCAATGCCAAAGGCACGTACAGTAATACATCTACTCAGTTAGAAATACTTAAGCTGTCCAACCACCCCATCTAGTGTCAGACTCCACTGTATGACTTTATATACCTGTATTTGCAATGTGAAAAGAAAGCTTTCCCTCATGGAAAATAATAATAACAAATCCGTCAGCCAGAAGTTTGACATACAATTCCACGAGTCCTGTACTAACTAGATTGCATGTCACAAGAACAAGTACTGAAGGTATCGGTGATAAATGTATCTGTTCTCGCAGTGCCAACCAGTGCCGCATTTGAGGGGCCGCAGATCCCAAACCCACCAATCACTGTGCTCTGGGCTCCCAAGCGTCACTCACCATCTTCGGGAAGAAACTGAAATCCCTTCTCTTCAGGATATTACTCCAGAGGGCCCAGTTCTTCTTTTATTACTTCTTGTCTGTCGAGCAGTCCTGGAACTCTTTCGCCCTGTGCAACAACCTAGTCCCTAGTTAACACCTGCAATTACTGTGTTTTGTGGTTTGTTTTTTATGCTACTGTTCTTTTGATAAGATAAGATCACTTTAATGGCCATATACAATTTCTTGCATTAGCAATCTTTTTTCCCCACATACCCCAGCTTGCTCTCCAACCCCTGGGGCAGCTGGGGTGAAGGGCCTTGCACAGGGGCTCGACTGAGTTGGATTTCTCTGCCAGCCACAGGATTTGAACTGGCAACTTTCCAGACATAGGCACAGATCCTTAGCCACAGAGCCACCACATTTTCACCCTTTGAATCTTTACCACTTGTGATTGTAAGTCGCTTTGGACAAAAGATTAGAAATAGAAGTACAGTAAGTGGAAATATTTGTCATTCACATGACACCCATACCCATATTAGTATCGTCCTGCAAGGACCATCCAAACCATCCATCCAAATCCGGAACCACCACATTAGGCTCATTTGGTTCTACTTACTATGCAGTACACCTCTAAAATGTTTTCACATTGAGTCCCTGTTGCTCTCGATTGCACATTTACATACTGTACTGGCTGTTTTTTGTGATGGTACGTACCTATATTCTTTTTACTTAGAGTAAGTTACGTAGAGGTCCCTGCTACGCGCAGTGAGGGCGCTGACGTCACCATATCCGAACTAGCTCCGCTACACTTCCAGAAGTGTCAATTTCAGTATTTCTCTACACAATAGTCTAAAAAGTCTGGCTGAAAAAAACATATTCCTCAATCCCATCTTTACAAAGTGATATGATGTATTATACTTCTAAAGTAGCTTTTTTCTTTTTTAGTGTTTAGAATGTACATTCACACAATATAAATGTAATTGTAATGAACATCCCACTATTTAATTTCACACTGTATATTTTCACTGTGTTTTCATGTGCTGTATACTGTATGTTAATCTTTTATGAGTATTTTTATTGCTAAACCAATAAATGAAAATGAAAAAAAGTCCATCTTTAAGTTGCAAAATAAGCCGATTGTGGAGGAGGAAAATGATTACTGTGTGCTGGCAAATTCTGTTTATTGAAGTTAAACCCAAACTAAAAATTATGTTAAAAAAATATTTTGAGGAAGTTTCCAGGTTCACTACCTGTTTGTGGACAAGCGGACCAGTATTGTTTAAAATGACTTACTGCAGCAATGGGATAGCTAGGTGGAGATTAATTTATGGTGCAGACAGAGAACAGTAAAACTGAAAGTCAGAATAAAAACAAATAACATTATTGTAGGTTGCTGTGCAATTGATTTTTGACAGCAAGTGCTTTAAGGACACTTTTTTTAGCTGACACTTCAACAATCTTTATACCTAATAATTTCAGTAAGAAACTAATTTAATAATTTCAGGAAGGAATTTGATAAATTTGATTAATTTGCTTCTGTGACAACTTGGTCCTTCAATGTTGAAATTATTTTAATAGATTGTGTCTTATGTTACAGTATATTACATACAGTATACAGTTTAATGCATTATTACAAATTGCAGTGAATTCAGTTTTATTGACATATCAGTAAAGGTTAACTGAGTTTGACTTACTGTAGACTGTAAAGCGTTTTTGGCAACATGACAGTATTCTGTCACAAACTACAGTAATTGTTTCCTTAAGGAAACACCAGGTTAATTCATTTTTAATCTTTGGCAGTACCTTCCCTTCTGATTTCACTGTGGCATCAAAAGTACAGTTACTAATTTTGACTTCATGCTTTTTAACAGTCTAGATTATATACTGTACAGTCTGTAAGAGTTGAAGGATACAATACAGAAAATCACAGCGAGTTGTAGAGTCGCAGCGCGCGCCCGTTACCATCAGTTGTGTAGTGCGACACCCCCAGCAACTCAGTCATAGCACTCTTAACAGCCCCTACAACTCTCTGTGACTCACTACAGTAAAATAAAACTGGTTTGATTTTCTTGAAGCAAGTCGCAAGTCGTAGGGATGGGCAGTGAGCCAGATGTGTACTTGTGAGATAACATGCCATTATATTACACGTTATAGCGCAATACTATTTTGTTTACAATATTTGTTTTAAAGGTGTTTTATATTTATAATAATAATAAACTTTATTTTATATAGCGCCTTTAAAAGTGGCTTCTCAAAGTGCTTTATAGAATGACAACAACAATAAATAAAAAGAATACACAAGATAAATCACAATTACAAGATACAGATGAGACCGTGGATGGTGGTACTAAGAAAAGCAGAGGGGTGAAGAATGGAACCAGTTAAGTAAAGGCTTTTCTTCAAAAGTCAGTATACAATGTAGTCACCTGGTCATGGGAAATAAATCAAAGAAATGCAAAGAGTGTAAATCTGCAACAGTTGATTAAGATCACTTCAGATCTGGAGACCCTACCCTGCCTTTAGCAAACCTCTTATCCTAATGTTAGCATTAAGTTCCATTTAGTTTCATGCAAAATGAAAGCAGTAGATATATTTAACTTCTATAAAACTCTGTTTCATGAGCAATAACAATACCAACGAATAAGACTCTTTGTGAGGAATCTCTTAAGAAGTTCTGGCTTAATCTGCTTGGCTAAGTAGCAGCCCCCTGGCCATTTGACAAGGAGACTCAAACCCTATTCAGGGGCATCTGAGATGGGGTGGGGGAGGGATGCATTAGACAAAATGGTAAAATAAGTGTTTGAGTGAAATAGATATACTGTATAAACATAGTGTATTGCTAATGTTGGGAATTGTTATGGCTTGAACAACTGGCTGAAATTGTCTTATTGTTATCTCTCCCAAACTTCAGTTTAAAACTTCCACCTGATGCCCTGTCTTTTATTTAATTTACAGTGTAATAGATGTGATTGACTTGTGTTATATGTCACAGGAACATATTGCAGCTTACCATAGATAAAATCTGTTTATCGGAAGCACATTGACACATGCGGATTCCTTAAATACATAGCAAGGACAAACTTTCTAAAACAGATTCTGGTGTGAATAAAGAAACTTATTTTATATCCTAGCACCCTGTGACTTGGATCTCTTTCAGACATCTTACTATATATAGCCTGCAACCTTTGAGCTGCATGCTTCACACTGTTTTAAATGTGGCTCACATTACAGCCATCCTAGGACAGGCTACCATTCGACTGGTTGTTTGGTTTAGTAATCTTCCAGAAATATTACAATACAGTCAAATTTTAAGTCTTTTCTCTAAGTTTCCAAGTTAATGGGCATAATATTAAAAATAACATTTATTCGTAAGTGATTTTTATGATGGTAAACAGTCCTGAATGCGAATGACTCATTCTTAAATTCTTGAAGTGGTTTTAAAGAAAGCAAACTGCCCAGCTCTTCAAGTGATCCTTGCCTATCTGCAACACAAGGAGGTGCTGTTACTATCTCTTCAGCAATTCTTTGCAAATCAACAGCCTCTCTTTGTGGGCTGACTCTTAAATCAGGTGATCTGAAAGTTAAATCAATTTGTCCTACATCTGGCAATAAGAAATATTCTGCACACTGTTACAGCAACACAAGTAATATGCCAGCTGGTATAAGGATCATTAGGCTATTTTCCATATGTGATTAGTTAAAGATTATCTGATGAAGACATACAGTGCTTAAACTCTTCATACACAAAACTTTTATTTGACAACTCAGCAGTATCATCAATGACATCAATGACATACAGTATCAATGAAAGCATATCTAAGGCTTCTTCATAATGTCCATAAAAAAGTGAAAAATCACTTTAACTCATCAATTAAAAAAAACAACCAACATTTGCATGATAAAAATTTTTAATTTGTAATAAAACTCACCACCTTCTTAGTTTAAAACAGAAGTATGTTAAAAATGCTTCAAGGATAATACCAGTCTTACAACTGTACACAGCGTTGTCATTGTGGCAGTTTGCCCCCCAGCTGCAAACTGCCTAAGGGTGCAATGTCAGTGGCTATACTGTACTTGTATTTCCTTCAAATTCTCAGTACTGAAGCCCAGTGCACGCAAGCTGTCTATTGCGCACTAAAAAGAGTTCAGGTTGAAATCTGATGTCCACTGGAAGGACACTGGGTTTGAATGTGGAAAACCTACAGTAGGTGATATGATTCAAAACAAAAACAAAAATGAAACCTCTTAACACATAACACAATTTCATGGGTTGATTCATTTGTCTGATGTATGAATAATTTGAACAATGAAGTCTAATAAAAAATGAATTGTCTAATTATTTTATCAATGTTGCTAAAAACAAGAGGTGAACAGATATACTGTAGGACTGTCGGACATATAGGTTACTATTGCCACTGTAATTGTGTCTGTTTTTAAAAATATTACACACAGATTTGTTTATTAAATGGATTACTATCCAGAATTTCAGAATACATTCCTGTTGTGGATTTAAAGATAGCATGCATACTTACTGCTTTAACAATGCTCTCACATTTTTATGCAGTGCCTTGCAAAAGTATTCACAGCCTTCCAAAGATCTCCCCATTTTACTGAATTACAAAAGATGTATATGTTTTCTTTGAAGTGAAGAGGTTTTCTCTTGAAAATGTGAATATTAAAACTGAACGCTGCTATAGTTAAATTAAGTTAAAAGTAAGGAAAAACAGCAAAGAAAATTACCTTAAAATATGTTGATTGTCTGTGTATTCACTCACTTTGTTAAAGCAACCTTAGACTAGATTGGGTTCACAAAATTACATTGACACGTAACACTATTAGTTGAGAGAACTCTGTCTGTTCCCAATAATTGTGGTTCAGCACATACAGTATACTGTACATCTGTCTCTGTAAGCTCCCTCAGTAAGATGGTACTGTAACTTTCAAACAAAGATTAAATCATTTAGACCCAGGAGTTTTCAAAACAGCTCAGGGATAAAGTTATAGAAAGGCACAGATCAGGAGAAGAGTAAAAAAATATATAAAGACACTAACAAACTGACTAACAAACCTGTTTATTATTGCTTATTTATAAAAGTATCACTGCATTCTTACTTGGTACATTTTTAAAATTACAAAATACAAAGAAGATGTGCTTTAATATAGATTCAGTTTATTCAAAATTGTGCAACGATTGCCCCTTCAGATGGGTATGTTTTGATCAGGTGTTTTTAAAAAATCTGATTCCCAGTATTGTTCATTGTTTCACACTTAGCTCAGAATTTTGACATGTGTATACATGCTTACCTGTTCAAGGGGCCTGTTTTCTTCACTGTTGCAGATACCACGGCAACCAGAAACGGCTCCAAAACATAATCATCATCCCAAATTAATTACAAAACAAAAAACAGACTTCTACAATTAAAGCAATTCTACAATTAAAACTGAAAAACTGCTTCCAAGACTTGTATGAATTGAGGCAGAGAAGTAGTAATATTAATCAGGACAATACCAAGGGAACGTTAGCCTTACACACTAAAATTACATTTTCTCATCACTAACACAATGAATTGTATTTGGGATCAAGGTCAAGCTCTCTCATCTTTCTCTCATTATCTTTTGATTTTTTTCTCCTATTAAAGGTATTGATCTGACATGAAGAAAATCTAACTCTTGCAGTCATCTCCAAGAATAATCTCTTCAAGTGTTAACATAGATTATTTACATTTCCCTCCATATAAAGATTGGAATATGGCCATATTGAACAGTGGGGAAAATTTTGCAGAGATATAGTTAGTTTTACAGAGAGATTATTCTTGGACATGAATTGAATACTTTGTAACTGTACATTGCTATTTCATCATACAGTTTATTGGTACTTACAAGTGGCTAAATAAGGCTCTTGTCTCTGTGACGTCCTAAGTAATACTTTTTATGTATTCACATTGGACTGTGGACGATACAGTCTGTTGGTTCAAGGTATGTTCTGTAATCTCTGCAAGTCTATAGTTGTCAGGTTCAGTGTATTGGCTCTTTGTCTTTCAGCACTAAAAAATTAACCTAGTAGATTTACAGGCTGCAATCATGCCAAGCCAAGTACCTGGAGCAGACAGAATCTTTAAAGATACAGCACATATTCATGGTTTGTTCCCAAGGTACTGACTATTGAACTGTGACTTACTCAAGTAGCTGTATTATTACCAGTAGAAAAACTGATATACAATCCCCACTCAAGATGTGAGCATTTCTTGAAGATCCGGTCACCTCTCTAGATGGTCCCACTTGCTAATCTTTTTAATTGTTTAATTTTTTATTATTATCTTGTTACTTGAGTGCTGTACAGTCCACTCCTTGTATGTCATAACATATTATTGTGTAGTTCATTTATTTCCTTTTAGTGTAGTTGGACCATGATGTTACTTTATTTTGAAAGATGGTTTATACTATAAACCTGTTATTTACTGTTATTATTAAAAGTAAATAAAAACAACATACTATACATACTGCATTACTCTTTTATGAAGTCTTAAAAATGCACATTATTTTAAGGAGATTAAATATATTTACCTCACTCTCTGTTAAGGTCAAAAGAGCACCTCAAAAATGTATTCTTGAGGGGAAACTTTAGTGTTTCTGGTAGAGGTCAGAGAGAGTACTAAAAGGCAATGCTAAAACGCTTGATAAAAATCATAAAAACATTTATTAAGGGAATGAGAACAGCTGTTGAATATATATTTTGGAATATTCACCTTAATGATCACAGTTAATTTCTATTATTTATTATTGGTTTTTATTATGTGCACCTTTGGGTGGAATTAATTTATACTTCATCACCAATAAATTTCAATGTATGTAGTATATTATTTTTTAGTTTGGGAATATATTTTGTATATAACCTCATTATAGAAGTTTGAATGGGAGCTGTGTCACTGTGTCTTGGCTGCAAAAGAACAAGTACAAGTTAATTCCACTCTGAAAAGCATAACGAAGAAACAACATTTTTACATTGCTACACTTAAAGAAAGCTCCACGGCTGAAATATTGTTTCTTGTTTCTACTTTTCAGTGTGAAATTAACTGTTACTCCTTGTATTATAATTATATGTACATAATTCAAACCGCATTATTCACACATATATATGTTAAGAGTTGTTATAACCAAAAATGCAAAGGCATGGGCCATTTATTGAACTTGGATTTAATTACTCTATGGATAATAGCCTAGGGAATTCAAGAGCAAGCGCGCTTATATCATGGTAAGACAATCCGTAACAAAGCAAGCATTGTACCATGTCACTGAAAAATTAATCAGCAGAAGCGGTGTTATAAAGTAAGGCTCCTCGGGCCACCTGTTCAAAGACACCTGCCAACAGAGTGTCATCAGAGTTTAATAACGGTGGCAAACACAAGGAGAAAACATGCATGATGGCCTGCTGATGGCAGGTAGCTTAAAAGCTTTGTCATAAGCTTTACAGCAGCTGATAATTTCCTTCTTCACTAGACACAATGAATCAATGTAGGATCAGGTGCTAATTTTAGTTACATAAAAAACAATAGAACATAAGGATGGTGGGCATCCAAGTGACCAAACATTCTGTTCCTGGTTTCAAGCATTCCTATCAATACATCAAGGAAATGAACGTAACTGTACCAGTCAGCTGTTTTGAGAATCTGTTGATCCATACAATTTCATTTATTGAAGCACAAAGCTAATTTACACGTTTTATTATGCTATGGACTAATAATTAGGCATTTTAAATGATTAGTAACACACAGTATTTTACTTTCCAAGACAAGAGTTTCTCATTTATTTTTATAAAAGGCATAGACTGACAGGCCAAATTAAGAGGTTTTACTCTTAATTGTTTCATAGACTAACACATAAATATAGACGAACACAGGTATTTGAGGGATACAGCTGTAATCCATACAGGCTCTCCCCCACACTCAGACAATTTGGTTTTTATTTGGTTGGCTGATGTTCAGTAACACCCCTGGTGGGCCTCAGCACCTTTATATTACAGTACCCTCTGTCTCCTCAGAGACAGGAGAGGTGCAGTGAGGGGCAGTCATTGACTGCAACATTACCGACTCGGCCTGTTTACATGTGACATAGTGTGCACACAGCATGTTTGTCACAGTTCCAGCATCCCACCAACAGAGGGCGCCCCAACTTCTAGTGCCTACTTCATCTGTGCAGCAGAGGCACAGATCAAGCAGACGGCAGTAGCCAATTGCTGTTTGCCCAGTGTCCCTACATCACCACGCCTCCCCTCCCCAAACCTATTTAAACCTTGCTCTTTGTTCAAGCTGTGCTCAGTATTGTTTTCAACTCTTGTAGCTCTTGATTGAGTTCAAGTCTGAATTCTTCCTGGACTCCTTGCCTGTTGTTTGGCCTGTTTTCTGACCTTGGCTTTCGTATTGTGTTTCTGGTGCTTGATACTAAATTTGTCTTCTGGCTTTGGACTTTCGCTCACCTCTTGACCCTGATCTTGGAACCTGCATAGGGTCCATTCCTTGTTTTTTGAGCTTTGGACCAGTTTAAAAATGTACAAAGCACGCTTCTAGGAACGATGCGAGTTGACATTAGGCGAGTCAAAATGTCATGCTCTCTTGTTTACATGATTAATAAAATGCATGGAAACACTGACTAGAGATACAGTATGCTATAGTGGACTGTGCTACTTCTCAAAAATTAAAGTTATGCCAGGCAATATGCACATCATCTGGTATAACACTGCTGCAAGAAGACAGAGCACATCATTTTAAATAATTAAAAATAATTAAATCTTAAATCATTTGTTGTTCTTTGGTTTTAAGCTGAATATAGTTGGAGATATTCCAGAGAACAAGAGAAGGATTTGCACAAGAAGCGATTTAAGTCAGACTTGCAGACCATAACATTTTAGTATCATAAGGCAATATTTATTAAACACAGACATTACTTTGTTTTCTGGTTTTAATTTTTGGAAATTAAACAGTGTCTTGTGTGACATCATTCATAATTTTATTTAATTCCTCGTAGAATAAGCATTGATGTAATATTTTGAAGCACATGCTCAATCATCATGGCTCACCATTTGTCAAAAGCACCATTTTCTAAACCTTAGTTTTGGAGATGCATTCTTGTACACTGCCGTTTTATACTGATTATTTTCTCTGCTTCTCCAAGCTTGTAAGGAAGTCCTCATATCAAAGCAGTACCATCCCTTCATGATATCATTGGCCTCTATAATTGACCAAGAGTGGCATCTCCAACATTTTATTATTGTGGTAATTTGCATTTCAAACAAAGTATCTCTATCTTTGGAAATGAAC
Source organism: Lepisosteus oculatus (assembly GCF_040954835.1). Taxonomy (NCBI): domain Eukaryota; kingdom Metazoa; phylum Chordata; class Actinopteri; order Semionotiformes; family Lepisosteidae; genus Lepisosteus; species Lepisosteus oculatus. The sequence goes on from NC_090697.1 coordinate 34,848,088, forward strand.
AGCATGTAAATGTTAAATGCTAACAGGTCTGGCAAAAACATACTGTAGCAACCCCTCCTTAGTATTGCATATACAGTAAACATGGACATTTTGTGAGAACTGTAGTGAGAATGTACTGTATAAACAATATTAACACCTAAGAGTATGCTTCACTGGAAGTTAAAATTTGAAGCACTCAGTATTCAGTAGAGTCACTATTACCTTAAATTAGCCAGCAAACATCAGCTAAACAGGAACCTCGAGCACAGGAACAATAGCCCGTTATGCTGGAAACTTTAGTACACATTGGGGAATAGACATGCTGGAGTCCAACAGATTTTCAGTTCCCATACTTAGATTCATTTTAGGGTAATACAGGATTTGCACTGATTTGGGGTGGGATCAGATGATGAGACTAGAGGTATCTTAAAAAATATATCTAGATGTATTTTAGAAAACCAAAATAAGGAACACTGAATCCTTTCTGTGAATTGCAGTAGAATTGATTTTAAAAAAAAGAACCCTGCCAATAAACCACTTAGCAGAAATGCTAACAACACTCCCAACAAAGTAAGCAATCATTATTTGGGGAGGTGATGACTCACAGGGCTAGAAACTGCTACTATGTCCTAAACTGAGGCAGTGCTTTGTTGGCCATAAAATAATTCAAGAACTAAACTTACAATTAAACGTTCAAAAGTTAAATATATATTGTATACAATAAAACAATACACTACTAGAAACAAAAGCATCACAAAAATGGTATAAGGTACTGTTTGGCCAAGATACTAATACTACACTGCCAACTGAAATATACTCAATCACAAATGATATGCACTCATTCAGATAGTTAATGATTTTTTTATGTAAAACTGAAAATAAGAATGTAATTGAAAATATAAAAGCATGAGAAGGCTTTCTTTACTTGAATTTAATAACCTTTAACAATTTTCCAGTTAGTCCGAGGCAAAGTTGTTATGAGTGGGTGTCTAACTTGGCAGAAAATGGGAACAAGGCAGGACTTTTAGGAAAATTAATTCTATTAATCTGGAGAAAAGTTCAGCTTTCTGAAACATGTCAACCTAACCCACCAGGTATAAACAGAAGGAAAGGGCTGGTAAAAGAAAAGAAGCCCTCAGCATGCAATGTGTACAGTAAGTAAACAGTGTTCACTCTTTTTGAGTGAAAGTTTTACACCTACATGTTAAAATGTTTGCATAACTGTGGTTTTTCTGGTGGTTTCTGTAACATCGCTGATCACGATCACAGCAACATTCTTTAAAGGATGCATGTCTACACAGATTTATTTTATAAAAGACCTCAAGTGGTAATTGCTAGCATAGATGTTCTAGCTTTTCAATGACTGACAAAACCAACTTGCTTTACAATCTGGATTCTGTAATTTATTTAAAGAGTAAATGTATGACAAATGTAACTAGCACAACAAACAATGGTTTTCAACTCACTGTGAAGTGTTTCTGAATCACCGAGGACAGCAAAGATCACCATGAAGTGTAAAATTCAATCCCTGGTCAAATCTAGGACAGTGCCAATTAGTTCAAATGGAATAGAATCAATCCCTTACGTAATGTAGGGTACCATGGTAGTAGTTCTTGTAATTGTAGAATACATTACTGTACATTGTTATTGTACATTAGCAGCAACAAAATAATGGTAAAACATTTGTCTAATATGAAAACCATGACGCTCCCATCAAAAGTCCATTCAATAATTTTCATTCCATGTGCCCTGGCCCAACAAACACCACTGCTATGAAACTGAGTTCGGCAGTAGCTGCACAGTGTTGACTATGAGCAGTTTGAATGCTTAAAATACAATCAGAGATTCTCCAATCTGGAAACTAGATGATTAACACTTCTCATTTATCACTGAAACCTTCATCTCAAACAAGCTGCAGAAACTCCTACAGCCTACTGGTCTTGACATT